>NW_028227268.1:8805000-8950000 GCF_978045245.1 Mus caroli | reverse complement strand
AGGGCACAGAGAGGAGGGGAGGGGAGCTGAGAGAAGGAAAACACCAATTCATTGAACCCTGGGTATCAGAATCTGCATCTACTGATGCGCATGGGGATTTATTTAAGTTAACTTTGCAAGTAGGCATAAATACATATATAGTTCTAATCAAAACCTTTTGCAAGTCAAAACTCCTTGACAGAGTTATTTGCCTTAACCAAGTGGAGCCCTGTCTCTCCCTGCAGCATTCCTTCTGCATGCCCCAGAGAACCTTCCTGCCCTGCCCAGAAAATGAGGCAAAGCATTCAAAAATGTGTTGTCACGGAGGGAAAGCAACAGCATCCACGGCTGGCCTGATGCCACACGTATGAATCTCTCAGATCTCGGGATATGAATATTGGCTGGTTAGAATATGCAGATGAATTTGGCACTGGTGTGCGAAAAATGAAAGGAAAAAGAAAAGAAAGAAAGAGATCAAAGAGAGGCTTGCACAAGGAGAGAGGCACATGCTAAGCTTCCTGGCAGGTGAGCGGGGCGAGAGGGCGGGGTCTTCGGAAGTCAATTGCTGGGTTTTGCATGTATGGTGCAGAGATTCAAATAACTGAAAAACAGATGCAGAAAGAATTGGGGGGTAGCGAGGGACGCTATGATTCACGCAAGTATCCCCGAGCTAGCAAGTTTCAAATGGGCCCAGCCCCACCATTTATAGCTGTGATCCTGTGAGGGGATCTTCAGACCCCGGACATCACACCACGTGACACAGCGCTCTCTAGCCTCTTCCCCGCCATTTTACGTGTTCAGTTGTCAGTCACGGACCCCAGAAATCTCAGAAGTTCTTTACTAAGCATTTACATGTGTGCAAAGGCTCAGGTTTCTGGCCCACTCTCCCCTGCTGTCCTGAGAGTCATCTTTTCCTTTGCTTGGTCAAGACTACACTTTTTTTTTCCCTCAAATTAGACCTGGATTGGCCATTTCTCCTCTTAGCGGCTCTTTATTGTCAT
The DNA here is from genome assembly GCF_978045245.1 of Mus caroli. Taxonomy (NCBI): domain Eukaryota; kingdom Metazoa; phylum Chordata; class Mammalia; order Rodentia; family Muridae; genus Mus; species Mus caroli. The sequence continues at coordinate 8,949,020 of NW_028227268.1, read as the reverse complement.
TCCCATGATGCTGGTCTCTTCAGGAATATTCTTCAGACTTCGCCAGACTTGTCCTTCAGGCCCTTGTGATACGGAGGACTCTACCTAGCACTGACTCTCTTCTCAAAATAGTCATCGTTGCGTTCGTTGGACTCTCAGAATGCTCAGTCTTTCACCATCGACGTAGGCCAATGTTGCATTCACAGCTCCTTCACTGGATGCTAAGTGTACTTAGACACCATAGCTTTGCTTGCGTTTGAAAATCCCCCTCAAGAGATTTAGTCAACATTATTCTGGTTTAACTTGAAAGACAAGACTACATAGCTAAGAATGAAAGAACAGATAAATGGTGCTTTGGAAGTAGACAATCTCACTCATCGCCCAAGTTGTACAGGATCTCCAGATGGCTTGTCCACAAACCTCCACCCCAAAGCCAGCTATCAGAGCAAACTGCCCAAACTGGTAGAGGTTGCAAGCCTGTGTCTATGTGCCAGTATCATTATAGCAGATAATTTTTTTTTTGGGTGGTGGTTTGTAGAATCATGGAGGATAAAGTTGTATTTTCTGAGATTGTGTGAAAAATGGGAATGAGTAGCTTTCTGTGTGAAAAGCAGAAATAGTGATCATGCATTCACTCAACAAACATCTACCTGGCCCTGCCAAGCACTTTGAAACTATGTGCATCACTGTGGATATCATGACAAAGACAAATATGTTCTCTTTCTTTGTGTGGGAGTCAGGATACATCGGTGAATGACCAAATTAAATAATTATGCAGTACAATAAGAACAGGAAAAGATGACGTAAGCCTGATTTACAAGTATGCATTATTTACTTTGCTGTGATAAAGTACCAAAGACTAAGGCAGAAAGAGTTTATTTGGGCTGATAGTTCCAGAGGGAGAGCCTATAATGGAGTCATAGCAACAGGAGACCAAGACAGGATGCTGAGAGGTCAAACATGAACCAGAGGACAAACTGGAGGCCTGCCCCATTCATGGGCCCAAGCCTACAAGGGACACTTCCTGTTCAAACCACCACACAGTGGGAAAAGAGGCTCAGGCTTAGAGAGGCTTCTCCCAGGAAGAGATAAGTTACAAAGCTGATGGCATGAGACTAACCCTGGCAGGTGCACATAGACAGTCCCCCACATCCGACTTGGGGACACGAGTGAGTTATCTGGTAAGAGAAGGTTTCCAGGGCCAGCCAGCCTTTGTCTCTAAAGGACGATAGGGCATTTGGTAAAAGGATGTGATGTGGGCGTAGGAAGGTTAGGAGAGGAAGTGCGTACCTGAGGTGGCACGTGACGCTAGAGAAAGCAGAAGACTGTGGGGTTAAACCAACCTCTCATCTGGGAGTGTGGCAGTCATGTCCCTGAGACTTCCATTTTCTCTTGAAAATACTTCATATGGCACCCGGGATGCCGATCCAAGAGGATGAAGGACAGGGGAATCACGCCTTCTTTATTTCACAGATGAACTAAATAAAATATGGCCGTGCCTAAAGAGGCCCTACCCAGATGATGAAAGAAGCTCTATAATGCAAATATTACTAAAGATAACAGCTGGGTCAATCACCTCAGGTGCCCTCCTTTCTCCTTAGGTTCATTTTTTTTTTTCCAGCTCCAGGGTGCAGCTCAGATGTACTGGTGTAATCGAACAGTGCAAGGGCGGGAGGGGGCAGGGCGAAATGCCGAGGCCTCAATCCTAACCCCTCCCACTCGCCAGGGAGGCCGCACTTACTGAACATCTCCTTGGAACACTGGAATACCAAGGGTTTGTTTTTCTGGAGGTCCCGAAACTAGACACCTCACTTACCTCATCCAAAACCAAAAGCTCTCTCTCCTCCACCAAGGACGTGGAGGGACTTGCAGAGAACCGAGGACCGAGGGCGGAGTAGCTGAACGGAAGCTAACGGTGGACAACGTGAATAGCCAAGCCTGTCTGCCCACCCCACCTACATCCTCCCTCCCCATAGACCAGGACCCTGGCTTCGAGAGGTAGAGAAACCCAACTTCATTCATGTGGGCAGGAGGCTGAAGCAGCCTTTACCTCTGGTGCCAACAGACAAGGGAGAAACGTGCAGATTTCATCTGCCTCCTCAGTGGTCAAGCCCCACAGGCTGAAGAGGTGACTCGCTGCCAATGAAGGTCTAGGAGAGAAGAAGGAAGAAGAGGCCAGATGCAAGGTCTCGATCAATCCTTAGTGAAGAGAGTCTGGCTTCCCTGAGGGAAAATAGGGCCTTAGCCTGATGCACAAATCTACAAAGGGGACATAAGTCTGCCACAGTTGGTAGACATTAAATGACCTGCCACATCTCTGTTCATTCATTTACCTACCCACTCGCTCCTTCACTCACTCCAAGCCCAGAGCTGGGAGAAGCAATATAAATAGGACCTTTAGCCTAGAAACAAAAGGCACGTTCTTGGGAAATTCATGTATGCGGAAGAGTAAATGACTCACCCGAGGTCAGAGAGGGAGGCAGCAGCACCCTGGAAATGCTAGCGTAGCCCAACTTATAGTAGGGTCGCTCTGCCACCCCGGTTCTGGTTCTCTAGAGGTAGAAATGGTGGCATTTGGTTCAACCCAACAGTCCTGAGCTAAGCCAGCATGCTGGAGTCTGCGTGTATGGCCCCACTGCAGGTCTCCCTGGAGTGAGGGATCAGCCTCTGGCCTTTTGGCAGAGGTCAGCAGCTCTCTGTAGATGCCCCATAGAAACAATGAACCCCAGGTTGTTGATATATTTCCTGCCCAGCCTTGGGCTCCATGCCCAGTGCTGACGATAACTCTCTCCAAATCCATCAACAGGTAAAGTCCTGATGCCAGGAAGCTGTACACCGAGAGATCTTCATGATAATCTGTCTCATAATGGGTGAAGCCTTCAGCTTAAAGACATTGGTCTGATTACCTAAGAATAGGATAGAGGAGGGGGATATCAAAGACCATCCCCCTTAGCTCACAGACCCACTGCTTGAGCTGCCCTCCCCCAATTGGCTGGCAGGATCCTGGACAGGAAACTGCCGGGGGAGGAACACAGAGTATCAAGGGGATCAGGGCATGCCAGAGCTTGGCAGACACTTATTTTCCTTTCCTGGAAGCTAAGGATAAGATGCATCCAATGATATCAGCAGGCATGGAAGGCAGGGCACCTACTGCAGGAATGTTAGCCAGCCTCCTTAAGTAGCCATGGTAAGAATATATCATCCAATAGTGGGTTTAAATAGAAATGATGATTGTGTCGTTTTCAGTTCAGTTGTTGCTCCTGGGAAGACACGAGTCCAGCCATGAGCATGCCAGGAATAGAGCTATATTCCAAGACAAGACATTCTTCAGTTTAATCCCACCTCAGCAGAGGTGAGTGTAGACGCCATGGGATTGATGGATTGCCACAGAGCTTAAGGGACTCGGGGGCTCAGCTCTTGCCAAGAAGCACTGAATTGTCAACCTGTCGCAGAGATGCTCACACACCCGAGTTGACTGCAGTGTCCTTCACAAACAGCTGAGTTACAGGAACAACACAGATGTCAAGTGACAGAGCAATGGCCAAGAAGAACATAGGACATCTACACAACGAAATTCTTGTGCAGCCACGAAGAACGGAGATACGTCATTTGCAGGAAAATGGCTACAACTGGAGAGAATATTTTAAGCAGATTAAGTCCGTCTCAGCAAGACAATTGCACATGGTCTCCTTTGTAGATCTTAGACATTATATACACATAAAATCAGATAGATAGATAGATAGATAGATAGATAGATAGATAGATAGATAGATAGATAGATAGATAGATAGAGATAGATGTCATGAAAATAGAAGCTGGTCTGTCTAGGAAATAAGGGGGACTCATGGGAAGGATAATGAATGGAGTGTATGCTCAAAAAGCTACTTACATGAAAGAGGCCTTATGCAATCTGTATAATACAGACAAGACCAACTATGACTAGCTACAAGCTAGTGGGTATAGCCTGTCCATCTTCCCCAAGCCCCACAGAACTGGGAAGCAGATAGAGTCTACATGAGGTACATAAAGATGCATGCAAGGACAGAGGAGGAGAGAAACGAAAACTAAAAAGGAGTATTTCTTTTCCTTAAACACGCCCACGGGGCAGTTGCTTCTACCTAGACCAGTGGTTCTCAACCTGTGGGCTGTGACCCCTTTAGGATCAAATGACCTTTTCCCAGGGGTCACCCACAACCAACGTCAAACAAAGATATTTACATTAGAGTTCATAACAGTAGCAAAATTACAGTTATGAAGTGGCAACAGAAATAATTTTATGGCTTGGCGTCACCACAGCAAAGGGGTCACAGCATTAGGGAGGTTGAAAAGCCCTAGCCCAGACTATCACCTGTCCCCATCTTTGCATCCGCCTCCTTCCTGCTCTTCCTTTCTCTTCCCAAAGGGAAGGCCATCTTCCTAGAGAAGAAACAAGGTGGTTCCCATACTCATGGGACGGCCTCAGACCACGAGCTGGAGGACGGCCTCAGACCACACACACCTTTGACTCCTACTGTGTCTGTGGGAAGAGACCCTGCTGAATAGGAAAGCCCCACTGAACCCTTCTCCTGACCACGTTCTCTACATCTTCCTTAGACCTGACCGGTGATCAAGAGCCACAAACTCAGCTTTTTCCAGGGGAAGCAGCTGATACATCAGAGGCTGGAAGGACGTAGCTGGATGTCTCAGAAGCATCTTAGGCTGCACATACAAACTTCGCCTCAGAAGATTGCCCCAAGAACTAGACCGGAAATGGGGTGTCTTAACTAGGGTTTCTATTCCTGCACAAACATCATGACCAAGAAGCAAGTTGGGGAGAAAAGGGTTTATTCAGCTTACACTTCCACATTGCTGTTCATCACCAAAGGAAGTCAGGACTGGAACTCAAGCAGGTCAGGAAGCAGGAGCTGAGGCAGAGGCCATGGAGGAATGATACTTACTGGTTTGCTTCCCTTGGCTTGCTCAGCTTTCTTATAGAACCCAAGACTACCAGCCCAAGGATGGCATCACTCACAAGGGACCCGCCCCACTTGATCACTAATTGAGAAAATGCCTTACAGTTAGATCTCATGGAGGCATTTCCCCAACTGAAGCTCCTTTCTCTGTGATAACTCCAGTCTGTGTTAAGTTGACACACAAAACCAACCAGTACATGGGGTGAAGACAGAGAGCTCAGGTTACCCCCAACCCCTTGGTCCCAAATCAGTCAGAACCTATAACTCTACCCTGCTAACTAGCAATCTAAATCCGGGGCTCACTCAGGTAACATAGTGAGGCAGGGCCCTTCAATAATAGCCATCTAGTGGTTTCTCCCCTTCTGATCCCCAGTAAAGCAGACATTCCACATGTCCAGCTTTGCTCCACAGCTCTGGTCTTGGTGGTGCCTGCAGTACCTAGAAGGTAACTGCCAGCTGCTGCCAGAGCCTATGGATAAACCCTTGTGTAAGAATGTACGGAGCTGAGCACAGGATGGCTGGCCTGGATCCTATCACATTTGGGGGTGGAGATGGTCCGTCTTTGTAGTCAACTTGAAAAACTGAAGGAGCCTCAATTCACAGTTTCACCATTTGAAGTCCCACTTGCAGCTTCACGCTGTCAAAAACAGCTCCTTCTGATGGGAAGGGCTACTCCTAAATCCTGCGACAAGCTGGTTTTTAACTTACCCGCTTTGAAAAATGTATCTGAGTCCAAGAGAAATAGAACCTCTAAATAGACGTACAAGCAAAGAGTTTTGTACAGAAAAGAAAAGGGGTGAAAAATCCTTTGCAAAGAAAAGCCAGGACCAGATGGCTTCATGGATGAATGGTGCGAACCATTTAAAGAAGAATTAACATTAATCCTTCTTAAGCCCATCGGAAAAGTAAAGAAACATTTCATCGCTCATTTCACGAGGCTATTATTACCCTAATAGGAAACACGGCCAGGATTTCAGGAGAAAAGAAAAATGCAGACCGACGACCCCCAGACATAGATGCTAATCCCCTCAACATTGTGCTGAAAAAAAAAAAAAAAAAACAATTCCTCGGGATATCAAAAGACCAGACGCCAGGCATGCAGAGATGGCGTAGCATGTGAAATCAATCAATGTGACATGCTACCAAATGAGGGATAAAACTACAGGTCATCTCTGCATCGACGGATATAGGAAAAGTAATGCCCACACACCAGTGTCACCAGTTAGGGATTAAAAAAAAAATTATTTCTCTGACATGTGGGATCTCTGGGAAAATAAAATCTCAATGAGAAGCTACTGAGTAGGTAAAAGGTAGATGGCTTCTGGATTCCCACTGTCCTCACTTCTACTCACCAATGTACTGAGGTATTTATTTATTTGTTTGTTTGTTTGTTTGTTTATTATATGTAAGTACACTGTCGCTGTCTTCAGACGCACCAGAAGAAGGATCAGATCCCATTACAGATGGTTGTGAGCCTCCATGAGGTTGCTGAGAATTGAGCTCAGGACCTCTGGAAGAGCACTTAGTGCTCTTAACCGCTGAGCCATCTCTCCAGCCCTGTACTGAGGTCTTAGTCAAAGCAATTTGACAAGAGATTTAAATAAAGCCATCAGATTGGGAAGCTCTTTGAAGATAACATGAAAATACCAAGTGTTAGTGAAGGCAAGGAGAAGCTGGAACCCTCAGGAGCTGCTGGGTGGGAATACAAAATGGTGCCCACCTTTGGAAAACAGGGCAGCAATCCTCAGATGACCAAACACAGAGTTAACAAAACATTCTCAAATAAACTGAAAAGTACACACACACACACACACACGCACCAAACAACTTGAACACAATATTCATAGCCGCATTGATCATCATGGCCAAAAGACAGAAACAACCCAGACATCTATCAACAGATGAGTAGATAAATAAATAATATTTGGCACTATATAGATTATTATATACCCATAGAAAACAGTGTGGTATTGAATGAACTTTGAAAACCTTATGAGAAATAAGTAAGTCTACTAATGTTTCATTCCATTTGTATGAAATATTCACATAAACTCAAAGAGATAGGAAGCAGCTTTAGTGGTGTTGCAGCTTAGAGAATGGGTGTATTGAGGTGTGACCCCTCATGGATATGGACTAGGGCGTGGTGAAAATATTTTGAAATTGGGTAATGTTGACCAATGCACAATTCTGTAAATATATAAACAATCACTGAGTTATACATTTTAAAGATATGAACCTTATACTATCTTAGCATAGCTGTGATTTAAGATATAGGGGGTATTCAGCAAAACACATTAATAAATTACAATAACCCACAACACAAGTAAGGATAAGAATTAAGAGAGGTGAAGAACAAGAGGCTCTTGTGTAATGCAGAGAAACTATGCATCTAAGCCATGACTATGTCTATATTCTGATGTTTCCCTCTCTGAATTTGAGAATGAAAAGTACCTTGGGGGAAACGGTGTGTGATGTTTAGTTTTGTCAACTTGATTCAGTGTAGGGTCACTTGAGAAGAGTGTTTCAATGAGAGATTGCCTATATTGGGTTGAACCGTGGCCCTGCATGTGGTGGACTGTTAAAGTTACTTTATGTGAGAAAACTTGGCCCACAGTGGGCAGCACCATTCCCTAGGCTGAGGGAATCATAAGCTATGTAAGAGTGGAGAGATCAAGCTGAGCACAAACAAGTGAGCATGCGTGTATTTCTTCCTCTCTGTTCTTGATTATGATTATGATGTGACTCACTGTTTGAAGCTTCCGCCTTGACTGTCCCACAGCGATGGACTGTAATTGGGATTTTTGAACCTTACAAAACTCCTTTCTCCGTTAAATTGCCTTTTGTCAAGGTATCCTACAGTGGCAACTGAGATGAAGCTGGAACACAACGTCATCTCAGTGCTACCTGAAGCCCAAAGGGAAAGTTCAGTGCCAATATCAACAACCCATTCTAAATGGCGGGACTATAATGCTTCATGGCAAGTGATCTAGAGATTTCTATCACAAGCCAGGGAACGGAGAAGTGACCATCTGTCCTCCTGTCTAAGTCATCCAATTTGGTGTTAAAGCATACTTCCTGATGGGCACCAGATTTCACATTAGTCACCGATTACATTTCTAGCTCACGGTATGGCTTGTAGCCAGTCATTCAAAGCTCACCTATAAAATGAAAGGGTGGGGCAGTGTCCTTTCCTGTTCTTATGACTGGGTCCAACCCAGGCAATTCAACATAAATGAAGCATGAAAGTATCTCCCAGTGTGTCCTTAAGTAGTTTATATTTGTTTTAATGGCCATAAACTAGAAGACAGAAATAATGGGTCATGTCATCAATTAAATGATGTGTATTTCACACCTCCTACCGAAGGGAAGAGCTGAATTAAGCAGTGGGACTATACAAAGGAGAAAGGGAAGATGTCACATCCTTAAGTGTTTGCTCAAAGGTCTCCATTTTAAATTGGTTTTAGTTTCGGTAATGTTAAGGCTTTATTTATTTGCATGCATATGAGTATGTATGCAGGTGTGCACAAGTAGAGCTGTGAACCTGCAGAGGCCTGGAGAAAGTATCTGGTATCCTTTTCTATCATAATCTGTTTATCTTTTGAGTCTCTCCCTCAGCCTGAGGCTTGTATCTGGGACTTGTGTTTTCTCTGCCAAAGTGGACGCTAACAAGCTCCAGAGGTTCGTCCCTCTAGAGATCTCTGCTCCTCCCCTGTGAGCTAAAGTTACAGGCTCCCATGGGACACGCATGGGACACTTGGTTTGTTGGTGTGGATTCTGGGTCCTCGCCACTGTCTATAGCATTCATTGTTGACTGCTGAGCCATCTCCCTGCCCCAGGTCCCCAGTTTTTAAAGGGCCCTGGGCCTTCATTTGCAAGCTGGAGAGTCTCTCTACCTGGCCCTCCTTTTCTTCTTCTACAGTGCCAGTAGGTGATATCATTTACTAATTCATCATAGCTTATTATTATTATCAATGTCATTATTACTGTTTATTATTATTATTATTATTATTATTATTTTGCCAGCATGAAAAGATGACTCTGATCCATCTATGCACCTAGCACTGTGCCTAATCCAAGCTACTGATTTGGTGAAATAGTCCAGTGAATGAAGCATGGCTTTACTTTTTTGTTGTTGTTGTTGTTGTTGTTGTTACTTTGAAAAGCAATATTTTTACTAAAATTTGTATCAACTACACGTCAGCATGTGTATAATTACCATTAAAAAAAGATAGCAAGCAGACCCTCCTTCCCCACGAGTTCTGCATGCCTGGATTCAACTGTGAGTCAAAAATATCTGGAAAGAAACTACTGCATCAAACATACATAGATATGTTCTCTTGTGATTCTTCCCTAGGTAATCAGTGCAAGAAAACAGCTGTAAGAGTGATGTATACAGCGACTCCATTGCATTAGCCATCAGCCATAATGCAGGGAGGACATCAAGACTGTTGGAAGGTATATAAGGACTGGATGTAAATACTGTGGCATTTTAAATAATGCAGATGATCCATTTGTCCCTATGACCGGGGTGGATGACTGAAGTTCACCACTTTGACTAGACTGGTAATCCCCTGGAATCTGTCTGTCTCTGCTCCCCCACTGCTGTGGTTACAGGTATACACCACCAGACCTGGCTTTTACATGCATTCCGAGGATCCATACTTGGTCCTCAGGACTATTAATCAGGCACTTTATTATAGCCCACTGAGCTGTCTCCCAGCCCCCAGCTGTATCACCTGTCAGCCTCACTTTTTTCCTATTAAAATAGGCACAGAATAGAACTGATCTGATACTATTAGGGTGTATGTGAGAGAGATTAGACTAAGAGAATGCATCTAACAATCACCATGTTGTCTACAAGAAAGCATTGCTTAGTAAACTTTAGCTAATAGTATGAAAGGAAGGAAAGAAGGAAATGAGATAAAGGAAGTAAAGATGGAAGGCTGCAGAGAGGAAAGAGGGAAATAGAAGAATGGCATATCAATGGCAGAGGAAGAAGGACACAGCCAATCTTGAATAAACTGGGAGACAGGGTACATATAAGGATGTACTCAAATAAAGGTTATGAGACAGCCAAGGTTGAACGTTCTGTAATCAACGCAAGCCAAGTGTCGAGTCAAGACAGCTGTTGTCTTAGTCCCTTCTGGCACAGCTGCCAAGGTAAGAGGAAGCAGAAAAGTCTAAAACAGGACAGGCAAGACCAGACACCAACTAAGAGCCTGACTAGTGTTGAGCTCCAAACACAGCAGCAAAGAGACTTTGACCCCAGCATCTCTTCCTGAACTCTACAGATGTCCCTGTTATCTCCCAAGCCTGTTAGAAACACATCCTCCAGGCTGGGAAGACATCATCAAGACAAAGTGGCTGGTTCAATACTAAATATCTGCCTTTCTTTCTTTCCTTTCTTTCTTTCTTTCTTTCTTTCTTTCTTTCTTTCTTTCTTTCTTTCTTTCTTTCGGCTCCACATCTATTATAAATGTGTATTGAGACATGAATTTGTTTCTTGTACTCTCTACACTCTGCTTGCTGTGCCCTTTACTTAGCTCATATGCCAGTTGGACTGGTCCAGAAATGAATGTGTGTAGGTGGAGTTTCTGATTCCCTGTGTCAAGGCAAGATGATAAAGGAGGCAGTCTGTTCTTTATGGGGGCTCCAGATTTTTACCCAGCATCCCATGCTCCTTTTTTCCTTCTCAATGGAGTTCTGATTTTGTCCAGACTTTATGTCAACTCCAGAGAGGATCCTAGCCCACCCTCCCCACCCCACCAACAGACTTTGGGGTTCCCCTGGCAACTGTCACGGATTTGAAAGAAGGGATGGCTAAACATAACACATAATCACCCAGTGCACTCACTATGGGTATCATTTCTGTGATCAAATACTCAGCAAAAGTGACTTCAGGAAGGACTTACTTTGGATGATAGTTTTGGGGTAAGCCCATCCTGGAGGGTAAGTCATGTCAGAAGTAGCTTTAGGCATCTGGCCATGTTACATCTGTGGTCAAGAAGCAGAGAGTAATGCATGCTGGAACTTATCTAATTTTCTCTTTATTTGTTTAGTTCTGGTCCCAAGCCCATGACGTGGTACCACCCACATAGGATGGGCATGCTCACTTCATTTAGCCTGATCTAGGTAATTTTACATACGTGGCTAGAGTCTTGTTTCTCTGGTGATTCTGTTCTCAGGTTGATAATATTAACCATCACATTAAAAAAAATGAAAAGGAGTTTTTTTACATTCTAGGGCAACTCAAAGATGGCCACCAACCCATGACTTCCTCTCATGAGGAAGTAAACTCTAACTCCTCTCCCTATGGAGTTTGATTGGCTTTAATGGCTTATTGACTGGAAGGATATGCAGGAAGTGACCTCTGGCTTCTGAAGCTAAGTCATAAGTTGTTTGACAGCTTGGTCCATCTGTTTAGCATCCTTGAAGACCAAGGAAATGTCTGCAGGTCATAGACACGCAGTTCTTAGGCTGATAACCAGAGACTCTTATTAACCCACCACTGAGATCTTCAAAGATGTATCAGAGACATGACTGAAGTCATCTTGGTCCATGGGGCCCAGCTACTTATCTGCAGAGGATCAGTAAATAGCTCCCATGTATCAGGCCATATAAGATAAGAGACTTAATCTAAGTTTTGCCCAAATTCCTGATCTGTGTATTTGCCACATACAGTATTTGTGGCTTTGAGCCATTGAGTTTTTGATGACTCTTCACACAACAGTGTATAGTTGCTATCTAAGGGTTTTTTCTCTCCTTTGGGATAGCCTCAGCTATCATTGATTACTTTCTTGAAGTTTACTGGAACATGGGCCCCAGGATAAAGATCAAGCTGAAATGAAAGGACCTGAGGTCCCAATGGATCAGCAAACCTCAGTTCTGAAGTTCATCTTCCTTGGGACATCTTCATAATCCATGATCTCACTTTCTAAACCAGGTCCCATTAAGCTTTGTGTCACACGTGTAGAAGCATCGTTGACTAACCGTCAGTCAGGTTGACTGCATTAGGCTAAAACGTGGGGTTCCTGGTCTACAATGGCATTGCCCCTGCTAGATTATCTTGGAGATGTCACCCAACTTTTCTAGAGCTCTTCTCCCATATTGAACGAGAAAAGAATATTTTCTTTTCCATCCTTAATTTACAAGATGTTTCAAACACCGGTGGATTTTTTTTTTTTAATAAACTCACAGAAACACAAGGTACCACTGGGATCCATACATGGACGATTCTGCCCTCCTGAACTTAGACTATGAGAGTACTTACAGCATCCTTTGACAGTTTCATGCAAGCTTCACGTCCGTGGTTTGAGGTGATGGGTATTGCTGCAGCCTTTCTGTGTAGATATACCGTCAGGTCAGACATGTTGAGTACTCAGTCATACAATAATTGATTCATACAATGGTAGTAAAGTTGGAACTCGAACCCGTATCATCTCATGTTGGTTCCGTTATCAGTCACACAATCTCGTTACCACCCTGCTACAGAGAGAAGACCCGGCTCCTTGGCAAGGGGTTTCTGGCCTCATGGAAACCTTTGAAGGAGCTGCTCTAAGAAACAGCAGCTCTGACCTCCCATTGACTCCCAACTTTCATTTCCAGATGATGCTAGGATATTTTCCCCTCTCTTGTCTGTAGAACTCTACTTCTAACCCAGTCTCCACATCTAAGTGTCCTGCTCTGCTTTTTTGTTACTGGTGTGTGTGTGTGTGCCTCTGTGTGTGTGTGTGTGTGTGTGTATGTGTGTGTGTGTGCAGCTCAAGTGCATGAGCATGTGTGAGTGTGTGAAGCCAACAGTCAGCCTCGGGATATTTATCTTTGAGCACCATCTACCCTGACTTTGAGACAGGGTCTCTCCCTTGCCTGAAACTGACTGAGGTTTGGTTGGCTGGTCAGCGAGTTCTGGGACTCCATGTTTCTTTCTCTCTCTCTCCTCAATGCTGGGGTTATAAGTGCATGCTGCTGTACTTGGCTTTTCTATAGAGGCTTCAGGTCTCAAACCCGGGTCCCTATGCTTGTAAGTCAAGCACTTTACTGACTGAATGTTTCTTCAAAGTCATCTTCCCAGCTGCAGACAGCAGAACCTTCTGACCATTATATTTCTCTGGATCTGTGTTCCAGTCACCCCAGCCTGGAGACCCAGGGCCACTTCCCCTCTGCTCTTGGCAACACACCATGGCACACTGTATCAATGGACCTTACATCCGCTGGCCTTGGTGTCATTACCTTGCCCACCCTGTCTTTTGTCATTTTCTTTTGTCCAGACCACTGGCATCTGCTTCTAAGTAGTTTCCCTACTGCCATCTCTTCTCACATTCCCAGGTCCCTTCCAATGGGAGATCAGAGCTGCTGTCTCTTTGAGCAGCTCCTTCAAAGGTTCCCACAAGGGTCCACACATCTTAGCCCAAGAAATGGCCCAGAGCTTACTAAGAATTGTGAATCATTTGCCCATGCCTCTCACCATCCCCGTCCATCTTTTCCTTCAGAGCCCCTGTAAAACATCCCCTCTGCCTGGAGGAGAGGCTACCTTCAGGAATCTTCCTTAGTGATTACCCACATTTTAATCTTGTCATTTCTTCTGTCCCCAGCTATTTAATGTGTGTCCTAATCACGTAGTATAGCTGGGCTTACCTTACTCACTGAAATTTGGTTCTGATATGTTTTCTTTACCCCATTGTAATCTGAGAGCATGGCCACACCCTCCTTGTTTTGATAGCCATTCCCAGGACCTGGCTAAGCAGCTAGCTCAGTGGAGGTGTCCAATCACCATGCATGGAATGTGTTGGTGTGACTAGAGTTTGGGGTTGGGCAAAGAGGTGTTCTAGAGGCCATATGTCCAATTCCATCTTCTTCTGACTTCCCTGTCTACAGAATGACACAGGTCAAGCAAGGTCCTAACGAGTCCCCTGTTGGTTGTGGGGCATATAACTAATCCCAAAATACACTTGAACAACTTCATGAAAGCACTTTTCAAATAGCTTTATGGCAGATCCAGGCCCACAAGGTTGGAGGCCAATGGCTGAAGATTTATTGAATCACAACATGACCTTGGGGATAATGGGCATTGTGTTTCCTAACACAATGAGGGAACCAGGCCACCAAATCACCCCCCCCCCATGTGAAAGACCAGCCGTCAGGCTCCATGCAACCTCAACTGGCCAAAGACCTCTCCTTGGGCTGTGCATGGGCTGCTGGTCAGGTCCACAGGCTCAGAGAGAGGACCTGGAAAGTCCCAAATGTGTGGTCACCAGGGCAGGTCAGGGAGGAAGGGGGTGGGAGAGAAGAGAGGAATTGTCAGGACGCAGTGATTTAGTGTCTGTCTCTTTTCTGCCTCCCTGCCTGCCTCCCTCCCATCACAGCCTCCTGCACAAGGAACTATTGAGCTGGGACAGAACAAACGCTCCCTTATGCGGCTCCACGGAGTCTCTTGGGTTGTCCGAGACAGCTGCCTGTAGCACGCTATGGTTACTCATTACCCGGGTTCCCAGGCAGGAAAAGGAGGGAGCTTAATAGACCGAACTAAACCCCCAGCTCAAATACTCCGGCCATAAATAAATAAATAAGTCAGGTGTACCAGGGGGGAAGAGGAGGCCACTGCGCAGGAGGGGGTGGGGAGGGCTCAGCAAGTGAATGAGTGGGAAAAAAAAAAAACAAACCAAGCACTTCTAAAGGAGAAGATGAGGGAGGAAAACTCCCATCCGAGAAAGCACAGAGGGGCGTTTGTGCTTGCTGCTGCCTGCAGAGTGGACTAGAGTCTCAGAAGGCCATGCGAGGACCAGGCAGACAGCTAGGACTTTGAGGGCATTGGGGAGAAAGGCCTGTTTATCCAGCTGTTGTGCCCCAACTTTTGGAAGCATGGCTCGCTTCTTGAAAGCTACAAGGAGTGATTGTAGAAGTGATGATGGACGGGTCATGTCTTGCCTTCCTTCTCACTCACAAAACACAGTCTTACCCACAGCTGACCCAGCTCCCATAAAACAGATGAAGACAGTAGGGATGGGTGTGTAGGCAGAGGAGTGGGGGACTGCTGGCAATGAAGCCAGGTTATACATGTCAGAGAGACAGACAGACAGACAGACAGACAGACACACACACACACACACACAGATGCAGCCAGCTGGCCGTGAACTCACTAAGTAGCCAAGGATGACCTTGAGCTATGCTCCAGACTCCATGGCCCCCATATCTAAAGTAATCCACATGAAAAGGTCTGAAGCTGAATCTTCACATCTGTGCCCCACAAGGAGACAGTGGGTCTGAAGATAATTTTAGTTGTCACATCATGATGGTACTGGCCTTGAAGGATAGAGGCTAGGGTACTGTATCTTACAGTGCACAGGACAGCACCCTGTAAGACAGAACGGACTGGACCCAAATGTCATGGAGCTGTGTCTTAGAAGGCATGGGGGCCAGGCACCAGGCCACACCCCTATCTACTTAGGTGGATGGAGATCAGTCCCTTACGGTTTCCTCAATCTGCTGGTGCCTCAGGTGAGCCAGGAAGGGAGATGAGGGCAGTGCTGTTCCAGTCACACCAGTTGTGGGGGGTGGGGGTGGGGAGGACAACGTGCATATGTTTGATCTTGCCAGGTGGGGTGTGTTGTAGTTACGTGTTTGCATGTGATGCTATGCAAGTATTTGGCATATATGTGCACATGTGCGAGATATGTGTGTGTGTGTGTATGTGTGTGTGGTTTTTGTACACTCTATGGGGATGTGCATGTGTGATCTGTACCTATATGTTATATATGTATTGTTTGTAGATGTTCACAGATGCTATTTGTATGTTGTGTGGGTATACATGTGTGTGACCTGTTCTCAGATGTTATGCATGCATTGCGTGTAATGTGCATGTATGTGATTGTGCCTGTATGCTATAAGTATATTGTGTGTGGATGGCAAGGATTTGTGCATTGTATGTGATCATTCATGTTATGTCTACATATGTGTTATGTCTACATTGTACATATATGTGATCTGTACATGAATGTTATGTATGCATTGTGTGTTGGCTCACATATGTATGATCTATGCATTATGTTATATGTGCATTGTGTGTGGTGTGTGCATGCATGTGGATGTACATGGATGTCTATGCAGTATGTGCATGTATATATGTGGTACATGTATGCATGGCTGCAGTAGATGGCCAATGGCACAGCAAGATAAGCAGGAGAGACTATCCCATAGTAGCTGGTAGATGAGGGCCTCTTTAGCAGACAGGATACTATCTGGAGAGACTTCAAGAACAGGCTGTCTTAATTACTCAGGAGCTGTGTGACCTTGGACAAGGCATTTAACTTCTGTAGACCCCAGTTGTTTCTCTATAAATGCATTCTAGGAGTGCCTACTTTGTGGGTTACAAGAATCAACACATTTTTATAAACTGCCATGGCATAGAGCAAACACTCACCAGAGAGTTCTCCAGATTGTAGGAGGCAGTTCTTCCTGAAGGCTAACCTACCACCTGTTTAAATTTCTGCCATTCAAGGACAGTCATTCTCCATGAGTCTATCCCCATAGTGTCCTGTTGATTTCAGCTACCTTTCTGTGCCCATGTCTGAACTACATATTCCAGCAGTCCCGAGTTCTTCTGACCCAGAAAGGGAGGAGAGAGTGAGCTTCTTATCAATTCCCTGCTTCCCACAGGGCCTGGGGACCCCAAGCCTTCCCTGGTGGCTCCAGTAGACTGCCTGCCTTGTGCCTACAGCCGGCTCCTTCCTTCCTAGGTCCCTCAGATGCCTGCCAATGTTATTGCCACCATAAAACAATGACAGGCACTCAATCAGCCTGCCCTGGCCTTCACAACCAGTTTGTCAGAGCCACCCCTCCCTTCCTCCTTGTTAGCTCTCCACTTGCTTATCTGCTGCTGGAGACAGAAGTCTCGGTTTAATTGTAGCAAATAAATTATTGATCTCCAAAGCCGGCTCCTCCCATGCACACGACAATCCCTTCCATTCACAGCACTGGGGCGGGACTGCCATCTGGGCAGACCCCGAGTCGGCAACAAAGGGAGCACCCATCTTGGAGTCTGCATTCTATCCACACCCAGAGGGACCTGAAGCAGGCAAGTAAAATCCCTCTTTTGCCTGCCAAGAAGCAGCTCCCACCCTCTCTGTCCTTGACATCAGCAAAGGTCTTGACAACAGCGTGACCACTCTGGGTCCTTGGGAGCTGAGCAGTGAGTGGTATGTAGCTGCTGCCTAACTCGTGGCATCTTATGAGCTGGCAAGACACATGCTTGAGCAATGTGGAGTTAGTGAAGGATCGTGGATCCGCGCCCTCTCCCATCTCTGGCTGTACAATTGCATCATCGCTGTTAACACAGGGTAACCCTTGTAACACATCCACATATTGACTCTTGGTACTCACTGCTCTTGGGTACCAGGCACTGCCTTTAGCACGCTCTCTCAGTGACCATCCTACAAACAGGGAAGCCAAAGTTCAGAGCGTCGAAATTACAAGGCCCCTGAGGAACAGTGAGTCTAGAATTTGAATTCAGCACACGTCTACGGCTTGTTTATTCAAGACAGTACCTAATGTAGCCCAGGCTGGTCTCAAACTTGCTATAGAGGCTGATACCCACAAACTTAAGGATCCTCCTGCCTCCACCTCCCAAGTGCGAGGATTACAGGCACATCATGCCTGGTTTAGAGGAGACTGAACCCGGAACTTTCTTCAGGTTGTTCAAGCACTCTATCAACCGAGCTATACACCCCTGTCCTGCAATGTCAGATCTTGGCGATGACCAATCTGGAGGTTCTTAAGTATTTCTCCCCAGTCCGTCATCCCCTTTCCTGGAAGGGGAAATCACACCCGGTTTGTTTCATTAGTCTTTTTATTCTCGTGGCGATTTATCTTCCTGAATAACATGTTGCCCAGTTAGAGATTTGAACGTCGTCTAAGTGACCTCATATCGCCTACCGCCTGCATTCTCTTCCCCAACTACAGGAATCTACTTCCTTACAATTTCCTCTGCGCCTTTCTGATGTAGAGCCTTTGCTCCACCACAGCACTCCTGGGGAAGTCCAAACTGTTTTCATTCACATTCACGAATAAAGTCTTTGTGAAATGTTGCAGAGTTGACAAAACCATCCTCGCCCATCATCCGGCTCTAGCACAGATCTGCACTCTCTTCTTTTTCTAACAATCTGGATGTCTGTTAAAATGAGACCCGTGTTCCACATAGGGTTCTGGGTATTTCTGAGAAGCCTGGAGGGATGCTTGGGCACCGAGCTTCTTGTTGCTTGTGTGTTCTATGGATTAACAGGGCAGTACTCTAACGAGACCATGAGTGAACACTGGGGGCTGAGAGGTAGCTGGTGGTGGTATGGGTGGCTTATTTTCCAGCATGAGGACCTGAGTTCAAATTCTCAGCACTCACAGAAAAAGCTCGGCTGGCTGTAAACCCGAAGTGCTATGGGGAAGAGACCAGAGGATGGCTGGGGCTTAATAGCTGCCAGCCTAGCTCCAGGTTCCGTGGGAGACTTTACCTTAGAGGACTAAAGTTTAAAAGATAGAATCAGACTCCTGATCTCCTCTTCTGGCTTCATGTGGTGGATAAGCTCTCTCTCTCTCTCTCTCTCTCTCTCTCTCTCTCTCTCTCATACACACACACACACACACACACACACACACACACACACACAAAGAATGAGCTTTGGAGTCCCTTGTATTAATCACCTATTGGATAACACTGCAAACAAACCGCCCATACACCCCGTGGTGGCTCACAATAGCAGGCATTCATTCTTACATTTACACCCCTACTGCCTGGGGTTTTGCAATCCAGGATGGCTCTCAACCAGGCCCTGTGGCTTGCAGTTGTCTATAGATGAGCATGGATCCAGAACTCAAAGGCTTCAATCAACGAGTGACTTCTCCTGATTCTTTGGGTTCACTGGGATACTCTCTGCTAATCTTGCCTGGGCTCACTCCTGTGGCTTGAATCCCAGTAACCTTAATCACCTGCTTGGCACTTGGTACGAGATGTGGACTGGGACTCCTTAGGCTTCTTCTAGGTGGCCCCTGACTCCCTACATACTCACTTGGGCTGACTTCCTCCCCAGCCTCCAGGGAGATGGCTACAGTGATGAGTCCCACTTCACAGCAAGCTTCTAGCAATCATGCAGAGAGTCAGTCCATAAAATCCTCATTCTTTAAATCTGGGTCCCCAAAGCTGTTATCCCCACACAGCCCACACATGCTGTGTGTCTCTCCCTAGTGCCTTTGTCACAGATCCAGAGAAGGGCGGGAATATAGTGCTTTTTTCAGGAATGAAATTGACCCTTGGTGAGTTTGAAATGGACGCTAGCCATTGATGATGTTGAGTGCCCCATTCAGGCTGGAACAGTGGCTACACAGAGTGAACAGAAGGGCTAGCCTACAGCTGGTTAAAGCCTTGGAAGGCAGGGAAAGAGCCACTCTGGGAGGTCTCCATGTGGTCTGGTATTGGCTTGGCTCAGCTGGAGGTGGCTAACCCATGACTCTGAGCCTTGGGAAAATGACCACACTGGGTAGCCGGGGATCCTAGTCTACCTAGTCTAAGCCCCGTGAGTGTATGATTCTGGGGAAGGCAGTGCCACCTTCTTGGATCTCAGTTTCTCCATCTACAAATGACTTTGGTGACTTGAATGTGTCCCTTCAAGAATTGACAGGTTGCAAGCTAAAGCCCCAGACTTACCTATCAAAGATATCTTGAAATTATCTCAGGGGGGTGATTAGGATTCATGCTGAGGTCATGGTGAGATTTTGAGAATCAGACCCTGTTGATGGCATTAGTGGCTTTATGAGGAGAGGAAGAAAGACCTGAGCCAACATGCTTGGTCTGCCTCACAGTGTGAAGGCCCCACCTACCATGTTATGCTGGAACTGTGTGGCTATAACCAGCTGTCAGAGCCTTGATGTTGGACTTGACACCTCCAAAACTGTACGACAAACAAACCTCTTTTCTTTATACATTTCCAACCTTGAGTGTGTTGTCCTAGCAACGTTAACTAGACTGAGACGTACTGGTTTCCCCTAAGAACCATCAAGAGAGCGAGCAAGAGTCCCTAGAGCTGAATGCCATTCCAGATAACCACCTTGCAGGTAAATTCTAACAGTGACAGACTGTTGCCTTGGCAAATGATACAAAGGAGGCATGCTGTCATGGGCAATGACTAGATTTGGAATCAGAGTCCCTGATTCTAATCCTGATGGCCGCATAAAAGCCACCCATCCTCCAGGAGTCCTTCTCTGAAGGGAAACTAGCCCTTCCTCTCCAAGCCACTCAGGTGCCATGAGTTCCTCAGTGAGGGGAGGGAGGGACTTCATGCCCACCTTGGGACTCTGTCTGATTTGAGCTTGCAGAGGCTTGCACATGCTGTCACAGCTGCTGTGAGTTCATGTGAGCAGCTGTCTTGCTCTGTATGGAAGACAGTGACTCCTTGAAATCATCCACCACCTATGGCCTTTGTACCCTTCTTCTCCCATGATGGTCCCTGAGCCTTGAGCAGAGGGGACGTGATGTAGTAAGTTTACTATGTCAGATGGATAGCTGGATGTTTACGAGTTTATGGGCAATACAAATTGGGCTTGATGAGTTTTAAAGTTTTACACACACAGAGGCACACACACACACACAGTTGACTGGATAGGAAAGGGATGGATCTGGAAGGAGTTAGTGGAGGAGTAAGTATGATCAAAATACAGTGTACAAAATTCTCAAAAACAAACAAACAAAAAAAACCCCAAACCTAGTAAAAATGAGGAAGGAAAAAAGTTTTGTACATTTCAAATGGATATACAATTGTGATAAAGAAGATTGCTACCCATGCTCTTTCATCCATGATCTCCCTAGAGTATAGATTATAATTCTTGCCCCAAATATCTCATTTGTTCTCAAGAGAACCCAGTCAAATGGAAGGTGACCAAGCCCAGTCAACTTATAAGCACTTATGTATATGTTTAGGGGAGGGCGGAGGTGTGAATGCAGCCCTTCCCTGGACATCAGGGAAATGCTGAGTGAACCAAAGAGATGAAGTCAATGATGATGGTGGCAGAGAGACTCTTAAGTCTTCTAGGACTTCCTTTGGGGGAACCCCTACTCTGGAGACAGAGGCCCGCCATTTCCTCATCCTGTTCTTGGATGTTTTCTCTCTTCTAAGGGCAACCAAAGGACAAGTACCTTCTGATTGGAATGTCTTCTAAACATGCAACATCTGGAGGGTGGGATGACAATGCCCCCCTTTATATAGCTGGGAAATGGGAAGGGCAATAAGACAACATTATACCCGAAGAGCTGGAAAGAGGTCATCTGGTGGTATATCCTGTTGCAAAGCACAGTAAATCACAGCCAGCCCTTACTTGGGTACCAGAAGCCATTCTAAACATGTCATCCATAGAGTCTTACTTAGGTGACAGTTTGCCAGAGTGTCACAGTGAAGGAGCAGGGTTTTATGTGAAAGCATTCCGAGTCAGGAGATCAGAGGTCAAAGGTAAATTAGAGCCATACCTACATCTAGTTGGCTATTGAAATGTTAGTAACCAAATTTTCCATACCTAACAAGAACCATCTTATTCCTCTACAGTAAAATGGGAGTGCCACAGAGCAGTATTTGGGAAGGCTAATGATATAGCTCAACAGATAGCTTGTCCAGCATCCATGAAGCCCAGTATTCAATTCCCAGAACCACAGAACAAGGTCGTTTATACCTGCAATCCTATCACTTGGGAAGTGGAGGCAGGAGAATCAAAAGTTCAAGGTCAAACTCCCCTAAGTCACAGGTTCAAGATTAGCTTGTCTCAAAAAAAAAAAAAAAAAACCAAAATGACAGCAACACAATACTAATATTTAGAGGTATCCATTAAAAAGCCAAGTCTTTGTCTCTGCACCCTACAATCATGTTGGGCACTAGTCATCCAGTATCAGAGCTCCTCCCCATAGCCCTACATTCAGAGTGTTCTCCAGGCATTTGGAAAAAGTGCATTCTAGGAAAGATAGAGACCCAAAGTATGAGATAGTGGGGTGGCAAAAAAAAGAAAAAAGAAAAAAGAAAAAAAAGAAAGAGACCCAAGGGAAGGACTAGGGAGATGAATCAGTAAAGTTCTTGTTGTGAAGGAATGAGGACCAGAGTTCAAATCCCCGCATCCCATGAATAATTGGATACGGTAACTGGCATCTATAATCCCAGCACTCCCACAGTAGATGGGAGGCAAACAGGTGAATCCCTGGAAGCTCACTGGGCAGCTATCCAGGCAGCAAAAGAAACTCTGCCTCAAATAACATGGAAGATGGAGACCAAGTGGCCAAGACTGAACTTGTACATGAGCAGCATAGTACACACCAGACCCCCCAACACACATAGACACATTTCATACACACACCAGGAAGAAGATAAAGAGGACAAGGAGGAGGAGGAAAAGGAAGATGGGAAGATGGAGGAGGAGGAAGAAGAAGAGGAAGAAGAGGATGGGGAGATGGAGGAGGAAGAAGAAGAAGATGGGGAGATGAAGGAGGAAAAGGAGGGAGAGGAGGGAGAGGAGGAAGAGGAGGATGAAGAGGAGAAGGAGGAGGAGAAAACAGAAGAAAACCCAAACCAAAGTATATCCATACCTTCCATTGTTTTCCTTGGAGAGACAGAGGGAAACACTGCAGGAGATCTGGAGAAGGGATTTTACGACGACTAGAGATTTTGGGAACTAGAAAATGTGGTAGCGGAAATTAAAAAGTTGAGACTGAAGCTGAGAGATAATGCTAAGCAGGCCACAAGGAGGAAGGAGGTATGAAGGGGACCGGAAAGAAAGATGCTCAGACTAGTTATGCCAACAACCGGAGTTTCACAGGAGGGGACTCTGTGGGGAAGGGGCTTGCTGCACACTATAAAGACCAGAGTTTGATTCCCATCACCCTCCTGAAAAGCTGGGTGTGGCACTGGCTCCTGTAATCCCGAGCACATCCTCGGGGCTCGACAGGCTGCCAGGCAAGCTACAAAGGTGACTTCCAAGCCTCCGTGAGAAGCCGTCTCCCAGAAATAAGAGGGCTTCGGAGGAAAGATACCTGAGGTTGACCTCTGACCCCCACACACATTCAAGCACACTTGTATGTTTAATATCCCTCTCATAGACAGTCATGTATACTCATGTATGCACACACAGACAAACACACACATACACACACACACACACACACACACACACACACACACACACACACAATAATTCCAAAAAGAGAAATAGACAAAGATGAGGAAAAGATTGTAACAAAAGGGATATAAGAAAGTAACACAAGTTTTTGGATAAAAACCAGCAATTGATGGTCCCGGTCAATGAACGGAAACAGACCTGTGCCAAACTACCATGTGTAGCATGGAGTTTCAGCAGGCCCCCTCCTCATGGGCAATGACTCTCCCATCAATCACCCTGACCCGCCCACTCCAGTCTCCTTTTCCACTTAGAAACACAAGGACCCTTTGATTACAAAGGCCCATTGGGAAACTCCAGGATAATCTCATTTTAGGGCCAGCTGTTAAAACCTCATTGCCATCTGCAACCTGGGGTTCCTTTTGCCTTGTAACAAGATGTTCTTCCCATGTTCTGGGGAGAGGGGGGGATTCAGACATCTTCAGGAGGCCATCATTCTGTCAAACAGTCCTGAGCATGTTGCAGATGTGTGTAAAATCTGAGTGCCTCCACCACCACCACCCCGGACAAAAGGAAGAGTGATGCTGGGTATTTGGGCTGAGGATTCTGGAGCAGAGAGAAAGCAGGAGGTTGCCGTGGTAACACATGCCAGCTGCCCCAGTACAGGCCAACCCTAGAGTGTACTCCAAGTTCACCAGAGACATGGGGAAGGCCAATGAAGGAAGACTTTGATTGCAAAAAGCCAAAAGCAAGCCTAAGTAAAGGAAGGATTCTCAGCTAAGCAGTAAAAAGGTTGCATCTTACATCTAAGTAAGGAGAAATTCTAGGACAAAACAAAAAACTGCATTGGGAAGTCAGAGATCACTCCCAAATCAAGTATCTTAATTGAAATTTAGACAGTTGATAGAAGAGGGGTAGACTTGGGACCATAGAGTATGACTTTCTCCAAACTCGTCAGCATGCGGTTCAACTTTTTCAGCTTATATTTACTTAATAAGAAATGCACTTTACAGAGCTGGAGAGATGGCTCCTTGTTTAAAGGTGTGTGCTCCTCTTGCAGATGACCAGAGTGGGTTCCCAACACCCCTGTTGGCCAGCTTATAACCACCTTTAACTCCAGCTTCAGAGGATCTGATGCCCTCATCTGGCCTCCACAGGCACCTACACTCACATGTGCAAAAGTTACAAAGTTACGACACATACATACACATAATTAAAAAATAAGAAATAAAAATATTTGGAAGGAAGACATACACTGAAAAGTGGGGATGGGGGATGGGGAGGGTGGGCATTGTAGGAAATTAAACCTGGGGCTCATATGTGCTAGGCAAGCACTCGACCACTGAGCCCATAGCCCAGGAAATATATTTTTAATTAAAAAATGATAAACATTGCAGGAGTGTCAGAAGGGACAATGAAAGTTCGAGGTCACAGGGTGCCCTTGGCTGGCATGCAGCAGGCTGGAGGAATCTCCAGGAAGACTCTAGGTAGCAGCACAGATTTGGCTAAGAGGTGACCTTACAGCTCTAGCTCAACTAAGGTGCAAGTGTGCCTCCCCTGGTGAGCACACCCACTGCCACCTCCCCTGAGCTCCAAAGAATGAATTCTGAAGGCAGAATTCCACACTCCACCCCTGATCAGCCCTCGCTTTATAGTCCAGAACTGCAGACCAGGAAAAGAAAAGGCAGGACTGGGTTGCAGGAAGAGAGGGACCATGGGCCACAGCATCCAGGACACGAAGCTGGCCCTGGGGAATGTAACTAAGATCTTTATCATCCAACATCGTTCTGGCACACTCAGTGTGATCCACCTGTCTCCAGCGTCAGGCAAATGAGTAGGTTCACAGGCAGAGGCCTGCCCTGCCAAACAATGCTTCTCTTTGTCTCCTCTCAGGGCTCAGGAGCCTCAAGGAAGCCAAATCCATCAGCACCTGTCAGGGCCCTGGATGTACACAATACAAGCTGTGATCCCCACTCCCCAGCCAAGCCCCGGGCAGCTCTGACTGACACGCAACTTGTCAGTCACCTTCTCAGAGTTAAGGGTGGGGACCCGTAAAGAGGTGGGGGGCAGGGAGAACGGGCTCTCCTTCCCAGAAGTCAACCAGGGCCAAAGAAAGTTCTCATGAAAGCCTGATGCATCCTTTCTTTTTAAAAAGCCCAAGCAGCCTGAACAGAGAAGGAAAACGGTTTGCATATACTGGCAAAGGCTCTCTGGGTTAGTGAGCAAAGTTGTCTGCTGGGGTGACACACACACACTTGACTCGTATGACCAGCAGCCTAGGGGATAGAGGAGGACAGAGGTGTGTATGTGTTGGGGGTGGGGGTAATCCAGTTCCTAAGTGTTATGTCCTACCAAGTTACCTCAGTCAAAAGAGGAGAATTCCCTTACAATGTGGTGGCTACAGAAGTTTGAAGCTGTTGTGGCCAAGCAGAAAGCAGAAGTAGATTCTGTGAGGGTGCCCACGTTATTCTATGTATTTCCCACCTCCTTCCTCCTTCTCTTCCTTCCTTTCTCCTTCCCTTCTTTCCTCCCCTTTCCTCTCTCTCTCTCTTCTTTTTCTCCTCCATTCCTTTCCTCTTCTTCCTTTCTTTCCACAGAAGCAGGTACTCTCTTAGCCCAGGCTAGCCTCAAAGCCGTTGTATAGCTGACGATGACCTTGAACTCCTGATTCTCCAAACTCTACCTCCAGGGTGCTGGGGTTACAAAAGTGAGCCACTACAGCCAGTTTATATTGGCACTGGGGATTGAAACTTTGCTTTGTACACGCTAGAAACATCTGTTGAGCTATACTCCCAGCCTCTGGTCTATGCAACTCTTGGTGCCTTAGCGGCCAGGCCCTCCTTTCCTTCCTCCCTCTAGCCATGTCTCGGCCAGCCTCTAGGCCAGGGATATTACAGGTGTTTCCTTTGGGCAAACAGAGTCCTCCTCTGCTCATGCCTACATTGATCTTGCCACTCAACAGCAAAGAGGGGAGGGCACAGGAGAGGAGGGTGTGGCCAACATCTGCGGAACCCTGGAGTGGGGGTCATTGGTGTGATTTGTCTTGCTTAGGCCACATGGGCAAGGCAGGTTCAGGAATTAACAATGACTGAGCCACCCTCTCTAAGTCTGTTCCTAGACGGAGCTCATAGGGTTATTCCGGGAATGAGCTAATGAATGAGTTTTGAGAAAAGGCCCAAATTCCCTTAGAAATATAGAATTCTTGAGCCAAAACAAGTAAGATTTTATTGCTTGCAGCCCAAAGCTGCTACTTAACTAAAAGGAAAGCAATAAAATATGTAATATATAACTTCTATAAATTATAGTAAATTTATGCAGCTAATTATAGTCATATAACAAATTATATAATGTCACTTTGTATGGCATGGTAATGGCATCAGAATCATGGCTGAGTCTATTTTCTGTTGCTATAACAGAATATCAGAGACTATATAATTTATAATGAATAAAGGTTTGTGCAGATATGATTCTGGAGGCTGGGAATCTCAAGAGTATAGAGCCAACATACTCCAAGGGGATGGAGAAGCAGTATGGTCGGGCCTCATTCTACTCTACATCCTAACACAATAGCAGATATCACATGGTGAGAAAAAAATGAGCAAGCCAGAGATGGCTTGGTTTGTAACCAAGCAATTTCTAAGATAATCCATTGAAACACCATGTTTTGATGAGGTCAGAGCCTTAAGGACTGAATCATTATCCAAAGATCCACTCCTAAATACAACTAACTTGCAACTGCAGGTTAAGCTTCCATCACACAAAGTTTGGGAGACACATTAAAGTCTTAGAGCCTTCCTTTTGAGATTCATATTGGTCAGTTTATCTGAGAACATGAGTGACAGTATGTCCTTTTTATTAGCACATGCATGTGTGTGTGTGTTCATTGGTGTTTTGTACATGGAGACCAGAAGCTGACTGGCACAGGGTCTCTCTGAGTCTGGAGGTCACCTTTTGTTGGGGTAAATAGTCACTGGACCAAAGTGATGGGCCGGTGAGGGCTTATAGGTGATGGATCTGTCAGCATTCATGGGTCATGGGTCCATGAAGCCTTATGGTGATGGGTCAGTAAGTGCTCATAGGTGACAGCTATTGGGCCCATGAGTGTTCAAGCAGGATATATCTATGAAGGCTCATGATGTCATTCTGTATTCTTGAGCTTAGCCTTGCAATTCTTCATAATAAAAAGATGAACAAAATCAAATTTCAAAGAGCAAAGTGAAAAATCAAGTGACATGTGCATGAACTCTGGTGAGCCTTGGACAGGAAGTAAACTGACATAGACAGGAAGTGACCAGACATAGATAGTACATGAGCAGACTTAGTAAGTGAGCAGACTTAGTACATGAGCAGACTTAGACAGTAAGTGACCAGATTTAGATAGTACATGAGCAGACTTAGACAGGAAGTGACCAGATTTAGATAGTACATGAGCAGACTTAGACAGTAAGTGACCAGATTTAGATAGTACATGAGCAGACTTAGACAGGAAGTGACCAGATTTAGATAGTACATGAGCAGACTTAGACAGTAAGTGACCAGATTTAGATAGTACATGAGCAGACTTAGACAGGAAGTGACCAGATTTAGATAGTACATGAGCAGACTTAGACAGGAAGTGACCAGATTTAGATAGTACATGAGCAGACTTAGACAGTAAGTGACCAGATTTAGATAGTACATGAGCAGACTTAGACAGTAAGTGACCAGATTTAGGTAGTACATGAGCAGACTTAGACAGGAAGTGACCAGATTTAGATAGTACATGAGCAGACTTAGACAGTAAGTGACCAGATTTAGATAGTACATGAGCAGACTTAGACAGGAAGTGACCAGATTTAGATAGTACATGAGCAGACTTAGACAGGAAGTGACCAGATTTAGATAGTACATGAGCAGACTTAGACAGTAAGTGACCAGATTTAGATAGTACATGAGCAGACTTAGACAGGAAGTGACCAGATTTAGATAGTACATGAGCAGACTTAGACAGGAAGTGACCAGATTTAGATAGTACATGAGCAGACTTAGACAGGAAGTGACCAGATTTAGATAGTACATGAGCAGACTTAGACAGGAAGTGACCAGATTTAGATAGTACATGAGCAGACTTAGACAGGAAGAGAGAAGATATGGCTTCGTTTGTATATTGTAGCAGCTACGACAGATTTTCATTTGTGTTTTATAACTAGGCAATATGAAGATGAGAAAAGAGGCTGGAGAGATAGTCTCTGAGCTGCAAAGTGCTTGCCACATACTGGGAACTTTAGTCTGATCCTCAGAACCCATCTCACCTCCACCTGTGTACCTACACCCCACACATGAACCTGCACGCACACACACACACACACACACACACGTGGACCCACACCCCACACATGAACCTGCACACACACACACACACACACACACACACACACACGTGTACCCACACCCCACACATGAACCTGAACATACACACACACATGTATATCCACACCCCACACATGAAGCTGTACACACACACATGTGTACCCACACCCCACACATGAACCTGCATACACAAACACACACACATCTCAATTTCATTGTTTTAAATATGATATATATTTAAACAGTGTTGGATGCAAAACCAGTCACTATTTTTGATGAGGCTCCACAGCAGAATGCAGTAAATTTTACTTAAAATACTTGAGTGTTCTTGCCAGACATATGTCACAAAGATAGAGATTAGCTGGAGAAACCTCTGACTTCTAAACACAGGGTACATTTTGATCATGGCTTCAGCTACTTTTATTATTTAAAATGTTTCTTCTTATGTGTATGGGTGTTCTGCCTGCATGTGTATCTATGCACCACTCACATACCTGGTGCCTGTCTAGGCCAGAAGGGGGCTTTGAGTTTCCTGGACCTGGAGTTACAAATGGTTGTGAACCACCACATGGAAATAGAACATGGGATTCTGATACCATTACCCTGGATGAACAGCCAGTGGTCTTAATGGCTGGGCCATCTCTCTAGCCTCTACACTAGCTTTTATTTCAAAGAAGACTGCCACAAAGACAGATACAAGCAGAGGGAAGAGGAGAATGGTTTGGGTGGCTTACAATGATTGTGTGTAGTTATCTAGAGCCCTGGGGTAAAGCAGCTAATTAGTCTAAAGGATGTTGTGTTAACTTTGTTGTCTGAGAAAACAGCCATCCTGATTTTAACCAGGGCATAGCTGGGTTCTTAGCAGATCCAGGCTGGAGGATGTTGGAATTAGTGAGGTAACATGAGAAGCTGCCAAGTAGTTCAATGTAAAGCCTAGCAGTCAGTCACATCCACCTGCTTACGAATTCTCCCCTTTGGTGAGTAACCTAGCCTCCTCCTCAGCGTAGCCTCTGACTCCCTTGGATGGTTTAAGCCCTCTTACCAAGTGATCCTTGATGGATAATGGTTGTATCCATGGGCCATGGGCCATGGGCCATGGGCAGCACAGGAAGTCCACACTCCCACCTGATGCAGGGTACCAGGTGCTCATGGATCACACCCCGAGGGTATCATCCTACTCCAGCCAAAGAAGGTCGACCAAGGAAGCTGAGCTCCCAGTGGGAGAAGCCTGGGTGTGGGCGGGGCGGCTGCCCTGATTTGGGAAAGGTGTGTTTGAGAGGCAGCTGGTGCCCTGGCTGTTGCTGCAACTTTCCAAACCACAAAGCTCTTCTGGAAGCTCCTGCCAAGGCTGATCCCAATCAGCCATGCTATCAACATTGTCATCTCTT
Source organism: Mus caroli (assembly GCF_978045245.1). Classification (NCBI taxonomy): domain Eukaryota; kingdom Metazoa; phylum Chordata; class Mammalia; order Rodentia; family Muridae; genus Mus; species Mus caroli. The sequence goes on along the minus strand of NW_028227268.1, from coordinate 8,919,226 downwards.
ACCCGGACATGCACTGGGTGCTGTGAGTTCTGAGGCTGAACCCTTGAGGAGTTTTGCCTTTTCCCAAAGCCATGTTACCTGCTCATCCAGGCACACTCCCACAGGAATGCCTACAAAGCTGGTCTCAGCATCCCTGATCCAAGCATAGTTTCATAGGAACGATCACGATGCAGGCACACTTCTAGAGGACTACTCACAATGGCGGTCTCAACATCCTCGGTCCAGGTATGTTTCCATAGAGGTGCTCATGATGTTTATCTGCATCCTGGTCCAGACATTCACACTAGCCCTATAGAAATGCTATAGAAATGCTGGTCTCAGCATGCCAACTCCAGACACATTCCTCAAGGATTCCTATGATGCCGCTCTTCATCTCCCTGTCATCCATCCCTTGTCCTTGCTCTGCCCATCTCTACTACCCCAATCTAATACATTAGGTTGTAGGTAGGTCACCAACCTGTTGCCATCTTTGTTGTGAGTGTTAACTTGTCAGGATCTAGAATCATCTGGGAAATGGGCCTTAAGTTGTTCTTGTTGGGTATTTGGTCCCAACAATGACAAAAGTTACTAAAACGTTTGTCCTCCACAGTTGGGAAAGGGATATTACAAATGATAGTGACCATGAAAGGGAAAACACCAAAACCTTTTTGACCTTGAGGGCTGTAGCATTCAGCTAGAGACTTTCATTATTTCCAGTGTCTTGGCACACCAAGGACAAAAAGAGGTCTTCACCCAGTAGGACTGTGAGGATGATAGCCAGAAATTGGCATCAGAATTTTTTTTTTCTGGCTTGGAATAAAAAGGAGAATTTGACTTGTCAGCACTCGCCAATGGATAGGTTTGCCAAGAATTCTGCAATAAACCAACACACACACCCACATCACCCTTCCTCCCAAACAGGCAGAACCTACTGAATAAGGAACTGACTCCCAGTCAGGAGGGCAATGTGGGTTCATGGCTTTGCTGGCTTCCAGAGCAGAGGACCTGAAAGTCAGTTCTGCCCAAGGATTTCTTACTACAAATGCCTGGGCTCCAGAGCAAAAATGTTCAGGCTTTATTTGACTTACAAGATTACAAACTCTGAATAAGTAACATACGTACTCCTTAAAGCTGTGAGAGAGGCTCCCGTCTACATCCTATTCTGTACTGGTTTGTTTATTTTGACAACTTGATACAAGCTAGAGTCATCTTGGGAGAAATGACTTTAAATGAGGAATTGCCTCCATCAGATTGGCCTGTGGGAAAGTCTGTTGGGGGCATTTTCTTGATGAGCGACCAGCACGGGAGGACTCAGCCCACTGTGGGTGGTGTCACTCCTAGGCAGGCAGGTGGGTTTTGTGATTCTGCCTTCAGGTTTCTGTCCTAATTGAGTTCCTTCCTTGACTTCCTTCAGTGATGCTATAATTGGGATGCATAAGCCAAACAGTTTCCTACCCAGCTTGGTTTTGTCAGCGTCTTCTCACAGCCACAGAAAGTAAAACAAAACACCTCTTAGAGGTCTAACGGTGGCACCACTTTAATTATCCCTCACCCCTGCGTCGTCCCTTAGTCCTCTTCCTTCTGACTCTTCCCAGCCACAAACAACACATGACTGAGGCTTCAACATCAAATGTCACCAGAGGTATCTTATTTGGAGTTGATTTGATTTTTAAAGGACCAAGATAAATGTAGTGACCCAAATTAAGACCTCCTTGCAGCATCCCAAGTATACCTCTGTGGAAATACCAACTTGAGTCAAAAGCTCATTTGGATTCCGTACCACAGTGCTCAGAGAGAAGATGGGAGGTGAAATTATATATATATATATACATATACATATATATAGGTTTATCTATATGTATATATATCTATATATATATCTATATATAGAGAGATAGATATATGGGGGGGGGAGACTATTCTCTCCTTGGCTTCTCAGCATCTGCCAAGGACCACGAGTTGGCTGTTGGCTACATCCCTGATCCACAGCTTGTACAGCAGCCTGTAGAACCTCCCCCAACCTCCATCCCCCAGAGAGGAGGGCAGAAAGATCAGGCTCAGGCTCAGAGAACAGAGATATCCATCCCAGGGGACAGCCTTGATTCCAGTCCTGTCCTGCCCACTTATCCTTGTCACAGTTCATTGGACTGCTCTGAGGTGTCCATATCAAAGAAAAGAGAACTCTGTCCTAACCATGTGTACTTGGTTTTGTCATGTCTTCCTTGATGGGTAAGGAACCTTTGAAATCCAGTCTCAAGACCTGGATTTATGGGCAACAGAGATAGAACGGCATTCTGTGATCATGTGACCACCCATAAGATTCTCTTGGTAGTTAACACACCTGAGAGACTCCCTGTTGGTCCGATGCCTTGAACAGACTTTTTAGAAAAGCCTGTATGTCAAAAAACTCAAAAAAACCCTCTAGGGGTGCCTTCAGTAGGGTTTTATTGCTGTGAAGAGACACTAAGACCAAGGCAACTCCTATACATAAAACATTTAACTGAGGCTGGCTTAGCGTTTCAGAGGTTCAGTCCATTATCATGCCAGGAAGCATAGCAGTGTCCAAGCAGACATGGTGCTGGAGGAGCCAAGAATTCTCCATCTTGATCCAAAGGCAGGCAGGAGGAGACTGGCTTCCACGGTTATCTGGGAGGGGGCTTTCATTCCACACCAGGCAGAGCCTGAGCATAGGAAACCTCAAAGCCTACCCCCATGGTGACACACTTCCTTCAACCAGGCCATACCTCCTAACAGTGCCACTCCCTGAGCCAATCATTCAAACACAGGTGTCTATGGGGGCTAAACCTATTCAAACTGCTACAAGGGGCTTGGTACATTCCCTTTGTGTCTGAGGAAGCCACCTGTGAGAAGCGCACCTCCCCAGCCCTCTAGACAGCAGGAGTAGACTTCTCACAATAGCGAGAGGAAACACAGATGTAGAGCCATCCAGTCAAGCTCCAGATGAGAACAGGGCTCAGCTGACATTATGAGTGTAGACTATGGGGTCCTAGCAGGGGACACGGATAAACTAAATCCTGGTTCCTGACCTGACCAAATGGAAACAGTGGTATGTGACATTTTGCTACAGTAAATTTGTGGCACTTTGTCACCTAGCGATAGACTTTCAGAAAATTACCAAATATGCCTGATATTCATATGTATGCTGCCCACAAATTCATATATCATTTATTTAAGAGAAGTCTGTTTTTATTTCCATCTCCTGCTATGGGCATGGTAGAAAACAAAGGCTTGTCCCATAATTTCACATATTCAGTTCAATACTCAGCTTTGCTGAAAGAGCAGTAAGAATTTACATATTTGTATTATTCTTACATTGGCTCCCTGTTTTCCATGGGACACCCTCCAAGACACTCTGGAGGACAAGCAGGCTGCATTGAACTCTGTCCCCGAAAGGCCAATGTCAGAGACAAGGTTCATTTCTGATACCCTTACACACACAGCCACAAGTAGAACCTGGACCCTGGCTAAGGGGCTCTTTCTGTCTGCATGGTCCCCAACTGTGTCAGATTTCCATCCCTGGGACAAATTATAAGGAGGAAAGCGTTTCTTTTTCTTCGTGTTTCAAAGGTTCATTCCACGGTTGCTCTGAGCCTGTGGTGGGGAAGAACATTATGGTGGTAACAAAAGATGAGGCAAAAAAGGAGGACATTGTCACCCCAAAAACCTCTCTGCTAGCTTCCTTTCTACTGTCCTGGTAAGCACCACAATCGACTTGGGCAAGACAGGATCTATTTGGATTATACTGCCAGGTCCTGGTTCATTGAGGGAAGTCAAGGCAGGGGCTCAGCGCAACTCAATTTGCTATTCCACACAGCATAACCTCTGACTAAGGAATTCGTTTCATAGCCAAGAAGTAGAGCAGGAACCACAGAGGCTGCTGCTTGCTAGTTGGCTAACAAGCCAGCGTATACTCACCTCGCTTTCTTACACACTTCAGGACCACCAGCTTGGGGAATGATGTGTCCTTCCACATCAAATAACACTCAACACAATTCCCATAGACACGCCCACAGGCTAATCTAACCTGGGCAAGCCCTCAATTGAGACTCCCTTCTCAGGTGAGTCTAGGCTGTGTCTGGATTTCTAGATTCGTGTTGGGATTTTCAGGAGGACCATGGGATACAAAGATGGTAGAATATGGGTCCAGAGGTTTACCCATGCAGTTCCTTGTGTTCCTTAGGGACTTGTTCCTTGTTCCTTTTGCTACATCATCCCTGTCCTGGAGCAGAAAGCAGTAGCCTAGCTCCCTAGGGGTCTGGGTGGTAGCTCCAAAGGTCAACTGAGGCCACACGGGATTTATTTTACCTTCAAGCCACCAGCAGAACTCAGGTGCTGTCACCAAGAACAAACCTGAAGGTCAGGAGATGAACAGAATCCAGATGGCTCAAGGCTGCTGTTTCCTGTCGTCACTTCTGACTGCCCAGGTGAGCAGGAAGGAGGAGGAGCTAAGTTTAATTCTTCCTCCTGAAGGGGTGGGGTAGGGAGGGGAAGGTGTTGCGCAATGTTCTGTCTACCTGTGCACTCAGTCTTTCTCATTAGCGGATCTGTATAGGGAGATGTCGGGAAAGCTAGTTTGTTAAGAGTTCCTACATATCTCTGGCCTCCATGTCCTGTGCTAGAGGTCGGGTCACTCCAAAATTAATGTCATTTGAGCTTCATAAGTGTGCAGTCAGCGGCCCTTTCTAAAACCTTCAGTTTGGTTTTGTTGGCACTTCTGTATGGTTTTCTCAAAGAGCTCTCTCTGCTGCATGTGCTTTCTATGTTTGGGCCTCCCTGGACTCAACCTTGGAAAAGACTAGCACGAAGCAGGAGGGGACAGCATAGTGACCCTCCAGGGACCCTGGGAAGCCAGAGGTCACTTCAGAGCGTCTGACCTGTCTCATCGTAGCCAAGCAGGTGGCAGCTGCGGTTGGCACACTGTGTCTTTCAGCAGGTGGGCAGGTGGGAGACGGGTCCAAGGACATGTATTTGGCTCTCTGTGCATATAGGATTGTCCCCCATCACAGCCCTTGTTCCCCATCACGGCCAAGGACTCCAGAAACTTTGTGCAGATGTAGGCAGTATGCATCACCTGGCCCAAGACAGGCAAGCTGGAATCTGACCACACCCACAGCCTGACTGGGTTCACCCAGGACCTTAGCCAGAGGGAAGAGATCCCAGATCTCGGGAGACTGAATGCTTGTGACTTGGGATGTCTGTCCCCACCCTCAGGCAGGGTACGTCCCACAGATGCATAAGTGTTTAATACACTCTAAACTTTTGTGTCTTTGCTGCATAGATGGCATATCTCCATGTATAAAGAAAGGGAAAAGCCACTCCCCTCCTGGGGCCATTGGCTTCTGGCTTTCATACCCCTCCAACATGCACCAGGAGGTGAGCAAGGTTTGTAGGCTGGGGCTTGTAGTTCTTACCCTTCTCCTATTCTGTGACCAAACCCCTGACAAGGTAGAGCAATGTAGAGGAGGGAGGATTTCTTTTGGCTCTGTTTGGGAGGGTAGTGTCCATCAATGCCTGGTAGAGAAGTTCATGTTGGGGGAATCTGTGTGGCTGGGATTCCTCACAAAGAAACTAAGTAATAAGGACAGCCCAAGGGAGGATTTGTGAATGTCACGCAGAAGGGGAAATTAACTAGTCACCGGAGGTGGATGGAGGGAGGGAGCTCAGTGAGGGAGGAAGTGATGTGGAGAAGGGGGATGGGGATCAAGTGTGGGGAGAGAGGGGGTGGAAGAGGGTTGGGAGTGAGAACAGAAATCGATGGGGACATCTCTGGGACTAGCTGGAGCCCTGGCATGAGGGGGAGGCTCCAGGGAGTCTATGGGGATGACCCTAGCTGAGACTCCTACCAGCAGGAGATATGGAGACTGAAGTAGGAGACTGTAGCCAGGGAGGACTTCCAGTGGAGGGAAGCAAACAACAACCCAGCCACAAAACCAGTCCAAAATTTGTCCTGACTATCTACAAGATGGGAAGGGATAAAGATGGAGCAGAGATTGAGGGAACGGCCAATCAATGACTGGCCTAACTGGGAGAAAGCCAACCCCTGAAACTATTAATGATATCCTGCTATGGTTGTAGACAGGAACCTAGCATAACGATCTCTCAAGAGGCTTCATCCAGCAGCTGATGGTAACAGATGTAGAGACCCACAGTCAAACATCAGGCAGAGCTCGGGGTGTCTTGTGGAAGAGTGGAGGATAGAACTGAGTGAGCCAGAGGGGTCAAGGACACTACAAAAAAAGACCTACAGAGTCAACTAACATGGGCCCATAGGAGCTCACAAAGACTAAACCACCAATTAAAGAGTATGCAGGCTGGACTTAGGTCCCCTACATATTTGTAGAAGGTATGCAGCTTGGTCTTCATGTGGGCTCCATAATAATTGGAGCAGAAGGCTGTCTCTGACTCTGTTGCTTGCCATTGGATCCTGTCTTAGTCAGGGTTTCCATTCTTGGACAAACATCATGACCAGGAAGCAGTTGGGGAGGAAAGGGTTTATTCAGCTTACACTTCCACATTGCTGTTCATCACCAAAGGAACTCAGGACAGGAACTCAAGCAGGTTAGGAAGCAGGAGCTGATGCAGAGGCCATGGAGGAATGGTACTTACTGGCTTGCTTCCCCTGGCTTGCTCAGCTTGCTCTCTTATAGAACCAAGACTACCAGCCCAGGGATGGCACCACCCATAATGGACCTTTCCCCTTGATCACCAATTGAGAAAATGCCTTACAGCTGGATCTCATGGAGGCATTTCCTCACTTGAAGTTCCTTTCTCTGTGGTAACTCCAGCTGGGCCAAGTTGACACAAAACCGGCCAGTCCAGATCCCCTTCCCCTAACTGGACTGCCTGGTTGGCTCTCAGTAGGAAAGAATGTGCTTAGTCCTGCTGCGACTGGATGTCCCAGGGCGAGGTGGTACCCAAGGAGGTCTGGGGAGAGGGGTTTGTAAGGGTGGGACTGGGAGGGGTGGAGGGAGGAGAGCTCTGATCAGGATGTAAAGTGAATAAGTAAAATAACTAAGGGGCAGGGGGAGGACACCGGCATTCCCTTGCCTCCTTTACTGACAGTATCTAACCAGAAAATAGAAGTTCTCTCTGTGCAGTAATCTGCAAGCCTGGTTTGCTTCAGAAGAGGGCGTTTTAGTTGGTTTACTATTGCTATAACAAAGTACTGGAGGCTAAGGACTATATAAAGAGAAGAATTTACTCAGCCTAGAATTTTGGAGGCTGGAAGTCCACAACTGGGCAGTTCCAGTCAATCATACTCTGGTGACAGTCTAGATTAAGTTTGCTTCTCTGCTGCTTTGATAAATACCACAGCCAAAAGCAACTTGATGGGGGAAGGGGTTTATTGGGCTTACCCTTCCATCATTGCAGGAAGTCAAGGCAAAGACTCAAGTAGGGACCTGGAGGCAGGAACTGAAGCAGAGGCCATGGAAGGGTGCTGCTTGCTGGCTTGTTCTTCATAGCTTGTTCAACTTGCTTTCTTTTACAACCCAGAACCACCTGGTGACACAGCACACAGTGGGCCAAGTCCTTCCATATCAACTATTAATCAAGAAATTGTCCCCACCCCAGACACGTCCACCAGTCAAATGAGATTTCCTTTTCTCAAATATGTCTTTTTGGGTCAAGTTGACAGAAACTATGGCACAAGTTTTAAAGGCCAATGATACCATGTGGGAAGGAGAGAGATCACATCGTAGGATAGGAAGGGCCATACTCCAGAATTAACCCAGATTGTAGAACAGTTCCCTCTGACCTCTGACCTCAAATTAAACAGCAACATCTCTCAACTTTGAGACATTGCTACATTGGGGATCAAGACTTCAAGGATGCCCTGGGCACACCCTCAAATAAGAGCAACAGATTGTGGCAAACATAAAACAATAAGCATGAGAATTATGAACCAAGATGATTTTAGGATTAAATTTTTCTTATTTATATAGTTAGGGAGAAAGTGTATATATCAAAATGGATTCTAACATAGATGCTTTTAGAATGGGGGGCTGACACAACACAGAATGGGGGCTAGTTCCTTTTGTGATTGACGTTTGATTGTATGAGGAATGGCAACAACTTCTGGGCCAATGGCCTTTGCAAAAATGAGAAAAGAGAGTTACAATAAAATGGTAATACCCTGAGTCAACCTTCTCTCTTCTGGTGGCTCTCTAACATCTGAACCCATCCCCAAATCTAGAAAACCTACCGTAATGGGATTCCTGGTCAGGGCTAAGTTCAGCCAGTTCATGGGTACAGGATTCAAGTTCCAGAGGGATGTTTGTCTAGCACAACCCATTGTGTGTGTGTGTGTGTGTGTGTGTGTGTGCAAGTTTGGGTGTAAGTACAGCTCTGAATGGTACAGTGGATCTGTATGTATATGCAAACCTCTGTTGGGTAACTATCTCTCCTAACCCTAACCTTGAAGAAGGAATCAGAACCGGAAGGATGGGGGCAATACCTAATTCTCCTGATGCTGTTGGGAGGGATAAGGGAGAGAGTTCAAGAGCTGCCCAATATTTAGTCACCATCACCAGAGGCCATGGCATCTAATGGAGCTAGCTGCTTTCCAAATACCACTGGGCTACAGCCTGGATCTCTATCTTAGATTCACCTCATTTTCAAGCCTGACTCTCCACTAGATCCTCCACGTTTCTTAACATCTACCCATCAGTCACCTTTGTTTAACTATGCTGGAGTTGGATGTGGCTTTTTGCAGGCTGGAAGCTGACCACTCATCCTGCTGTGAGCACCTCTTTCGCTCCTGCTGGCGTTGTGTGGGAGACAGGCCTCAGCAGCTCTAGAAAGCGTTGGTGTTGAAGATCGAACGGAACACAGCTCATGCACAACAAAATTCCCTTTATTGACATTAATCACAGTCACGAGGTCTTATCCGGCAGAAAGCATGATTTGCAGCAACAGAACTACACATGGAGACCTAAGAATAAAAATATGTACACACGTGACAATCACCGCACCAGCTAACCTCAACCAATCAAATCTCTGAATATGGCTTCAATGTGTGATTGAAGCCTTTGATCACCAGTGCGTCAGAAGAATGGACACACCCCGCCAAGGTTGGCCTCTGGGGTCTTGAGCATTCACAGACTACAATATCCATCCTTGGAGAAAAGGGACATGTAAACACAGAGGCAAGATACTGATAGCCCAGTCAGTACCCAAATGCCAGGCTCTGGGGTAGAGCCTGTTCTCTGAGTCCCACATGCTTCTGGGCCACAGAGGGCTCAGATGCGTTGGGAGAGCGGATGGCGGAGCTACATGTATGATGGGGTAGGTTAGCATGTAGTCTAGGTCCAGTCATCTCAGAATTTTAAGTTTTTTTAAGAAAGGGAATGTAAAAATACCTCTTCTTACCCTAGCCTCCCTCCTTTCCCATTAGAAGCCCGCTGGCCAGATTCCCACAAAGCCCGCTGAAGCTGAGGGACTCTGGGTAGTAAGTTTCCAAGTGGCCAGCAGAGAAGGAGCCTTGTCAGGCCCTGAATGTCATTCCCTAGAGTTGACTGAAGTAACCCTGTTAGTCAATGAGGGGGTTGAGTATTTGCCATTTGCTGGTATCCACAAGTCTCTCAGAAAAACAAAGGCTGTAAACACATCAAGATTAATAGCTAGGAGATCTGGGAGCCACTACCAAGTGCCTGCTCTTGTCATCTACAAAGAGCCCGGGGGACAGAGGGAAGCTCGGCTTAAAACCTGCTTACAGTGCTCTTCATAGAGCGCTGCCTGTTCACGGTCACCCTCATTTCCATATTGCTCTAACATCAGCAATGCCAATCCTTGTCTTAGGACAAAGGAGAGAGACAAGCTGCCTTCCTTCCCTTGGTGTGTGGGCCCTCCCGCGCATGCCTCCCTAGAGGAAGCAGACCCTGTTTGAGCTGGCTCAGCCTCAGAAAGCAGGCTTGTGGGTTCATGTGGCTTCTGTCCCAGCATTCTAGGTGGACCGAGGGTCTATGGAGAAGGAGCACAAGGGGCCCTGGCAGCCTGCTCCAAAACCTCAGGCCAACATGCTCAGGACTTCTAGTCCAGGAGCTGACTTCTGGAGGTGACCCTGAGGTGTTGAAGTTGAGTCTAGTGAGGGAGACTGGAGGTGGGACAAGTAGGGGTTAGCCTCGACAATCCCACTGAAGAAAGATGCCTTCCACTCAGTGGTCCACACACAAATCTACAGTTTCTATGACACCTTGAGATTACAAAGAAAACCAGCGTCTCCCTCCAAAGCAAGACGAAGAGTCAAAATGTAATCAGAGCTGATTTGGGGTAAGGAGACGGAGGGGAGAAAGGAACCGGGTTGTAATGTGAGGAGGGGCTCGTGGTCCTACAGAAACCTGGTGCTTTCCTTCACGGAGTCCCGCGGTGTGTCAGAGCTAGCCGAGGCCCACATCAAGGGACATCATCACCACAAATCCCAGGATGGAGGCCCAGGATGCCAGCTTCCCGTTGCCACTAGGAAGGAAGGAGAGGAAGATGGTGAGACTTAGCTGATGCTTCCTGTGACCTTAGGCTGGTGACCCCCAACCACAACGGAGAGCATTCTACCAACAGTGGCAGCACTGATGGCTGGGGACCGTACACCAAGCGAACGCTCCCTCCTGACCCCAAGCCATGCCCTCCCTCCTTAGCCTGCTCTCACGGTCTTCTGTGGTTCCTGGTCGGGGCTGCAGCACAGGGAAATCATTTGACCAGAGCTCTCCAGTCCCAGGCTTGAACAGACCGAAAGGAGAGGGTAGGAGGACTGGGAGATGGCTCAGCAGCTAGGAGCCCTTGCTGCTCTGTGGAGGACCAGAATTCGGTTCCTATCACCCCCATCAGTAGGCTCACAACAGCCTATGATTACAGTGCCAGGGATTTGACTTCTAACCTCCAGGAACAGACACACACACACACACACTTTAAAAAGTAGTGGCTCTTTCTTATGTTTTCTTCATGTGTGTGGGGAGGTTATAGGAGCCGTTTCTCCTCCAGCATTATCTACTTCTTTGTGACAGGATCTCTTGCTGGCCTGGGACTCTCGGATTAAGCTAATCTGGCTAGCCATGGGGCACCAGGAATCCACCTGTCTCTCCCTCCCCAGTGCCGGGATTACAACCACATGCCACCATGTCTGGCTTTTTCTGTGGGTTCTGGTGTGGCAAGCACACAATGCTGACGGAGCCATCTCTCCAGCCCTTGTTATTATCCCTTAAAGGCACTGATCTGTCGTGATAAATGAGCTTCACAATTATTCTGTTATACAAACCTAAAGAAAACTGTGTAAGGCCCTCCACTGCCCACCATCCCTCTTGACACCTGGCCCGTGGCAAGATATTGAAACACGCATTTATGGCTACCGCTGGCATCTTTGATCCCACCACTTTCCTCACTCGAGTAGAGGGGGGGGGAAGGAGCGAGGAGGGAGGGGGAGGGGGAGGGGAAGAGGAGGGAGGGGGAGGGGGAGGGGAAGAGGAGGGAGGGGGAGGGAAAGGAAAGAGGGGGAGGGGAGGGGAAGAGGAGGGAGGGGGAGGGGAAGGAAAGAGGGGGAGGGGGAGAGGAAGAGGAAGATTGATTAAAGGTGGCTATTTCGTAAGTTCCTGCCTTATGCCACTGTGTGATGTCACATGCCTCCTCTTTATTTCAGTGTTAGCAAGCAGAGGAGGGACAGGGACAATGGTGGCCAGGGGCAGAGGGATCTTGGGAGGAAGCAAAGGGAAGAGAAAGGAAGCGAGGGCCAGTGGAGGCAGGGTAGTCTCAGATTAGGCTTGGGACAGGGCTGAACAGTAGCAACTAGCTCTCCACCTGATCTGGGCCTCGGGGATGATGTCATCCATAACCACGTAGACCATGGCACCAGCAGCAAAGGCCAGTGCATAGGGCAGGATGGGCTCAGCCAGTACCACCGCAAATGCTCCAAAGACCCCAGCCAAGGGCTCCACCATGCCGCTCAGCTGTCCATACCTGAAGAGGGCACAGAGACATGGACTGATGAAAGGAATGGAGACATTGACCAACGCAGGCATGCTGCTTGCCCAGACGTGCATGGTGGGCGTCTCGTCTGGCCACGTTCTAAGAAGCAGCTCCTTACCCGGCTTTCCATGAAGTGGTTACCGTAGCTCTGTACCCTTATCTCCTTTGGAACTTTAAGTTGCTTACATTGTCTTTGACAATGACAATCTGGTTGGGACATAACTTGTATCCCGTGTAACATTCACTGTGTAGCCATTGGTTGTTTTTTGTTTTTTGGTGTGTGTGTGTGTGTTTACAAGGTTAAGCAGACATCACCATCAGTTCCAACATCTTTATCCTAGAAAGACGCCCATGGCCATTAGCAGCCAAGCCCCATTCCTTCCTCCTCCCAGCCCCTGTCGCCATGCATCTCTCCATCTTTTTCTCTCCATATGTTTGTTGCCTTTAGATATTTCCTATACACAGAATCGTATATGGTTTTTTTAAAATGGGGGGGGGGAAGGGAGGCTTATTTCAACACTAGCATGTTTTCAAGGTGTATCTTGCTATAGCATGTATCTTTCTCTTAAAAAAAGGTTAGAATGTGTGTGTGCGCATGTGTTGTATGTGTGGATGTGTGTGTGATATGTGTGCATGTGTGTGTTATATGTGTGTGTGTGTGGGGGGGTTATGTGTGTGTGTATAGGCCAGAGAGGATGTGGGGTGTGTGTGTGTGTGTGTGTGTGTGTGCGTGTGTGTAGGCCAGAGAGGATGTGGATGCCTGCTCTGTTACTGTTTTATTCCCTTGAGACATGCTTCCTCACTGAAGCTAGGCAGGGAGCCAACAATCCCCAGCAAACCTCTTATTCCTGAGCAATACTGGGGTTACAGGTGCACGTGGTCACATCTGGCTTTTTACACGAGTGCTTGTGTGGCAAGCCCCCTCCACACTGAGTTATCATCCTAGCCTGTGTAGCAGAATGCATCTTTCTAAGGATGAGAACCAGTCGTTGTATAGCTGTAGGACATTCTCCTACTTAGGCTGCTCATCTTTGATGCTTATGCTGATTGACAGGACCCTGATTAGGAATGGTCTTGGTGTGTCCAGTTGTGGTAGGCATGTTTGGGGATTTAGTCTGTAACTGTCCTCTTCTGTGGCAGAGGCAGACCTACCTGGCCATTTCTGCATTGACAGTATGTTCTCTCCTCTCCACCCCCAGAACCGCCATCTTGGCTTCAGATGAGATTCCTCACTTTAAGGAGGAATCACTTTATTTGAGTTAGCAAGAGGAGGTATGCACTGCTTCAGACCAAATGAGCTCTGATCAAAGCAGCCACACAGAAGAATGAGCACTGAGAACAGCAAGGGCAAGAGATAAGCCGGGACCCCATAGGCAGGAGCCACCTGCTACAGGTACAATACCAATAGGCAGAGAATTTGGGCCCCCTTCTTGAAGTGGGCGCTCGGTAAGGTGCACAGCCTCTGAGTTCCAGTCTTTCCATCTGTATCCTGGAAATGAGGGACATCTCCCACAGCTAGCCTCCCCAGAAAGGAGGGCAAGTTGTACGAACTATGAGGTCCCAGTCCCTCTCTGTCAAGAAGCAAAAGTGGGCAAGGGGGAGAGACCCTGCTTTTGCTGTGGAACCTTTTAAAATAGATACTGCACCCTGTATCCTTGTGTTTTCATGAACAGACCAGCAGGACAGACAGCCCCCTGGTGTATTAGACCTCTGCCTGTGGTCTTGCTGTCTCTGGAAAATGTAGCTTTCACATCAAGCCCAGACCGGAGTTTGATAGGGAGAAAAAAAAAGCTTCACTTTGGGATCTTGGTGCCGACCACAAATCTCTGTATCTCCCCATCCTTTCTTCCTGGTGCCTCAACTATCTGAAAGGACAGGCGTGGCTTTGGCAGATTAGGAAAATCTCAAAGGCCACCCACCTTCCTCCCATCTTTCCCAAAGCCTCTATTTGCGGGACTCTAACAATGGAGAAAGGGACCTGTTCAGAGTGGAAACATGAGCATCCAAGTACACGTACGAACTTGCAAGCCATGGGGCCTTGTACAATAGAAGGCATTTTTGAATTGTCCCCATTAGCTGTCTGTGTGAGCACTGTGACCTTACATTGTAGGCCAGCCATTGTTTTAGTAAAGTAATGTGTGAGGCCTATGTCCCAAGTGGGGACATATGACAGCAGCTCATGTAATGATTCCCTGGGTCACGTGGAGGCAAGATGGTCCTCAGCTGAGGACACTGTGACATTTGCAGGGTACATATTAGGGGGGAAGTGCCCAGTGCTGATAGCTATGGGTTGCTATCCACAGGGGTCTTTGAAAACGGGAATAGCCATTCAAGGTAGTCTTGTAAAAGTCAAAGGTCAAGAGATTATCTTGTTTCTTGGGGTCTCCACGGTGGGTACATTTACCCACATTTGTGGTGTATTTCCAGAGCATCACATGAGCCTGACCCTGTGAAAGGGAGCGGTTTACAGCCCATGTGACTCTCTTCTGACCCAATGGGCTGGTACACTCACCAGAAAGCTTTCCAGGTAGAGAAGCCTGCTCCACGCAGAGGAAGGCTGACAGCCAGGCCCTCTGGGAAATTCTGGATCCCAATTCCAATGGCCAGATTCCTGAAAAAACAAGAAGGTACAAGACCTAGTTAGCACAGCTTAGAGTCATCGTCGAGAGGAATTGCTTTGGTCAGACTAGCCTGTAGGCAATTGATTAGGAGGTTCCTGCCCACTGTGGGCAGCACCATTCCCTGGGAAGACGGTCCTGAGCTACATAAGAAAGCTAGCTAAGGATGAGCCTGTGAGCAAGCCAGCAAGCAGAGCTCCTCCACTGTCTCTGCTTCAGGTTCCTGACTGATTTTTCTATCCGTACTTCCCTTAGAGATGGCATGTAATCTATAAACTGAAATAAGCCATTTTTTCTCCTAAGTTGCTCTTGGCCAAAATCATAGTAATAGAGAGAAAATTAGAATAACATGTAAAAAGTCTTGTCTGAAATCATGTACCCATCAAAAAGAGGGGGCCTGTTAAGTCCTGAAGCCCTTCTTAGGTGCCAAGGAACCAGGCATGGCTCTATGGTGGACAAAGGGAGAAAGAGGGCCCACGGGTAGGCAGTAGCGTCATAGGAGGGCATACCATCTTCCTCCTCGTTGCCCTCCTGTCCTGAGTCCCTGGCCACACTCTGTCTTTAGTATGCTATAGTGCAACAGAGAACACATTGGCTCCAAGTTGGGATAAAGCAAGTTCTGCCATTGTATTACTGTGCAGGTCTGTGTCAGTCATTGAACTTTTACATGTCTGTGTACAACACGGAGACGCTGGCCTCCACCTTGACGGACAATCTAACAATGCCTGAAAGGTTCACAGAGAGATAGATATTCTGTGCCCTCGAGTTCCTGTTTCCTGTAGTTCAGAGATGAGCGTAGCTCATTTTACCCAGAAGCCACATGAGAACCGGTACAAGGAAGTAAAGACACAGAACCTGAAGGTGACACCGATGTGGCTCCAGGCTCAGGTTTCCCATGGACTCTTGCTGCAGTTTCTCTGGCCTTGGGTGGTGTTTCCTGTGACAGCCTCTGGCTTTCTGCCTCTGCAGGACACTAGGGGCTTGTGTTGTGCACCTGAGTCCAATGCTAGGGACCTGTCTTAGAGAGACTGCTTTGTGCAGAAGCCAGAGACTAGATCGCAATGAAAAGAGAATAGGTAAAGGCAGGCACACAGGCAACACATAACTGACCAAGGGAGATGGGGCACACGCATGACTGCAAATCATAACGTGCATACTTGAACCTTCATGCCAACTTGCAAAGAAAGGAGACATGCCACAGGAGGGAACAGGGTCAGCCTGAGGGTGACGTAATGGTAATTTGAGACTGCCTCCATCTCGGTTTGGCAGGTCCTTAGGGGTAGTCCCTCCATGGAAGGCCCTTCTGATAACAGCGCTTCAAGGGCATTAACTAGCAATGCTGGGCCTGGGGCTTGCAGGAGTTGTGGGTGGACTAGAGAGAAAAGAGAGACAGTTGCCTCATGCTTGACTCTTTGGTCAATTGACTCCTGTCTGTCCACTTTGCTCGCAGTAGGAATTTGCACCTCAGCTTTGGAGAGATATAAGGGGCAGGGGGTACAGACCCACAGCTGAGCCTACCCTGTCTTTACTGGCCACTCCATCCTTGGCCCCAGACTCCCAGGAAAAGAACACAATTTGCTGCCCTGAAAGCCCATCAGGCCAGCTCTGGCCATGGCCCTCCGGACTAGATTCCAGCAAAGAGCACCACAGATAACACTCAGTATTCAATATCAAACCTCCACTTTGTTTGAGGGCTTCATCTCACACCATATTTGCCTTCGTTCCCTGTCACTGCCTATGTACCTGTATCTCATATGGGGCTCAATGACCCTGTACCCTGGGACCATTTCAAGGAGTCTCTTAGACAAAGACCGACCCAATCAGAATTGAACTTATAAACAGTTAGCTGGCATGCACTTCGTTTAGTTCAATCATATCTTTGAATTCTTGGTCCCCAGCTTGTGGAACCATCTGGGACAGACTAAGAGGTGTGACCTTGTTGGAGGAGGTGTGTCACTGGGGGCAGGCTTTGAGGCTTCAAAGGACTAATGCCATTCCCAGGATGCACTGTGCCTCTTGCTTGCAGTTCGAGGTCTGAGCTCCAAGCTGGTCTTACGGCCATGCCTTTACTCACCATCACAGACTCTAATCCTCTGAAACCATAAGCCCAATTAAACGCTTTCTCTGATAAGTTGCCTTGGTCGTGGTTATTACAGCAACAGAGAAGAAACTGATACAAAAGTCTTCTTGGTTCCTGATTAGGACAAAAGACCCTATACTTCTGTTCCAATCAGCCACAGGGAGAACTACAGTTTGTTCTGGAAGCTTCTGACCCTGAGCTCCTAATCCACAAGGGGGAAACACCAGGCATACATTTCTGTGGAAACAACACATCTTGAGAATTAATTCCTTCCAGTGTTTCTGTATCCCCTGCTGTCTTCTCTATAGCTGATGGCCGCCTGGTTTATATTCAGCGTTATCCCTTGCCTCTTCCCAAATGGTGGTCAAATAAGACCAGTTTCCTTGACCGGATAGAGAGTCCAATGGGAGTCAAACTATGCCCTGTGTCTCTTCTTTGATGCAGAGGCAGAGCTTGGTGGCTGGCTAATGGTCCACTGTTAGTATCCACCCTTCCATATACACAGGACAGGAACATGACCTATCCTAGGTATGTGCATGGAGCCACCAACCCAGTGTCAAGTTGAAAGTGATGCTTCCTGTCCAAAGTCCTGCCATCCACCAGGCAGGTTGGGGAAGCCTCCTCCATATCCTGCCCCGGAGCTGAGCTCTGATAAGCAGTACAGAAACCCCATTCTTCCACCCCTGGCAAGCCTTGTTGTCACTGCCCTGCCCTAGCCCTGGCGCAAGGTTTAGAGCCACACCCCAAGATCCCGCCAGGTCTTTCTCTGCAGGGCGATGCTTTGCTGTAGTATCAGGAAGTCTGTCCCGATCATTCCTAAGCTCCAGAGACATGGTGAGGGCTGAAACTACAGCCCCTCTGCCTTCTCTCCCTCCTACACAACCCTTTTAAATTCAGCTCTCCTTTATGTGTGTGCACAAGACATACACACACACACACACACACACATGCACACACAGCCAGCTGTGTTCCCATTCCCAACTGTTCATTGTGCTAGTTTCTCATTGCTGTCACAAAATGCTTAACATAAGCACATTAGAAGGAGGGAGGGAGGGAGGGAGGGAGGGAGGGAGGGAGGGAGGGAGGGAGGGAGGGAGGGAGGGAGGGAGGGAGGATCAGTTTGCTTTGGCTCACAGTTTCCAAGCATTTAGTCTGTGGTCACTTCGCTCCACTGTATCTGGTCGTAGGGAGAGATTATCATGACAGGGAGCACAGGGCAGAGCAAAGCTGTTCACATGACACAAAGGAAGCAAAGAAACACAGGGGAATGACCTGGGACAAGAGACACCCTCCAAGGACATGTCTCTAGTGACCTACTTCTAACTAGGTCCCACCCCTGTGAGTATGTATCTGCTAGCCCAGACGCCACTGAATTCTGAATCCATCAGTAATGACAAAGAGGGGTCAGAGCCATTGCAATCATATCTCGATCATATCTCGATGACTGGATTGATCGGCTGGGGGCAAAGCCTTCAGTGCATGAGTCTTCAGGAGACACTCCATATCCAC
This sequence comes from Mus caroli, assembly GCF_978045245.1. Classification (NCBI taxonomy): domain Eukaryota; kingdom Metazoa; phylum Chordata; class Mammalia; order Rodentia; family Muridae; genus Mus; species Mus caroli. Next base: position 8,901,067 of record NW_028227268.1, on the reverse strand, counting down.
AGCACAACAGATGCCGGATGGGCAGGGAAGGCACCCAATGGACGGGGTCTTCCTCTCTCCTTCTTCATCAGCATCAGCTCTGAGGTGTAGTTTGAATCCACAGCTCTCAGAACCAGTTCTCCATTCCAGTTACCAGGGAGCTTTCCCAGAGGCCTTTGCCTGGGGCAGCTCTGCCGACTGGTGCATTATGGGACGAGTTCCTGCAAAGTCTGATGGGAATGCTCTGCTTGCGGATCTACAGCTGATGCTCAACATCAGCAGCAAGGGTAAGGATGAAGGCAGCGGCTGAGGCCATCTCCATTGTGAGAGCCTACGCTCTGCTGTTTTGATCGCCAACACAGGTTGGGAGCCATGGACACCAGGAGCCACTGTGACTGTGTGGGGGTTCTACAGACTGGGTGTCTGCTCTATGTAGAATCTCACTTGGGGGCCCCTGGAAGAGATTCCAGGGAACAATGGCAGGACCAGCAAAGCAGTAATGGAATATTCCTGAGCTGGTAGAAACACAGAGACTAATGAACATCAAGGAGAGGGGGAGGGAGAGAGGAAGGAGAGAAGGAAAAGAGAGAGGGAGGGAGGGAGGGAGGGAAGGCTCAGCTGTCAATCAAGGTCTTCAGAGGACAAACTCTGAGCAGTATGCTGGCAGGGATGGCAGACTGTGTGAAGGAGAAATGTACCTCATGTAGAGCCGATGGCTTGGAGGAGGCCCCACCACAGGCTTTTGTACAGCCATCCGTGACTTCTGACCTAAGCAAGCACTCTACAAAGGCATTCCTGGGCAAATAGGCCTGGCTGACCTCCTTCCTTGCAGCTTGGGGAAGGGAGAGCTGAAATGAGAAGGTTTCCTTTCCAGGACCGGCTACAAGGCTCTAAGCGTTATTTATTCAAAAGGGCACTGGGCCCGCATGGGATGACACACAGACCTAGCCCCACCGCCACACCCTTCAGAGCCAAGCAAGTTTCCTGTTGCTGGGTTTCCCCCAACACCAAGACACATTGGTAGTATGTGTCTCTTTTCTGACCAGCTATGCACTCCTGGGGGGCATGAGAGGGGAGACCTGACCAGAGGGCCAGCAAAGGGTTTACAGGATAGGGACACTGGCAGCTGGGGCTGGTAAGTGGCTCCCAGAGAGCCATGCTGCAACCGCAGGGGCAGGAGCAGCCCCTGAGGAAGCCTCACTAGGGAAAGGTGAGCCAAGGGTCTGTGTGGAGGGGCTGCCTCTCTCATCAAAGTTGGCACTGGCTTGAGTGTTCAAATTTCTGCTTTCCTGTCCTCGGGGAGTCAGAATTTTCCAGGGCGGACCAGACCCAGAGGAATGGCTACTGCAGGGTTTTGGGGGGGGGGGGGGACAGAGGACTCGGAACTAACCTAGGACTGTCCCAGGACACCTTGGGGGTGAGCTGGTTCCCTTGCAAGGGCAGGTGGCAGAGGAAAGTCTCAGGGGAGGACTTTATATCTGGAGAAGGAACACAACATCTTGGACGAGGAGCAGATACTTACAACAGCTAAGTCAGGGGCTGAGGATGCAGCTCAGTTTGGATAGTGCTTACCCAGCACTGCAGAAGGCTCTGGGTTAGATTCCTAGTGCGGAGTAAGCCTCGGGGAATAAATGTCCATAACCCTAGCGCTTAGGAGATGGAGGCTGGGGGGGTCACAAGTACAAGGTCAGGCTCAGCTTCACCAGCCACTGCTTCATCTGTAAAGTGGTGAAGAACTTCCTTCACAGGGTGCTTGCATGAATGAGGGATAGTCACTTTAAGGTCCCAGGCTGGAGGCCACGTAAGGAATGGCCTTACACCTTCTCAGCTAATCATGTGAGGTTCTGGTCCATTCTGGGTACTTGGAAAAGCAGTGTAGGGATTTTTTTTTTTTCCAATGGCTCTTCATTCTTTTTGGCGTGTGGATCTCATAGTGGGTACTCCTTACATGCTAGCTACTGTTAATGCTACCCAAGGCTTCCATAAGAGGTGGTCCTGAGCTGGGCACTCAGAATCCTTTGGCCACTGACATTACATTATGGTCGTGGGGGAGGGACCTCTCGTGTCTTCTAATCACAGCATGGCCAGGTGAGGTGACCAAGCCTAAGCCATGTGGTACTTGGGAGCAAAAGAATCCACTGGCAAACAACTGCCACACATCTCAGAAGCTTGGCAGTGGCGGAAGGAGGTGGATCCAGAAACTTCATGGACAAAGTGACACTCGGGGCTTTGGGAGCAGCTCTGACATAGTGGAGGAGAGAAGCGATCTTCAGCCAGGAAGATGTGAGCCGACCGGATAGGGCAGTTCAAGTCTTTCCCTCCCACTGAGTCAAAGCCTACAACACTACCAAGGGTGATGACCTTCAAAGACTGCCTCTTGTGGACACCTACCCTCTATGACACTATCTTACCACACTTGAATGGCTTTAAAAAGAAAACCCAAGTGCTAAATAGCCCAACCCAAGCCCTGGGCTCTGTCAAGGTCAAAGGCTGTATCTAAGTGGCCAGCATCCTGTTTCCCTGGTGCTGAATGACTCACTCAGAAGGTAGATATTTGGGGATGGGTATCCTTGAAACCCATTTATTGGCCACTACACTCAGACATGTTGCTTAAGACCACCTCAGGCCTTGAGCTCGGCGCAGCTTCCAACATGAGACAGCATGGAACATACACCAGGAGACATGCAGAGAGTCCTGTGCACTGCACCGCAGCAGCCTGCAGCCGAAACAAACTCCTGTCTTTGATTACCATGTCCATTAGACAGAGCCTTCTGGCTAGGAAAAAAAAAAAAAAGATGATATTTTCTCGCGTATGTAGTGTGGATAAATGCTGGGCGCGGTTGGAAGTGTTCTACATGGAGCAGCAAGTGGTACCCCGCCAGGTTGCCTGGCTCCACTCTTCATCAGGGAAGCAGGAAGTGCCTTATACCTTCTCAGCCCATCACCTGAGGTTCTGGTGGCTTGAGAGAGCAGTGTGGGGGATGTTTTCAATGGCTCTTCATTCTTTTTGGTTTTTGTTTTAGAAGCAAAGAAAGAAGTGTGTGTGTGTGTGTGTGTGTGTGTGTGTGTGTGTACATGTATATATAAGTATGTGTGCATGTATATATGTATTTATATGCATGTGTGTGCGCACACAGGTATGAGCTGGTGAATGAGTGTTCATACAAACACCACAGTCTCAGGCATCCTATTGAAAAATGTTTTCATTGCTATGCTGTTCCATTTCTTTTTAGAAGCAGACAACATGTGTGAATGCACACTCGCGCATGTGTGTGTGTGTATGTGTGTGTGAGTGTGTGTATGCACTTGAGCGCGTATGGAGGGAGGGGGGCCACTGCATTTCTGTCCATGTAAATGTGAAGGCCAGAGGCCGACATCACTTATTTTCCTAGACCATTGTCTTATATCCTAAAAATATTTGTTGTTTTAAAGTATGTGTATACATGGTGCATACATGCTTGTGTGTGTGTGAGGGTGCACATATGCCACAGCACATGTGTGGAGGTCAGAGGGCAACCTCACGTGTCAGTCCTTGCTGTCCACCTTGTTTTGGAGTCAGCGTCTCTCTTGTTTGTTGTTACACTGTAGGCTGCAGGATGGCTGGCTAGGGGCTTCCAGAGCATCTCCCTGTCCCCACCTCTCACATGGAGAGAAGTGCTGGGTCACAGACATAGACATGGACATGGACACGGACACGGGGCAGACACAACATCGCCTGAATTCTGAGGATCTGAGCTTAGGTCATCAGGCTTGGTAGCCAGTGCTTCTCCTCACGGAGTCCTCTCTATATAATTGTTTTTGAGACAAGGCTTCTCAATGAATCCAGAGCCTACTGATTGGTTAGACCGGATGGCCAGCAAGCCTGCAGGACCCTTTAATCCCCATTTCCCCAGTGCTGAGATCACACATGCCACATGCCAGATGCCTAGTCACACATCTGTCTTTGGTTTTTTGTTTTGTTTTTGTTTTTTTTTAAACACGGGTTCTGGGGATCAAACTTGGACGCTGATGCTTGTATAGCATTTTACTGACCAAGATATCCCCCAGCCCTTAGGCATCTTGCAAAGAGCTAGGCTAAGCAGAGTTGAAGGCTCTGGGGAGGTTCACTATGGGGAGACAATGCCTGTGGCTGGATTTGTAAGGACAATATGTGAGAATCACCAGACCTCCTTGGAGAATCACCAGACCTCCTCGTCTAGGTCCTAAGACACTGGTCACTCTCCAGCATCATCTAGGTTCAACTGGGGGGAGGGGAAGTTTCTTACACGTGGCACCCCCCCACCCCCTGAACTTGAGCAGTGGGACCCACAAGCATGGACCATTGTTCAGCCTGAGGTTTAGTGCTGAGCTTGGTGGTGAGCTTTCTTTGGGATATGTGGTGGAGGGGCTTATGGATTTCGCCACAAAGCTACCAGGGGAGGGCCTAGACCTCTCACAACCTTGATCTCCAGGCAATGTTCCCTGGCCTGCTGGTAAGGAAAGGAGAAAGGCGTATCTGTGACAAAGCCCCACTTCACCCCAGCTTTGGGAGCTTCCCAGGGGCAACGAGCATGTGTGTGCTTGCGTGGCAGGCCCTTACATACTGTTTTGATTGTTATCGTCCTGCCCTAAAAGACCTGATTGTTCAGGCCTGGTGATGACATCACCGGCTTCCCACTCGGGCAGCCTGTCAAGGTGTTTGATGAGCCTGCAGGTGGGAAGGGGCTGGGTGCTCCCTGCAGGGCTGCGGGTCCCTACCCGCTCGGCAGGGCTGGCTTAGCACGCAAGGGATCTTCCCCACCCTTCTCTTGCTATTCTGAGAGCCTGTCTGGCTCCGACTCAGATGACCCATCAATTCTGCTAAAGTCTGCTGCCTTCCCCAAAGTGGGCAGGGAAGGGCACCAGGTGGCCAGGCCACAAGGCAGGGTGGTGGCTGAGGGTGGTTCAGGTCATCCATACACGGCTCTCTTTGTGGACGTGCAGAACAACAGGTATGCATGGGATCTGTGATCCCAGAGTCAGGCCCTTGGGACTTTGACCTGCTAAGACTACCAGCAAATAAAGCCAACCCTATGCATTGTCTGGATGTGAGGCCACCTCAAGCAGCGGGCGGTTCTTGGACCCAGGCGGTGCTGTGTGTGCTCTTGTGTTCAGGAGAATGCTCTCGGCCCCAGCAGTGCTAACTACGTTAGCCCAACCCGGGTCCATGCAGCCGCCCGTCCAAAACAGATGAGCAAATAAACCGAGTCTCATTCAAATAATGGAAATACACATAGCAACTGGAGAATGAGATCTGTTTCTATAGGTGGGAGGCCTGAGCCACTACACAAAACTGTGAAAGAAATTAGGCAAAATGAACAAACAAACAAATGAAACACTATTTTCAACAGTCCCATTTTAAATAAATAAATAGTAAGTAAATAAATAAATATCTCCAATGGGCTCTCTTCTTGACTGATGCTTCTGAGGGAAGTCAGGTGCCATGTTGAAATCACAGTCAAGTAGTCACATGAGGAGTCTATATGGTGAGGAGGTAAGGCCTCTTGCCAAAAGCCATGTGAGGGCACCATCTTGGAAGTAGATGTCCCAGTCGTAGTCAAGCCCCCAGGCTACTTTGACCCTAGCTGATCTATTTACCGTGACCTCTTGAGAGAACCCAAGCCAGAGTCACTCAATAAAACCACCTTCAAGTCCTTAATCCCCAGTGCTGGTCAACTTGACTAGACCTATAATCTCCTGGGCAGAGTCTCAATGAGAAATTACCTACCTACCCCCATCAGGTTGGTGGGGCCGGCTGGCACCATTCCCTGGCAAGAAACCCTTGCGCCTGCGCAGGTGACAGTTTAAGAGATATGAAAGCTGAGAAAAAGTGAGCGGGCTGGCCAGTGTGCATTCAGTTTTCTTCCCTCTCGATGATGGGTGTGGTAAGTGGCTTTGAGTTCCCACCTTGACTTCCCTTCCATGATGAACTCTGTAACTTGGAATTATAGACTCAGTAAATGCTATTTTCATCCTCAAAGTTGCTTTTTGCTGGAAGGTTTTTAATCACAGCCACTAGGATACCTCCCAAGACCTGCAACACTTGCTGGCTTCAGATACCAGGTCGTGAGGTACCCTGTTAAACAGCAGTGAATGCTCCTCCTAAAACCTAGCCTATTCCCTTTCTCTGGGCTTCATGCCTTTATCTTTCCCAACAGCATTCCTTGCCCAACATACAGTACTAATAGCTCCAGTTCTTAATATTATTCTTCCTCTCCTGCCTGGTCTGATATCAGGACAAGCAAGGAACCTCTCCATCTGTTGGCTCTCCGGGGGCTCCCAGGGACTGGAAAAGAGCCAGGTGCATCCATGAAGGAGTCCCATGTCTGATCCCAGTCCCCAGATCTAAGACAGCTAACATCTGCTCCCAGCTATAAGGGATCAGTTTGCAAACTGTGTCACATTCGCCCTGGGTCTCGGAGTCTTTGGCTGTGACAGGGGTGGGTTTAACTGGGCAGTGTGGAAGCTCTTTCCCTGGTTCTTAGCTTTGTGTGCTGAACAAGGGTGGGGTTGTGGGTTCTGGAGATTCTGGAGGCTGCAGTGATAGATAGGCCTCCCCTTTTGCCAAATCTCATGTTCCTGTTGGAGCACATCTGGAAATCCACAACACATAAACCCTCTCATTGTACACATCTGGGCAGCATAAACCAATAGCTTTAAGAAGAAACTGTGGGGGTGGGGGGAGAGAAATCCAACAACAACAACAACAACAATCTGGCTGCTCAGAGAAGCTGCAGCAAGGGCCGAATGGGAGCGGCTCAGAGGCTTTTCTTTTTCCATCTGCAGAACAATCTTCCGGGAATGCTCTGAGCAGCTGAATGTTTGGCGGTCTGAGCTCCACGCGTTCTCAATAGCCTCTGACAGAAGCCCCTGTCTGTCACACTGCTCTCTCCCTGGCTCCTGGCCAACGCAAAAACTGAAAGGGTGTTTGTCCCCTCCTCCTAGCCCTTTATTTAGACTAAACCATACCTCCACTCACCCTTAGGGTGGCCTGAGTTCAAAGACATAGCCGAACACCACCGGCTCCACCTCCATTCCCTTTAGATGGAGCAAGTGATCCACTTCGGGTACAGTGCAAAGAGAACTAGGCTTTGGGGGGCTGGTGAGAGAGCCCTGGCTAATGCCAAGCAGTTAGGCAGTTACTGTACTCTTCCTTCCTTGCCTGGGAAGAGAACAGGGATGGCCCTGGCAGGCTCCTTGTTTGATCACCAGCCTGCGCCCTGAAAACACACAGGAATAATAAGGGCTCTGGCAAATGAACTAAGTTGCAGGAAGCTGAATTGAAGATGCACAGGAGCCAGGGTGGGAAGAGACAGGCAGAATGCTTGCTTCCTCCTCGCTCCTTCATACCTGAGACTTCAAGGTGAGGACACCCTGGAGTGTGGAGTTTGCTGAAGTGCTAACCAAGAACCCTCAAGTCGGTGACCCATGGATAGCAGGGGATGATTGCAAGGAGAGGGCGTAAGATCTTGGAGTCAGGCTATCTGTCCATCTTGATTCACCCCCAAAGGCTAAGGTGAAATGGTGGAGGCCAGTCCCACCACTGAACCCTCATTCTCTAACTCTTGTTAGAGCTCAGGGCCTTGTGAGGGGGCTGAGGGTTGCTGAGCACAGCAGGAAGCCGTGTTTCAAAGTGGGGAGAAGCCATGGTTTGAGTGTGACCTGTCTTCCACAGGCTCACGGGTTGAAATTTTGGTCCCCTGCTGGTAGCACTTACTCTTTTGGAAGGTTAAACACTTTAGCATGTGTCCAACCGAAAGCCCAAAGCATAGAAAATACAGGGCCAAGATCCATTGTGCAGAGGAAAGGAAGAAAATAGGCAAGAAGAAGCTGCAAAGAAACAAAAAAAACAAAATACAAAGAGCCAACAGAAGAGGGAACACCCCTTCCTTGTGTTGTGTATTTTGGGACTTGACGTCTAAGAAGCTGGGCCCTGGGGCGTTGTCACTGGAAAATGGCTATTTGTTTATCTTCCTAGGATGGCCAGGAAAGAGGGAATGCAGGGTACAAGGCAGGTATTAACAATGTGTTGTCTCCTTGTTTCCCAAGTAGCCTGGGAAGTCCGTGCCAGTGGGGTGGGTAGGAAACAACAGGAGCCAGGAGGTTGGGTGTCTGCTGGTTTGCACATGCTAAGGATACCAAGATGGCAGGGGAAGCAAGTCCCTTCCTCAGAACCACTTTTCCCATAAACACACGGTGCTGACGGCAAGACCGCTGGGTCATTCAGACACAGCAGGAACACTAACACTGCCTTCTGAGGCCAGGTATTTCACTGTGAGCCCCTGCCCCATCCCAGCCCCAACTCTGAGCCACAAATCACCTAGTTTCCCCACTGGCAATAGATTATCTGGGAAATGCTATAAACCCATTATACAGAGGAAGAAAGTGAGGCTTTGCAGAGGGTACAATTTCCCTCCTAATTTGCTAAGATAGAAACACGCATTAGGACTGCTGAGGGCTTCATTTGCTTTGCCCACAATCCTCATAATAACTGCTGCATAGCTGGAAGACATTGGCGCACACCTTTAGTCCCAGCACTTGGGAGGCAGAAGCAGGCAGACCTCTGTGAGTTCAAGGCCAGCCTGGTCAACAGAGTGAGTACCAGGACAGCCAGGGCTACACAGAGAAACCCTGTCTTAAAAAAAAACCAACAAAACAAAATGGTGCAACGTAAGGGTGGATCTTGCTGAAATCTCAGTCAGTGGAGGGGTGGTTTGTAATTATTAACCCTAGCTCATGCCCTAAAGCTATCTATTGCTGAGTATAAGAGATCCACCTGCAATAAACATTAAACTAAAGGAGAATACGCCAAGGAAAGGGAGACCCTGGTATTTTAACACGACCCGGGGCTTCTCTCGAGTGCCCAGTTGTCTTTCTCTCTTGTCTTAGTCAGTAACCATATGGCAGAAGAGTGCTCTGGCTGCTACTTGTTGGTCATGACTGGATACATTGGGTGGCCCTGGGAGGGTGTGCCCAAGGGGCGAACCCAGTGCAGGATGGAGTGGCAGTACAATAAAATTATCTCTGAAGCTTCTGTCACCCCCACGGCCCTGGGAGTTTTTAACCTCTGAGCACTGGAACCCCTGCTGGAGTGGGGTTCCTGAGAGACCCAGGAGAGGTAGCTGGACATGGGAAAAAGGAAAGAAATAGGAGATTCAAGGCTATGGCTTAAAATATGAGATATTTCCCCCTACAGCCTTATGCGTTGACTGCTTAATCTCCCATTGGTTGCACTAATTTAGAAAGTTCTGGAAATTTTAAAGGGTGAGGCCTAGCTGAAGGCAGAAAGTCAACGGTGGCAGGTCCTTGGTGTTACTTTGTCTCTGGCCCTTCCCTCTTTCTTTCTCTACTTCTTGTCACCGGTAAGATAGAGGACCTCCCCTGGCCATGCGCCTGCCCCCTGGGATATTTTGTCCCAGTGAATAGAGCCAGGAAACTGAACTCCCTGACACTGGAGACCAAAATAAGTCCCCCCTTCCTTTAAATTGTTTATATTGGAAACTGTGGGCACAGAGACAGAAGAGCCGCATGGCATGGCTATGAAGGGACATGGAAAGAGAAATAACAGGACCTGTGTCTGGCAAACACACCATCAGCTGCCTGGTCCCCATGTGGGGACTTGGCACTCAGGGTACTTGAACTCATGGCTGAGACCTAAGGAGAGCTGTGTCAAATGGATGGGGCATTTACAGCGATCACCTCATACAGAAAAATCCTAGAGTGCGGCATCGTGGTGGACACGTGGTGGTCACACGGTGGTCACGTGGTGGTGACGGTCATGGTGGTGGGGTAGGGTGGGGTGATAGGGAGGTGGTCATGTAGAGCAGGTGGAGCATGCCTTACCGTCTCAGCACTCAGGAGGCCGAGCCTGATATTGTATCAACGTTGTATAAAGATTGTTTTCCTTCACCTCTGATTGGTTAGTAAAGTGCTGATCAGCTAATAGCAGGGAAAGAGAAGAAAATAGGGCAGGACTTCTGATCCCAGTCTGGGGGTCCCAAGGAAAAAAATAAGGGTCATGGGAAGAGAGAAAGTGTGGAGAGACCGTGTGGATGAACCAGGAGGCTTCGCCATGAGGTCATGATGAGAGAACATCCATGAGGACATACGTGGACCAGAGCGAGCCAGGGCAAGACTCAGATGTAGGTAAAGGACCACGTAGCTGTGTATTAGCAGTGCAGCCAAGTTAGATTAGCTCAGAATCTGCCCTGCTTAGGGCTTGCAGCTTGTTAATAAATATACAGGGTCTCTGTGTCATTTATTCAGGAGCTAAAATAGCCTAGATTGGGCATAGAAACTCCCTGGAGTTATTCAGGAGCATAGAAAACCCCCAAGAATTGAATTTATGGCATTCTGTTACAGCAAACAAGAGAAAAGCAGCTAGCCCACCAGGATAACTGTGCTGGGATCACTGAGTGAAAATATCTTCACTACTTCCTCTCTCGCCCACGTTACTGGTTGTTTTACTTACAGACTTCTAAAACAATAATTCACAAACTTAGTCATCCACCAAATATTTGGAAATGCCTACTAAATTCCTGGTATTCAACGTTTAAAAAACCCCTTTGTCTAGTTTCACACCCAGGCAAGGGACTGAGGTGGACATTTTACATATCCAACTAGACCTGGTCTCCAGGTTCTCCCAGCATCTCTCAGTCCCTACCTGGCATACCCTGCCCCCAACCTTGAACTTTCCAGCTCAGGGATGGCTGTCCTTCCCTGTATAATCCAGACATTTTGCTCTCCTCCTTCTCCTTCTCCTCTTCCTCCTCCTCCTCCTCTTCCTCCCCCTCTTTCTCCTCCTCCCCCTCTTCTTCTTCCTCCTCCTCTCTCTGAGTGCCCTTTCTATCTTCCCCCCCCCCCTTCTCCCCATGGCGATTCTCCTGGCCTCAATCCTTGGGGCCAGTGAACCAGCCTAAGAACAGCTTCCCAATAAACCTGCCTTTAGTATAATCTAGTCTGGCTTGAATTGGCTAATTTTCTGGCGGTGGAAAAATAACCTATCAGCATTTTGCTGAGATACCCTCTAAGGGTATCTCAGGGAGTCATGACATACACCCTGCCTCAGCCACCAGAGTACTATGATTGCATGTGTAAGCCACCTCGCTTGGCCACCATAAAACACACTTCAGTAGCACTGACAGTGTTGTGACACTCACAGTGTTGTGAAGCCATCACCAGCAGTTCCGGAAATGCCTAGTTATAGTTCTAGAACATTCTCATCTCTACTCCATTTAGGCGCTGGTTACCCTCCATTTTCTGTTCCTCGTAGCCCCTAAAACTCACCACTGCTTTTTGCTCTGCCTATTCGCCCATTCTGAATAGAAACCATACGCGGTCATAAGCATCTTCCGTGGACCATAATAGCTTCACCCACCCGGATGCTGCTTCACCACTTCCTGCCTTTTTATAAGCAATATGCCACTGCCTGTGTAAGCAGTGTTATCCATCCCTCCATCGATGGGACATCTGCGTTGTTTTTGCCTTCTGGCTGTTATCAAAGTGCTGCACAAGCAGTCGTGAATGCATCTCTGTTTGGTCTCCTGTTTCCAATCATGCCCAGTCTGTTCTGAGGAGGGAAATGGCAGAGTAGCATTTTAAGAGATTCCGTGTTTGTCTCAGGACCCGAGGAGTGTCATTTAATTAAAGGGGATCAAGAGATTAGGAATGTGCTTGTAGGAGTCTGAAATGCTTGGTGTGGATCAAGGTTAGAAGGAGGCATTGGTGGGGGCGAGTCCAGCTGAGAGTGACTAGGTGAAGGTGTAAAGTCAGTGACAGGCATGCACGCACCAGAGGTAAGGAAGCACCTTCCTGACGATCAGCCAGCTCGTCCAGGGGAAGCTGAACTCACTCTCAGGAGAATGGCACCGCACGAAGCTCATGAATCCAGGCTCTCTTGGCTGAACCTCTCTACCGTATCTGAGAAGCCTTTGTATCTGAACACTGCCTGGGACTGTGGTCACTACCCATCCTGATCTTCCCTCCAACCAGGAGTCGATATCCTCTGGGGAAGCCTGTTCACTATTGTTACTATTTACATAACTGTTTCTCTTAGTAAGAGACAGTCTTGGGTCGAAGTTTAAATCAACAGAGTTTAATCAGAATAGCTCCGGTCTGAGAACACTCTCTTCTCTAAAACCAAACCCATAAAATTCACGAACAAAGAGAGTAATAGAATCCACCGAGCAAGACAAAGTAGAAGCCGCAAGCCCGTCCCATCCTATCAGTGCAGATATAGGGAGCCCTCATCCTTGAGAATCTGCTACCTTGTCTTCATATGAGCTGTGTCTTTTTATAAAATTACATAAAGATTCCAGAAAGATCCCAGACCCTCCAATTGAAGATGGGTCTTGTGGCCAAGTGGCTACGGCTTCTGAAGAGGGCTTTGCCTCCTATGGAACACTCTTGAGCGCACTCTACACTCTGCTTTGCCTCCTGCAGACTTTGGGAGATGCCCCCACCCCCACATAGTTCCCAACAGATCCCATCTAATGGGAGAGAAGAGGGGTGGACAGACAAGTGGATGGCATCTGTGCTCCTACGGATGCAAGAAGAAACAGTGCTATGCTTTGCTCTGGGCTTGCTGCTCTAACTCCTCGGGGCTCGTGTAGACAGCAGCAGGGACAGAATGGAGTCTGTGTACCAGGTTCCCCACCTGGTACTTGTCCCACAAGGGGTTTAGACTGAGAGGTCTAAGGCAGAAGGTTGAGCCGGTGGAAACCCTGCACGAAGGCAGAGGTGCAGTAGGCTATGTAATCAGAGTGTAGCTGCAGGCCAGATGTGTTGCCGAAAGAACACCTGGCGTCGCTAGGGCTGTCACTTCCATTTTTTCTAGGGAAGTCTGGCCTGGGACTCCTCTTGGGTAACTTCTTCCTGACACGCCCTTTTTAATCCCACCCATCTGACTTCTGCAGGCAGAGAGTCTTGTGAGTCCCAGAGTCAGGAGAAACCTTCTGAGTATGAGGTTTGCTCTGAAGGATACGCAAGTACCATGACTCACTCACAGTACAGGCTTTCTGTTCTTCTTGGGCCCCCAGAGAATGATGAGGCTATTTCTCTAAGTCTGCTAACAGCTTGCGCTGACCTACGCTGTCTCCCAACGTGAGTTTGCTGGGCTGGCTCGATTAACTCATGAGTCAGAGCTGGGTTCTCCAACCCAGTCCCGGCACAACAAGTGTCAGGGCTCCATATGCCTGATGTTAGCCTGAGGTCAGGCGGGGTGTCCAGTAGGGCCATGGAGAAGTCTGAGGCATGGGGCCTAGCTCATGGCCGGTAGGCATTGCCCAGTGGGACAGGCAGACAATTTATGAGCTAACTAACACTTCATAAAAGTGAGAAGCAAATGCTAATGGGCCAACAAGCCAGGGCAGAAGACCTTTGTCTTCAAGCTGGGAGGCTGACAAAGCCACTCTCCCAATGGCAGGCAAGTCTGCCCAACCAGTGCTGACATTGATCTGGGATAACTCTGAACTCCAGAAGGCTGCTGTCAACAATGGAAAGAGACTTCCTAGGTCAAGAGATTGAAACTTTGTCCCCTAACTCTTTACTTAAACAGAAAGGCCAGCTAGGCAGACTTTTTTTTTCTTTTTCTCTTTTCTTTTTCTTTTCTTTCTTTTTAAATCACCGGTACCATCATCCACCTCTGAGTGACTCTGGTGAGTAGCCCTCTTGCTCCAGGTGACAGATGTGACCCTTGACTGGCATTCTTCTGCACTGTTGGCAGAAAGGGACTCTGGTGTCATCAGAGTTTGGGACAGTAGGGGCCAGCTTCCTCAGGCAGACGGGAGAGAAAGCATTTTCCTTCTGCAGACTGTGGGTGCTCGGGCTGGGTCCCCAGTGACTTGGATTGCTGTCTGAGTACACGACCTTGCCTCAGGGGTTCTAAGGCTACACGGAGCCATGGCCTGTGTGGCTGGTTAGCTGCCTACAGTTCCACCTCAACCAACTCAGGATGGGCCAAGTGTGGGATACAAATGATGCTGAGAAGACTAATCCTCTCATTGAGTCTTTGACAACTTAGCTAGTGCTTCCCATGTTCCGGGAACCAAGCTGGCTTCAAGTGACTCAAGGGGGATTAAAGATGGGACCCAGATTTGCATGGAGCTAGAGCCACACAGATGTCATGCAAGTGAAAACAAGGGCTGAGTGATATTCCCCTCCACACGCTAAGCCGTAACCAAATGGTACTAACTCATAGGATGCTAAATGTGGGTTTGTCAAATTCAAGGAAATATCTAGAGGAGAAGGCAGACTTTTAGAAGAGATGACACTGGACCTAAGATCTGAAGACTTGGAAGGGTGACAGTGGTTTAGAGTGACGTTAGAGGAAATTAACTTTCCACTCAGAGGGACAAGCAACAAAGGCTGACACACATGGGTAAGGCCAGAATCTAGGGACAGAGGTGACTTTGAACTTCATCCCTGAGTCCTGAGAGGATTATTCTTAGAAACACGCAAAGGGAAGTGACTGTCTGGGATTAGGAAATGATTTCAGAGCACAGGATAACCCAGTGAGCACAAAGCATCCAGATTTGTATGTAACCCCTACTTATGGCTATATTTCTAAGTGTAAGTTCCTCTAGGAAGTGGGCTGAACTCGCAGCAGAGAGGTTTACGTTAGAGTGTGCATGTATCGAGAACACACTGAGACCCACAGTGGTCCATCTGCCCCTGCCATTAGAAGAAAAGTGTGCTTATCTTTCTTGGTCAAGAATCTATCCCGCACACCTATTCAGACTCCTAGATGACTTACTCAAGGGGGAAAAGATCTTAAACATGTCTGAAGGCCTTCACAGTGCTGTCTACACAGAACACACAGAGGACCACATGTAGACAGATGACGGTCAAGATAGACACGGCACAGATGAAGAGAAGGCAGGTTACCAGAGGGAAACTGTATAGACAGACAGCGCTGAGAACCAAGAGGACAGCCTGCACGCGGGTACTCTGTTAAGTACCACACGGAGGTCAGGTAGGGAAGAGACTCTCCATCTTCAGAAGATGAAAAGTAAACACCAAATCAAAGTCTGACATGAAAAGATGACAAGACAAGGGACTGGACTGATGACCTATGGTTGAGAGCACTGGCTGTTCTTCCAAAGGACTCATCTTCAGTTCCCAGCACCCACCTCGCAGCCCACAGCCATCTCTAACTCTATTCTAGGGGATCTGATGCTGGCTTTGGCCCTCCTTTGAAGCCAAGCACACATGTAGTGCACAGACAGACATACAGTCAAAAGACCCATAGAGACAAATGTACAGAAATACAAATAAATGTTAACTTTATAAAATAAGACAAAACAAACAAACAAAAACAAAAGCATCTATTCCTGTTGCTGCTGGTCAGACTGACAAGCCCACCAACGGCTGAAACTGGCTCTCTGGGGTTTTATAGAATGGCTAATTGCCAGATGAATGAGGCATGGAAATCCCTTTCCTCAGCAGGAGACTTGGAAAGAAACACATTACTGAAAATCGATGGGAGCAAAACTCAGGTCCCCTCACCCCACCTCAGAAGTGGAGAGCCCTGTCAGTGCTGGTCTGCAAGGCATCATGGGAATCCAGAGGTTCGGAGCCTGGGGGCCAACAGTCCCATGAGGTGGAGGGATGAATGGGAGGTGCACCATGTTAACGATGGTGAGGCTAATTAAACAGTGACAGCTGTCTCTCAGAAGCACGCCAAGTCTGAGCTGCACACCCTGTGGTACCTGCAGCATCTCAGCTAAGTGAGTGTAATTACTCCCATTTAAGCCAGCAGAAAATGGAAGCTCTGGGAGACTAAGTAATGCCTCCAAGATCATACACCTCCCAGAGAGCCAGGACTCGAACCCTAGTGTGCCCATCTTCCCACAGATGTTACCCAGGACGGTTAACTCCAGTAGAACAATCCAAGCGGAGCATAAATAGAAAAGAAGCCATTGGGCTTTGGAGGCTACTTGAGGTGACTGTCAAGTGTCTGGGTTGATTAACTGTGAACTTGAAGGAAGACAAGTGTGCTTTTATGCCACAGATCTGCCCTGGGCCTGCTTGGGCCTGTTTCCACCCTCTGAATGAGGAAGCTGTGCTTTGCAGGAGCCTGGCAGAATGAGGAGAAGCCGAGAGAGGCTGAACGAAGGGCCCAGGGGAAGTACGAAGTATTGTTGGAGACAGGAGTGGATGCCAGGCTTGGAGAGGCCCTCCTGGCAGGCATGACTGCACAAGAAGGAAGGTACTAATATTTCCTAGGCAGACAGTAGGGCTGCTCCATTGGACACAAATACACACTGGGACACACAGAGGGACTCAGACACATACGGAGATACAGAGACAGACCCATAGGGATATGTACAGGAATATACAGACATACATACAGGGATACATACATGCACAGGGACACACACAAAGGAACACACACACAGGGATACACGGGTATATACACATACAGGGGCTGGGATACATACAGGGAACACATATAAAAAACATACAGGAACATACACAGGAATACATATATACACAGGGACACACACATAGGGATACATAGACCCAGGGACACACACACACACACACACACACACACACACACAATTTACCCAGCCAGGACAATGACAAAAGTGGGTAGGTCAACTGTGTTAGACAGGAGGTGTAGGTTTCCTCCTTAAGGAGTCAGAAGAAGGAACCGGTGACTCCTGATGAGCCTAGGACTCCAAAATCAATCAGGATATTACGGTTCAGCCTTTTGCCCACCCCAACATCCATCTGAGAAGGCTCCTGAGTGGCCTCTTATTACTCTGCTCAGCCCTAGAGTGAAGAGATGGGGTGGGGTGAGAGCAGAGAGAAAAAACAAAGATTGACTTGTGCTCACATCAATGCCCATGAGATCCCTGTCCACACCGACTGGCTGGTGGCTGGCAGGAAGAGAGAGGAGGGGATGGAGGAAATGCTCTTGGGCCAGGCTGGCCATGTCACTCAGTAGCTCGATCAGGAACTTGCCTGCATCTGGATGGGGCTCCAGCCTAGGACCTAGGCGAGACCCGTTTGGTAAAACATGCTACTGTCACGTGGTGGTGGCAGTTCTGTGGGTTGTGTGGCGTGCCAGGCATCTTCCTTAGGAATCAAACATCTGGAGCAATTCAAAATGAGCATCTCAAGATGAAAATGGCAGGTTGAAAGGGGGAAATACCAATTGCTTTGGTCCTCTATGTATGACAATGATGTTGGCTTACCGAACTCATAGCATCCATGGTTACCTGCCAGAGACATGCATGAAATTTGGACTCCCTGAGGACACATAGCACTTAATGGTTGCTGGAGGTTAGGATTCGTGAGGCCCTGCCCCTCCACTGCATATGTGTGTAGAGTTGAGGTGGGGGGGGTACTTTTCTGTAGTGGTTTAGCTATATATAAATTGCCCATGTTCCCCTACATAATCTCAGTTAAATCCCATGGCCCACCGTGCTCTGTGGGATATGTGTTTCTCTGGCCTTGTCTTGGTGTCCTATCCAGGGGTGATGTTTGTTCATTTCCCCCCAAGGAAAAGTTTGCATGACATCAATAGTGAAATTCAGTCACCCTCTCTTATAGATTGAAAAGCTGAGCCTCTGTGTGTGTGATTAGGCCACCCCTCTCTGACACACCCCATTCTCCTGTTGTCCTTTCACCCCAAGAAGGCGTGTGAGTACTCTGATTCTAAATAAATCCCACCTGGGCTCTGTTTTGCCAAGGCTTGCGGACCACTCACCAGCCAGCCAGCTCACTGCCTGGAAAACCTCCCTATCTTTAATCAGAGCAGATGTTAAAGCTGGAAGCACTGCCCGCTCTTTACCCAGACAGATGCCTCGATACCAGCTGGGACGAAGTGTTGAGAAAGCCTCACTATTAAACATTTTCCTTAAAAATGAGACCGGTCAGCCATCCAATTCTTGGGTGGTCCCAGAAAGGCAAGAATCTTGCTTCCCAGTAGAAAATGAGGAGAACCACCCTTGGCCTCAGCGTGCAAAGGCCTCGGAGAAGCAATGTAAAAGCAAGAGCCACCTTCCTCCTCAACCTGCAGCTGCCATCGAATCCTCTACACTGTGGCCCTGCTGTTTCTCTGCTCAGGAACAATGCACAGCTCCCTACTATCTGCAGAAAGGATTGGCAAACTGGCCCTCGGCCTGGAGCTCACCTGTCCTGTTTCATAAAGGGTGTTTTATTGACACTCAGCCACACCTATCTATTTATGTATTATTTACGGCTCTTCTGAGCTTCCAGGGGAGAACTGAGCAACTGCCACCGACATTGGCTGGCTGTCAAATCCCGAAAGGCTGACTATAGTGCTCTGTGGGTGTGCACATGTTCCGCTGGGGGAATGGGTCGCCTGTGTGCGAGCGGAGGGCTTTAGGACCACCTTGGATGTCATTTTATTTTAGACACCGTCTACCTTTTTGAGATATGGTCTTTTCCTGGCTTGTGTTCAACACATAGACTAGGCTGGTGGCCAAGAAGACCCTAGGATCTGCCTGCCTCCTCCTCGTCACTAGTACTGGGACACTAGAGAAGGTTATTATACATCCTTTTAAGAAAGGAAGAAAAGCCTTGGGTTCTGGGGTTTAAACTCACGTTTGTTTGTTTGTTTGTTTGTTTGTTTGTTTAACTTGACTATCCTGCTCTGAGACAGCACTGGCAAGATGACTGAGCCATCTCCGCGGATACCCTGCTTCTTTTCTGTAATGCTTGATTTTTTTTTATCTTATGTGCACTGATGTTTTGAATTTCTTTGCTTCTACAGAAGGGAGTCAGATCCCCTGGAACTTGGGTTACAGACAGTGTGAGCCACCATGTGGTTGCTGGAAATTGAACCCAGGTCCTCTGGAAGGGAAGCCAGTGCTCTTAACGGCTGAGCCATCTCTCCAGCCCTGCCCAGCTGTTCTTGTTCTTACAGAAGAGGACAGTGAGTGTCTTAATTACTTTTCTGCTGCTGTGACAAAACACCACGACCAAGGCAACTTATATGAGGAGTTGATTTGGTGTTATGGTTCCAGAGAGAGAGAAAAGCTCTCTCCATCACGGTGGTGGTGGTGGTGGTGGTAGTGGTGGGGAAGCCATGGTGGCAGGAAGAAGAAGTGGAAAGCTCACCTTGTTTTTAATTTTGAATGATTTATTTTTATGTATATGGGCATTCTGCCTACATGCTTGTCTGTGCATTATGCACATGCCCGGTGCCTACAAAAGCCCGAAGTGAACATTGGATCTCCTGGGACTAGAGTTACATACAGTTGAGAACCACCATGTGGTCCCAGGGACTTGAACCTGGGACCTCTGGAAAAGCACCAGTGTTCTTAACTTCTGAGTCTAGCTGGAACCCTGGAGCCTGCAAGGACTTGGAGAGTTATACATGAAAACTCATTTGTTCCCAGTAAGACATCTGATAAAGGCAGGCTTCTGGAGATAAACCCCAGCCTCCAAATTATGCCCCTGAGTCCCAGAGACTGTAAACATTGGAAAGGAAGCTTTGAGCTGTAATGTTGTACAGAGTCTGAGTCTGGGGACATCCTGGATTATCGGGGGGAATCCTAAATCCTATCACAGCTGTCTTCACAGGATACAGACAGGAGCCAGCCACAGAGAGGATGAGGGAGCCCTGCAAAGATGGCGGCCGAGGGAATGTACACAGCTGCAAGCAGAGGGATGCCTGAAGGGCCTAGGAACTGCAGACACAAGGCTCCTCCCTTAGTCTCCTAAGAGAACAGGGCTCTGTGACTCTCCTCCCTTCAGACCCTGGCCTCCTGAGATTTAAGCTTTCATGGTTCCAAGTCCTGAACTCTGAGGAAGTTTGTTATAACAACCACGGGAGATGCATAAAGACCATGGACAACACCTAGATGCCAGGTGTGGGGCTGACAGCCTCTGTGATGAGACAGTGCCTGGGAGAAGACACGGGCTTCAGAAAGAAAGAAAAAAGGTTTATAATTATAGCCTTGGCAGAACTTGGAAAGACGGCTGGAGGCAAGAGAGGGTTTCCTGAGGAGGAGGAGGAGGAGGAGGAGGAGGAGGAGGAGGAGGAGGAGGGAGAATGTAACCATTCAGACATATTGGCATTCAGCTGGGAGTTCCATGGACTGGAAGGGGCAGTGAGAGGTTAAGTCCATATCCCTAGCATCTGCATCCTTGCCACTGGGGGAAGAATCCTAAGTTTAAAGGAGTGGTCACGACTGCATGGGACCCATAGGACAGCTGCAAGATGCAAGTGGCTGCCATTAATCTCCATGGATGGATGAAAGCACAGATGTTTGGGGCAGTGGAGTGGCTTTTACATAGTGGCCTTGAGACCTCAGCTCAAACTCTGTGCTCATGCTGGATCCCTGTCACCGCTGTGGTCCCCCCCCCCCGCCCCCCCCCCAGCTGTCGTCAGATGCCCAACCAATAAAACCCATCCCCTTAGTGAGGGACCCTGAGTCCAACTCTTTGATTTCCCCACGAATTCTCCTATAATTCATGGCTGCATCCCAGTCAGGAGCCTCCCAGTTTATCCACACTGGCCTGCTCCCCTCTCCATCTTGCTTGCCTTCTTCCTCTTTTAATGGTTCTGTCATTAGTGATATTATTGCTGCGCTGTTACTGCCTGCCTTTGGTGCGCCCTGACATGTGTGCTAAGCCGCAGTAGACACTTGACACACATAACCCCACTTACTATCATGGTGGCCTAGGAGTTACATTCGGTGTCTCCATTTTATAAGCAAAACTGGGGGCCCTGCCCAAGGCCTGGGGCATTGATGTGAGTCCAAAGCCTCTCCTGGCACCTTGCCTGAAGTGTTCTTGTTTTATTTCTGTTAATAACTCTTGACACCCAACTTTTATGCCTCATTTATGGTTTTGCTAAGGACTTTTGTACATTTCGTCTCCTAGTTCTTTCCCAATGAGGTGTTTCTTTTCAACTTGCTTGGGATCAAGACAGGGCCAGGAGTGGCTGACTGATGCAGGAGGGCATAGGATAGGGAATAACCCACACCTGTGAAGTGGCATCTGTGTCCACTGCCACCAAACCTTCCCAAAGACGTCAAAGAAGAACTGGGGAGGAGGCAGAACCCTGGGGGCAGGTACCCCCATTCCCCACCCAGAAATGCTATCATAGGGACATATGCTCTTGTACATCTCCTTCAAAACACAGCCTACCAACCCCATGACTGAAGGGTCTCTGGAAATGTCCTCCAGTGCTGAATGCCTTCTCTATGTAGGCTCCTCAGAGGATCCAGAAAGTTAACATGCCGTCTCATCCTTCTGCCAACCCTTCCAGCGAGCCAGAAACCCAGCAGGGGGATTTATTAGTAGACGAAAGCCACACAATCTCTTTGTCACAATCACAGCCTTGTCTAGAAACAATGTTGCCTTTCAAATTGTTTTCCGCCTTGGACGACGGATTTATAAACTGAACTGGTGGTTGGGAACAGGAGCAAGAGCAAAGAGTAGCAGCCTTGTACGACCAGGGGCTGGTTTAGTGTTATCCTGATAAGATAATCACAGATAAAACCCCCTCCTGGAGGCCGGTGCTCCCCTACACGCCTCTAAGTCTGTGTTTACACAGGCAAAGGCTGAAATTTGGGGGCAGCTTTTTCAGAAGAAAGGGAGGCCAAAAAAATCAAGCTTTTTCTGGGAAAGGAAGTGGGATAGAACTGTAACATGTCGGGTTTGTTTCCCTAAACCATGCAGAAAGGAAACAATCTTGCAATTTCCAAAATGGTGACTCGAAGCCCTGACTGGGCTTTTCCTGTGGCAAAGTTGGATGCCTCTGGTTAGCTGGGTGTTGCACGCCACACGCTGAGTTCATTTCAGGGTCTTGGGGTTTGGTGTGCGCTTACAAATCTCTGTAATAAGAAGACAGGGAAAGATGTGGCTTGGCTGAACAGTTGCTGGCATCGTGTGATGACAATATGAGATCTGACATTATGGACTCCTCTCTATTTTTATATATATTTTTAATTGTTCTGCTCAAGGAGGAAGAGGACGATGAATCCAATATGGTTTTAGTTCAGAGACAATGGGTTATGCTGGATCTGGTAACACCATATGGTTTTAGCTAGGGGACCACGGGGTCTGCGGGACCTGGTGGTCCATGCCTGCAGTTCTAACACTTAGAACGTCAGAAGCATCTGGATATCAACAGACAAACAAACAAACAAACAAACAAACAAAAGCATCAAACCCCAAAGAAATAAAAGGCGTTGGTTTGGAACCTCCTTCTCACTGTCCCACTGAGCCAATATGCACTTGTGCCCCATGTTCTCCTGGCCCTCAGGTAGGGCCAGCATAGCTGACAGGGTGTGGGAAGCTGGATGGGGAGAAGGTATCTGGGAGAGTATGGTTTATCTGGAAGGGACTGAAATCATTCTAGACTCTGCCGGTGTTTGTGGGGAAGACCTACCCTAGCCTAGCCTGGATTTATCCAGTCAGCCACTCTCTAGAGTTTTGGGGTAGCTGCCAAAATGGGGACAGGTTTGCCTTGGCCCTTGCCATATGCTAGAGCATCATCAATACACCGCCAAACGACAAGAAAAATCCATAAAACCAACAAAACTGGCCACAGGGACATTGGAACATTCACCCATACACAATGACAAGCATCTCCAATTATTTGGTTGTTTCTGTACATCTCTGTCACACAGAGATGGGAGCTGCTAGGAGGGAAAGCAGGAATAGATGTCACAGCCCTGCCCCTGGGACCCTCAGGCCCTGGGGGAATGGAAGAGACACAAAGGAACTTTGGTGACCAGCAGGCAGGGAGGTGGGACCGGGACATATGACCTCCTATAGAACCCACAGCTCAGCCAAGGTCAAGGCTCTGACACTCTGGGGGCGCCACTTCCACAGTCCATCCTAGAGGCAGAGTTTGGAAATCCCAGGAAGGGATTCAGTTCGTGCAGAAGTGGGGCATTACCCACAATGCCTTCCAGGAGACTAAAGAGCTGGAATTTCTCTTAAAGAGAAGGGAGTCCAAGTGGCAGCTTGCTGGACTTCAGAAGCAGGTTCCCCGTGCACTGTGGAGAGACACAAGGAATAGCTTGGCGGGGCTGGAGAGGTATGGGTGCTGAGTAGGAAGCCCTGGGCCAGTCGGAGCTCTTCCAGAAGAGGGTGAGCGACACGGGTTAAGAACACACTGATTTCCACCCGAGCTTATGCTCCCGCGTAAATCCACGGCCTTCGCGCTCACGAAACTTAGTGTGCTGCCTCAGCTCTATTCCACTGCATTTAAACCAACTGGGCCTTGTTTTGTTTTGTTTTTCCCCTTTTTGCTCCTGATACGTCGAAGGCCTTCAAAACTTGTGGCACATAGTGTGGGCAGGTGCTGAGGGTGCTGCCGAGTGTCCTACACTACACAAGACACCCTCCGTGACGGGATGATTCCTCCCGAAGACGAAGCATCTCTAGGTGGAGTCAGTGCTCCTGCGAGAGAGTGGGATGGGCTGTTGGGGAGTGCGGTCCTCAGAGCAAGAGTGTCACTGCTGGGTCCTCAGAGCAAGAGTGTCACTGCTGTCCCAATCAGGACAGAGGGGACTGGCCACAGAAGGTCCACCATAAGCCTGGACCTGTGACACTCCCTCACAGAAGGAAGGGGCGGGAGGTCATCAGACCCTTACTTGAGATTAAGCCACTGTCCCTCAAGCCTCCCCCCTGGCTGATGTAATCCCACTTAGTAGCACATGGTCTTGGGGGATGTCATAGAGCACCTGGAAAGGTAACGGAAAGGAGCGGGTGCCATCTATACAGGCGTGAGGAACTTGCCATCCATGTTGGGGCAAGACTTTCTAGGGACGCAGCTGTTTGGGGGCAGGTCACCCACTTCTAGTAAGTAAGCCCAGTATTTCATGGGGTTGCCAAACTAGACTTGGTAGAAATGTTCCTTTGGTCTGCTAATGGTGCCCGGCCTTTGGGTGAGTAGACATTTGTTTACATTTCCCCAAGGCCCCCTCTTTTCCAAGGAAGGTGAAGAATGGATTCTATCTGCTTGTGCATTTGGGGGTCTGGAATGAGCGAGGAAGACTTCATGCCCACCGAAGCCCTTAAACCCCATTACTGCCCTGTCTCCAGACAGCAGAGCAGAGAGAAGCTGTGCATGGTTCTGACCACTCCTTCCTCCCACGGAGATTTCCATAAGAGGCCTTTCCTGAAACACTAGGTGCTTTCCATCACGAGTGGCTCCTTTCCAAACCATGAGGGAGGGAAAAGACCCCCACAGAGTCTGTTGTTCTCACTGAGAACCTGGGTCAAAAGGGACAGAGGCATCAAGAAAGCCATGCAACATTGTGAAATCCCTCAAGACTCTAGTTCTGACTAGAAAGCCTGGTGGCCAAGTGGCCCTACAAAGCTGATGGGCCTTTATTTACAGTAGTCCTGAGGGGGGAGGGGCAGATGGGGAGGGGCCATGACAGCAAAAGCAGAAGGCAAGCAAAGGCGCACATCTGAGTGTAGGCCTCCCTGCCTCAGGGGAATGGTGTCCTCCAGGGCTCATAAAACATAAACAAAGGCTCCCCACCTGTTTGTGTGTGTGTGTGTGTGTATGTGTGGGTGTATACATGTATGTGTAGATGCCAAAGGTTAACCTCAGGCATTTTTCTTCAGGGAGCCTTCCATCTTGTATTCTGAGACATCTCACTGGTACCTGGAATGTACCAGTTCAGCTAGATTGGCTGACTAGTGAGCCCCGGGAATCTGACTATCTCCCCCTCCCCACCTCCCCTCCCCCTCCCCTCCCCCTCCAGGATGACAAGAAGATGCCACTCTGTGAGTTCTAGGAGCTGGAACTCTGGTCATCTTGCATGTCTGACCAACACCTCTCTTCCTGAACCTTTGCCCCAGCCGTTGCCCCCAATTTTCCTGATGACCTTAGGTGATTCTTTTTAAGGCCAAAGTTCAGACAGATTCAGTCCATAAGTAACTGTGGAGAGCTAATAGATATTTTTGCTAAGCAAGCTCAAGCCAAGGTTTTCAGAGTCCCTAAGTAACTGCAGGGACAACTTAGCTAGCTCCTCCTTGGCGTGTCTTCAGAAGAGTCTTGGAAATTCATCAGTCTGCCTGACGATCACTAAACAGAAGACCCTGTGTCGTGGCCTCTTAGGATAACCAAATATCAGTTGGCAGATATAGTACCAAGCATTCTGTATAGATTAACTCACACATTCATATCATTTTCATAAGATAAATATGCAGCTGCCATTCTGTGAAACGCATTGCATAATTCCAGGAACTTGTTCAAGAACACACAGCTGTCCACAGCAGAGCCAGGAGTTGAACCCAGGAAGTCAGACTTCAGGGACCATTGTTCAGAACATCATACTAGACAGTAACTTGCCAGTCCTTGGGTCATGCAAACTAAAGAGGGGAGGGGAAGCTGAGGCTGAAGGGCCTGAGGAGTAACAGCCAGAGCAAAGACTTCTGCTCACCCAATGCTGGACAGTTAATTCTGCTCGCTGGCAGCTTCTCATTGGGTCCTATGAGAACTTGAACTAGACAGGAGGCTCTAGGGAGGCAGGCAGGCAGGCATGTGGCAAGTGTTACAAACACACACACACAACACCACTCCTGCGCATTCTTGCATTCTACCCAAAAGGAATGCACAGTCTCAGCCATGAAGACTTTGTCTCTCCCCTTAGAGCGTAAGAGCAGTTAGGGAGCTTCGTCCATGCATCCAGCTTAGGTCCCACTCTAAGCCCCAGGCTGCAGGAAGCATGCCCTGGAGAGTGGTGGCGTTCCATCTCTGGTCACAATGAATCACACTGGAATATCAGAAGCACAGGGCCTATTTTTGTTGGTCATGAGCCTGGGATTGTTCCTGGGAGGCCACTGCTCCAGGACACAGAACCTGGTAATAAAAGCCTAAACCGACGAAGGCAGAACTGAGAAAGAAAAATAAGCAGAAACTCAAAGATGTAAGTTAAGCCCCTGGAGCAAACTGCGCCCGAAGCCAGGATCCTTGGACTCTTTTTGTAAATCAACAACTTCTCATTTTTTTTTAGTTTGGGAAATGGTGAGCTGCTGTGCCTCAAAGTCCCGGTGTGTGCAGACACGCCATCCATTGGCTTACAAGCAGGAGGTGGTGGGATGTTAGCACGAGCTTCGTGGACCATCTGTGTGTCTGCACACATGGGGACTTTGAGCCTTGGTCTCCTCAGTCTGTTCCCAGCAAGCCCAGCATCCTTTACCAAGCTTTGCCTCTTTCCCGTTTTTTATTTATATTGTTTACAAAACACGGAGGCACAGCAGCTCACCATTTCCTAAGCTAATTTATTATTAGGCATGTGTATTGTATGGGACACACCCACACACACATACATACACAGAGATACACACACACACACATACACACACACACACACACACACACACACACACACACACACACGAGAGGAAGATGTTGGATGTCTCTTCTATCTTCCTCTTTCTTATTCCCTTAAGAGAGGGTCTCTCACTGAACCTTGAGCTGAACCTAGCGGCCAGCAGATGTTATCCTCCCATCTCTGTTCCCCATAGTGCTCAAGTTACAGGACTACGCACGGCCACACTTGGCTTTTTCACATGGGTGCTAGCTGAGCTTGGGTCCTCATACTGTGTATGTAGCAAGTGTTTTTCACCCACTGAGCCATCTCCTAGCCAGGTATCCCAAAGGATTCGCTGGATGGCATGACCTCTCTGTGGATACACTGCGCTTCTGACCTAGCTTGCTATTTGCAAATAAGGGTGACAGACTAGACAGACAAGGATACAGGGGTCGATTCGTCTTCTCTACTGGGAGGTTTTGACAAACAAAGGCTGGCGCCTTAAGTGACAACTGACAGACAGCCACCTGACCCAGCAGCAGAGACCAAGCTCGGTGTGTCTCCTAAGTGCGTATGGTGCAAGAAGAACTATCTTCTTGGGTCAGTTGTCAATTTTATTAACTTGAAACTGACACCCTCCAAACATAAAGGAAGGACTGAAGAGGGGGCTCAGTAGTTAAGAGCACTCACTACTCTTGCAGAATTTACAGCCCAAAATCTGTTTCCAGCATCCATTCCAGATAGTCCAGTCCCAGGGTAGGGGGCATCTGACACGGGTAACATCTAGGGCACCTGCAGTCATGGGCACATACCTTGCCCTACACACATATGCATAGTCTAAAAAAATAAAATAAAAAGAGGGAAGATGGGACAAGCACCCCCCCCTTCTCTGTATATTTTTTTCTTCTGGTTTCCAGTCTCCAGGAAACCCTTCCCGAGTTTCTGGTCCCTCCAGATGCATGGATGCCAGCCCTCTGCCACCCCTGGAGTATGGCGCCTCAGGTGTGTGTGTGTGTGAGCTGCCATAGCTGGACCCCAGGGCACCCAGATGTGATTGTGTTTGCATTCCAACTGGTTGGATCACTCACGCCTTGTTTGGTCAGTTCCCCCCAAACAATCACTCCTGGATGCATTTAAAACCCTGCGGTTAGTCTGGGCTGGCTTCGTTTTGAGGAGAGGGAGAGTTCACTTGTCTAGAGCAGAGGGATGGATTGTGTAAAAGCGGCAGTGTTCCTGGCCGCCTGCCACCTTGATCCCTTCATTCTCTCCAGGGATGGAGACTGACTCCTCGTGGAAATGCCTCTGATCCCTTCAGAAGTTCCGGAGAGGCACAGGGGCAAACCCTGCTAAACACGAAGTGCTCCTAATGGCTCCTCAATTCTCAGAGAACACTCTGGCAGAGGGGATGGGAAATGTCTTGCCAGCCCAAAGGGCAGGGCAGCAGCAAAGCCAACACTTACTGAGCCTGTTGGTAAACAAACCCCGAGAAGCCAAGGGAGCTTGGCTTGTCCCCTCTTGCCTGTCAGACAGAATTTAATACCCCCCTGTTCCTGCTTTTCTCCCCACCCCCCTGTGACCCAAGCTTGCTTAATTTCTGCTTACAGTATGGGTCTCAGAGGGAAAGAAGGGACTGGTCATAATGGAGGAGGGAGTTGCCTCCCCAGGACAGAACCTTATACCAATGTGGTCTGTGACACTGTCTACTTTACAGGAGCCTAGACCCCAGCTCAGCCAGGTTTTAAATTAAAACCAGGAGAGGATGGGGGTGTAGCTTAGTGGGTAAAGTGTTTCCTACTATCCTGAGAGCCCTGGTCCCAACCCTTAGCAACCTAGAAACTAGGTACAGTGTTGTATGCCTCTAATCCCAATGGAGACAGGATTAGGCCCATGATCATTCTCTATCATTGGGAGAATTGGAGGCCAGCCTGGGATACTTAAGACTGTTTAAATAAATAAATAATTAAATCACCAAAACTACCAATCAACCAAAACAAATAACAAAATAGAAACAGGGAAGCTGAGATGGCTCAGGAGGTAAAGGTGCTTGTCGCTAACCCTGACCTGAGTCCAAACACCAGAACCTACATAGTGAGAGAAGAGAACCTGCTCTCTCAAGTTGTCCTCTGAGCTCCATTCAAACCCTGATGCACGCGCCCATGAGCGCACGCTCCCACCCCTAAATAAGGTGTAATAATAAAAGCTTGGAATGGCTCTGAGCTATGGCTTAGACCTCAGAATTTAGAAAATAATTATGTGTATGGGTGTTTTGCCTACATGCCTGCATATAAATGTGAATATCTGTGTACCTTGTGTATGCCAAGTGCCTACAGAAGCCAGAAGGGCATATCAGGTCCCACGGAACTGGAATTACAGAGGATTGTGGCCCACCATGTAAGTGCTGGGGATCAAATCCAATGCTCTAGAAGGGAAGCTAGAGCTCCTAACTGCTGAGCGATCTCTCTGGCCCTGGCCTCAGCCTTTGAAAGTTCTCCAGCTGACTGCAGTGTGCAGCCGAGGGTTCGAATCCATGTCTCCCCTAGTATGGCAGCTATGGGTGGCTGGTGAACCCTGGAAATATGTAAATCCAAACTGAGATGCACAGTAAGCGGGTAAGCGGGGGTGGGGGGGTGGAGGGATGGGGGGTGGGGGTGCAAGGGGGTAGGGTTTCAGGGACTGTGAAAAAGAGAATCTAAGCCTTGTTATGAGTGAGGGTGTCGTGTGGATCTCAGCTGGAACAATGTTGATCTGTCCTCATTGAGACTAGTACACATGTATGGGCAGGGACACGTGGGCGGTGCCGAGGGGTGGGTCAGAAGTGGAAAGAATCACTCAAGGGGAAGAAAGACCAGGAAAGAGCAAGCAAGCATGTATGTCTTCCAGCCATTTTAAGACATCATCATTTCCATTTATAAGGAGAACAAAGCCCCAGTGAGCCCCCTTGACACGCCCATGCCCACACCCACTAGGACACACACTTGTTCTGTTACAGGCCCATGAAGTCACTCTCAGTGTTCACGGAAGCAAAGTCCATGGCTCGGAATAATTGGTGCCAAGCAAAATGCCAAGCTAGACCGTGAAGCCTCTTTCTGTCTAGTCTTCTCAAGAATGGCCAAAGCAAAATGGCCCTCTAACTACACACAGCTAGAAGAAGCAAGAATGCAACAGGGAGAGGCGAGTCAGCAGGGTACAGACAGACAGACAATCAGGCATAGTTTCTGCAGGAACAGAAAATACATAAAACCTTCTGCCTCGGTGCAGCTGTCTGCTGGCTGAGCCCACTGTCTGGGAACTGGCTGCTTAGTCAAACAGGACCCGCCTGCACGCTGAACCCTGGCTGTTCTCTGTCCTTCAGCTGAGTGGCCCCCACCAGGTCTCACCTGTGATGGCTCATTTTTCTGTGTCAACTTGACTGGACCACAGAATGCCCAGGGATTTGATCAAGTATTCTAGATGTTTCTAACAAGGGCGTTTTTTAGAGGTGATAAAATTTTATCATTTTTGCTTTCTTTTGTTTTGCATTTTCCGGCAGGGTCTCACTGATGGCCTTGAACTTGCATCTGATCCTTCTGCTCCACCTTCTGGGTGCTGAGATTCCAGCAGTGTACACACTGGGTTTATCCAGTGAGGGGTCAATCACTGGGCTTTCTGCATTCTAGGTAAGCGTCTATATCGCTAGTCCCACAACATTTTAATTGGTGATACAAGCAGATTGCCTATCCTGATCTGGGGGCTGAAGGCTTATCCCAACATCGGAAAGTCTGAATAGAACAAAAAGACACCCCCCCCCCAAGTGAGAACGGACTCCCCCGGTGAACATCCTTTGGGCTGGAAGGGAGCCATCAATTCTCTGGGTTTTGAATTCCTCCCCACACTCTGAATTTGGACTTCCTGGCCTCTGTAATTGTGAGAGCCTTCTGATTCCTTCTGCTCTCCCCATACCCACATTTCTCTAATGTTTCTCTAGTGGAGTCCTATGGACAGGGGTAGCATCAGGTCATCCCTACAGTCTGGCCTGCAGCCTATCGGATCATCTCCTAATGTCAGCCACAGTCTCTGACTTCCTAGGAGTGGGTGCTGGAGCTAGGACAGTTCTGTGGCACACACAGATCACTGGAATAATGGAGAATGTACCCCCACGGTGTGAGGGAAGTGGGCCTGGGCCAAAGAGGCAGAGGGTGGGACAAGGAGAATGAGTAGTCACTAGCTTGTCTTTTCTTCTGTACGTTTCCGTCTTCCCACAGGTGCTCTTACATCTGAATGACGCAGGATTCGACAGTTAGACTCGATTTCTTGATAAATCATGGCCAAATATGGACTGGATTTACTTTCTTGCCTCTCCTGTTATTCTGTTTCCCTCCTACGGCTTCTCTGACATTTTCTTGTTTGTCTCTGTTGCCCCAGGCTCTGCTTTCTAGACACCCAACTCCATCTTAGTCTTTAAAATTCATTTGCCTCACTAGGAAATGACTGCTCTCTTGTTTGATGGGGGCCCTAATAGATACCCACCCCACATGATCTGACTTTTTTTTCCTATTATAATTTCAATAATTTTTGTTCTGGTTCTAATTAAACTGGCTGTTCATTTGAGAAGATGCATCAGGCCTGCCAACCACAATAGAAAAACGCACGCAATCAAATGCAGAGTTGTGGACCCAGTTCTAACTGATACACCTAGTACACAAACCCCTGTACCTACGGTTCAGGAAGAGGGGGCAGAAAGACTAAGAGCCAGATGGTTGGGGAGTTTGCTGTGAGACTGTCAGAAGCTAAATTTATGAAGTTTCACCATGACTAAGTTACATGTAGACTGTACTGAAACAGAGCTGAAGACGGACCACATCAATAGACATGCTAAAGTGGTCCAGAGAAAGCCCACAGAGCCCTAACCCTGCACAAAGAAGTACAGGCCACTAAGGAAGGCCAAGAGTGGGAGAAACAGTCTTCCCCAGGGAAGAGCACACCAACTGGTTATCAAAACCGAGAGAGAGAGAGAGAGAGAGAGAGAGAGAGAGACAGAGAGACAGAGACAGAGAGACAGAGACAGAGACAGAGACTAAGAGAGAGAGAGAGAGAGGCCAGGAGAGAAATCCAAGGACTTCCGGCCTCTGTATTTCTAACTCTGCTCCCATCCTCCTAGCACATATTTGAGCTGACATGCTACAGGAGAATGGAGGCAGCCATCCTGGGTCATGTCAGCTCTTCACTCAATGGTAGATCTCACTATCTCTTGAATTCTAAAAAATAAAACATGATCAGAAGTTAGAGCTGGGGATGAACTCAGTTCATAGAATGCTTGTTAGTATATGTTAGGCCTGGGCTCTGTCCTTGAGCCTTGGATAAAATAGTCTGGCGGCTCATGCCTGGGATATCAGCTCCTTGGATATAAAGGCAGGAGGATCAGAGGTTCAAGGCTATCCTTGGCTATGTGGTAAGTTCAAGGCCAGCCTGAACTACAATAATTCCTTATCTCAAAAAAAAAAAAAGTATATATAGTTTAAAGTTTCTAATGAGTTTCTGTTTTTAAAAAAATCAGATTTTTTAATAGAAGGTAAACTAACAGGCAATGTGGTAGGACCACCTGCAGATGGCCTTGGATCCTTCCCTAGTCATACCTGCCTGGGTACAGTAGTTCCCGCCCTGGTACACAGCAGCCCTGTGAGCTCTGAGTGTTGGTTCTGGCTGTTCTTTCCACTGCTGTACTACCAGGTAAGGAGAGGAACTTTCCAGAGTCCTTAAGGTGACCCTCCCTAAAACACTTCCTTGTTTCTGAAAAGTCCAAGGTCAAGGGATAAGATTTTTGTGTGTTTTACTAAACCGCAGAGAGAAAAATAGAAATACACTTTGAACGTGAAAGTTAATACCGTGGTCACATTGAGACACTATCTGCAGCAAGAAGGGGTAGGCCAGCTGTCCCTGACCAACATAGTGATGGATGACAGACTTGGTGAGACACCACGTGAGGATGAGAGGCCAGTCTGTCAGGAAGGAAGGTGAGGATCCTGGGTAAAGGAGTGAGATAGACCCTGGAGCTGAGCATGGTGGGATATGCCAGCCATAGCAGCATCTGCAGGTGGAGGCAGGAGGATTGCAGACTTGAGGTGAACATGAATTACTTGACAAACCCTCTTAAAAATGTAATAATAATATAAAACAGAGCTAGGTGTAGTAGCTCACACATATAACTTCAGCACTCAAGGGGCTGAGCCAGGAGGACTGCTTGGGTCTGAAGCCAGTTCGGGACACACGGTGAGCAACAGGTGTGCCTGTGTGTGTGCATGTGAGTGTGTGCACTGTGGGCCCCTGTGTGTGCATGTGTGTGTACTGGGTGTCCGTGTGTATGTGAATATGTGTGCACTGTGTGCCTGTGTGTGCATATATATGTACTGTGTGAATGTGTGTATGCCATGTGCCTGTGTGTGTGTATGAGAGAGAGAGAATATGTGCATGCTATGTGCCTATGCAGTGTGCATGTGAGTGTGTGTACTGTGTGCCTATGTATGTGAATATGTTTGCACTGTGTGTCTGTGTGTGTACTGTGTACCTGTGTGTGTGCACATGAGTGTGTGCACTGTGTGCCTGTGTGTGTGCATGTGTGTATACTGGGTATCCGTGTATATGTGAATATGTGTGCACTATGTGCCTGTGTGTGTGCACTGTGTGCCCGTGTATGTGTGTGCATGTGTATGTGAATGTGTGTGTGTGCCTGTGTGTATGCATATGTATGTACTGTGTGAATGTGTGTGTGCCATGTGCCTGTGTGTGTGTGAGAATGTGTGCATGCTGTGTGCCTATGCAGTATGCATGTGAGTGTGTGTACTGTGTGCCTATGTGTGTGAATATGAGTGCACTGTGTGTCTGTGTGTGTGTGCATCTGAGTGTGTGCACTGTGTACCTATGTGTGTTAATGGGTACGCACTGTGTACTTACTTGTGAGCTTCCAGAAATGTTTACCCTATCTCTGCCTCCTATCGCCCTGTAGAAGCACTGAGCCACCTCTGGAGTTTTGTGGGTTCTGCGGACTGAAACTCTGGTCCTTACACCTGAACAGCAAACCCTTTCACACACATCCCCTAAGCCCAGCAGGATGGAGACCATCGAGGCCAGGGAGGCAACTGCTACCATCCAGTCCTTCGTCCTTATCTAGCTGTGCCCTAAGCTCTATTGGCTTTCCTTAGGACATGACCAGAGGCAGCACTCCCCCTCCCCCCAGCACTGCACCACCACTATCACGCTATCATCTGACTCGACACTGTTTTCATTCTGGAACCAAGCTTGGAATTCATATGCACTCGCCTTCTGTCTCCAACGCTGTGGCCTGGGGGGGTGGGGGTGGGGCGGTTGGTGTCTCTATACTGACTGAAAACCTGAGACAGAGAAGGTGATTTTTCCAAAACCAACCTAGTCCTTAGACAATGGAGTCGGGGAACTTGGGTGCAGGACCAGCGACCGCCATTATAGGCGGTGGGTAGATTACACTCAGCCACAGGTACCAATGGAAGACAGAGAGGGGAGGGGGACAGACACTGTCCCTCCTGGGAGTGTTACAATTGCCTTGGTGGACTGTACACAAGACTCTTGCTTTTTCTCCTCTTGACAAGTCCTGTTTTGCAGGTAAGGAAACCGTAGCCCAGGGAAGAGGCAGGGCACTAGAACACCAGAAAGCAGAACTGACTGTGGTCACGGGGTGGCTTGCTGAGACAGCCAGGCAGGGGTATACAGTTTACGGCAGGTCACCTAGTACCGCTGCCAGGCTTCAGAGCAGGGTTCATGCAGCAGGTCACCCACCAGGCTGAGGAGTGACAGGGCTGGGGTCATGAGGAGCATCACCAGAATCAGAGTAGTTCCTTACTTTCACTGTTTCTCCCAGTTCCTTCCTCCTCTCCCCACTACAGGGCCTGCCATACAGCTGGATGGTTGTGTGGCTACAGCCATATGGGGCCATACTTAGAGGTGAGCACCTCCTACATGCCTGGTCTCTGGCTCCGAGAGTCTGTGAGGGTCTCCTCCTTCTACATTGCCCTGTGTGACAGCAAAGATGTCACACCCCGACAGAGTCCTCTAAATCAAATTCGAAGTGACTTGGGGACTTTTCCCCTAGAATCTACACAGAGAAGAATTGGAAGCAGGGCCTCCGAGAGGTGTTTACCCCACACCCTTGCAATGGTGTGAAAAAAAAAAAAAAACTCACAAGGGCTGAGGGAATAACATGACCCAGTTTGTTCCCTAACAGGTGAATAGAGATACAAAGTAGAAACAAAATAAGGTCCATTTCTGAGGGTGACCACGACTCAGCCTTGAAAAGAAAGGAGATCAGCAAGGCACGGGCTACCTTTTTTTTGTTTGTTTGTTTTGTTTTGTTTTTTGAGGCAGGGTTTCTCTGTGTAGCCTTGGCTGTCATGGTACTTACTGTAGACCAGGCTGGCCTCGAACTCAGAAATCCACCTGCCTCTGCCTCCTGAGTGCTGGGATTAAAGGCGTGCGCCACCACGCCCGGCTCGGCACGGGCTACCTTATGACTGAGTCTCAGGAAGATTATGCTAAGTGACAGGGTTCAGATGCGGCGGGACAAATTCTTACAGGCATCTCTAGGGCGGTCGACTGGGTAGAGAGAGATGGCAGAAAGCTTGGGTGCCGGGAAGGAGGGGGTAGCTGGTGTTAAATGGGCACAGGGTGTAGCTTGGACAAGACAGCGAGTTCTCAAAATGGATGGTCGTGTCAGCCGTCAAGCCGTGTGGTGGTAGCTCACATAAAACGACTGTGGGAGTGAGTGTCCTGTCACGTATATTTTACTATGAGTAAAAGCTAAAGTGACCACGCACACCACAGGCGTGCGTGCACAGCATCACAAGCTGAGGGAACGACTGCAGAGGAAAGAAGAAAAGTCATTTTCTTGCCGTTGGAACAGGGCACTTGCACGTCGCTCCGCACTGGATCCTGCACTCCCGACCTTTGGATATACCCCAGCCATCTGCCTGAGCTGACTTCCCCGAGCTTTGCAGAGGCCGTGTGCTCAGATACAGAAGATCTGGGAGAACTCGCCCCTGCAGAAGGGCAGAGGGTGCAGAGGCTGGGCTCCGTGAGCTCCTCTTTGCCTGCCTTCCTTCTGGAAACCGGGCTCTCACCCTATGTGGCACACCAGGAGTTCATGGGATCAGCTGAGGCCCGGGCCCCGACCCTGACGTGCTATGCACCATGTCAGGGCTGGAGCCTGGATTTGGGGGCTTGGAGAAGGACAGTCTCTTCCAATATGGATATACCTTCTTTACAGTTTCATTTATCTGTAGGCAGGCGGGGTCTCATTTATTCCAGCATGGCCTCAGGCTTATCTGAGGTTCAGGAAGACCTTGCATGTGTCACCATGACCAGTTGGTGACATGCTGGGAATCGAACCCAAGGCTTGGAGCAGGCTGCATTAGGGCTCTACCGACTGAGCCATATTCACGGCCACATCTTGTTGGGTTACGGTGTTGTATTGTTTCTTAAAATCATCCTTGCAGGTGTGCTGGCACAAGCCTGTGATCTCAGCACTCTTGAGTGATAGAGACAAGAGTGTCTCGGGTTTGGAGCCAGTCAAGGCTACACAGTGAAGTCCTATCACAAAAAGGTTGAGGAGATAGCGGAGCTAGGCAGAGCACCAGCCTGGCACCACAACCCAAATCCTTCTTAGGAGTGTGCCCATCTTCACAGGCAGGATGTGGGCCTCCCTCCCCAGAGGCCAGGCCTTCTTAGTCTCCTTGAAGACAATAAGATCTAGCTAAGGTAGCCCGGCTGCCAGAACAGCCTCCAAAGTCTCCACTGGGAAGTCCCAAGCACAGCTGTGTGGCCCAGGCTGGCTACCAGGGCTAAGGGTTTTGTGGGAAATATTCTGAGAAGATTTGGGGCTGGGTGGGGGTGGAGGCAAGGGCTCCCTGGTCACGTGGGTCCAGAGTGCCCTTTGCCCCCGGGCCTGGGCTGCAGATACGAGTTGGGATTTGAACACAGATTTGTGGGTTGAGGTGTTTAGAACTTAGTCCTGCTGACCCCTATTGACTGAAAACTCCAGCTGCAGCCTTGGTTCTTCTGAGCGCCCGTCCAGGCCTGAGGGACCTCTGTCTTCCCTCCTGCAGGCCCGTGGTCATGGCTGCCAAAGCAGGCAGCAGGCCGCGCAGATGGTCTGGGCAAGGGTCTCCACAGGGCTCTGGGTTCTGGATGGAATTAAAAGCCAATAACCTCTCGGTAGGAATTAGGATGATGAAAAGAACTTCGTCCTTTAAGAACAGACAGGAGGCGAGTGACTGAAGTTGCAAAGAATGCTGTGGTTGAGCTTTTTTTTTTCTTTCTTCTGTTATTTGTTTTCTGGCACAATCTGTCTCTGTGACTGGGCTGAGGGCTGGGTCCCTGCGACAAAGGCCTCTTTCTTATGACAATTTAATAGCTCCAACACGGGACAGCCCTGACTCTCCCATGGGCCCCACTCTGAAGGTTGCTGAAGGAGCTGCTTTGCTGCTGTCTGGTTCAAACTGAACTGAGGGAGATCTAGAGCAGAAGGACTGGCCTCCCAAATTTTAACCACCACCTCCTCCTTCTCTCCTCCTCCTCTTCCTCCTTCTCCTCTTTCTCCTCTTCTTCCTCCTAGCAAAACTGCCAAAGGTCAAGGGGAGCTGATGCGTGGCCGTGGATGGGACATGGATTACGATGTGAATTCCAGGCTCTGCAGGAGGAAGTGGTTTAGAAAGCTAAGCAGGGACCAGGTCAGGGAGGCCTACGCTACTGCCTGGGCAGACTCTCCCCGTGAGTTCCTTGGGGCTATTGGAGCAGAGACTTCTCAGGGTTCCTGTGGCCAAAAGTCCATAGTCAAGGTGTCAGCGGGGCCAGGCCCTTCGGTAGCTCTAGGGAGGATCCTTCCTGCCTATTCCAGCTCCAGGTGGCATCTGAACATTCCAGGAAGGCTCTTATTTGTATCTGTATCAGCTCAAACTCTGTCACACTGTCACAGGGGTGTCTTCCCCCAGTGTGCCTGTGTCACTACAAACCCCCATTGTTTCTCTCCAACCTCCTCATCCTCCCCTCCCCCT
This sequence comes from Mus caroli, assembly GCF_978045245.1. Taxonomy (NCBI): domain Eukaryota; kingdom Metazoa; phylum Chordata; class Mammalia; order Rodentia; family Muridae; genus Mus; species Mus caroli. The sequence continues at coordinate 8,863,752 of NW_028227268.1, read as the reverse complement.
ACAACTCCCCACCGCTTATCTCATAAGCATTCCCAGTCATAGAGGACTTGGGACCCATTCTAGTCCAATAAGAGCTGAACTGAATGAGCCAGGGCCCACTGCCATGGGAGAACCTCCGCAGCGCTGCCAGTTAAGACATCACCCCCCAATCACCTCCATTCTGGAACTTTCTAGGACAAGTGACCCCTGCTCTGTATCTCTGTCTTTCTCAGTGACCTTGCCCATCTGTCCACCTCTCCCACTAGGTGGATCCGGGCAAGCAGTTCATGACTTAGGCGCCACCAGATCATCTTGGTCCCACCTCTCTGGGGTGTCCCTTCCCTCGCTTCCACTCCCTTCCTCCCTTTCTCTATCCTTCCCTTCCTCCTTTCACCTCCTCTTCCTCCCTCTGTTCTATATATTCTTCGCCGGGGAGCCATTAAGGACTCTGGTTCTCACCATAGCGGCACGCACCTACAGACACACTCAAAGCCTTCCTCAACATTAGCATCTGCTTCCTCTAGGACTGGCCGCATAGACTGATTCTCACTGACATGATTTTTGTACATTTTTGTCTCCCGGCATGCCCAGGGAGATAGAAGATGCTCTTGACAGTTGAGCCAGGATTTCAACAGAACATCCAAAGTACTCATGATGGGGGATGACATACTGCCCCCACTGAAGCTGACCCCAGTTCCCTACCACTTTGGAGGACACTTTCTAAGCCTTTAGGTTACAACAGATGTGTATCTTGAAAGGCAAAGAAGGGTAGTGGTTAGAGGCACAGGCTCCGTAGTTGGGCTGTTTGGGTTCAAAACCTGCATCTGCCCTGAGCAGTCCGACCTACATTTTACATCTGCAAAGTGAGTATATCATCTTCTCTCACACAAAAGGCTGGAAGGCAAAGATCAGATACAAGGTGTCCTGCGTCCAGACACAGGTCTCCACGTGGAAGGAGCTCAGGAAATGTTAGCTTTGTGAGTTTGGGAATCTGGTGGACAGAACTTAAATGCCCTTACTTGCTAAAGAATGGCCACGTCTCTGCCTTGGGTCAGCAGCCCCCACCAAGCAATCATTAGAAACAGACTGGTGACACATGTTCTTATTCAGTACTACACAGGCACTAATGTCCCAAAGCTACCTCAGCTCGCCATCGCAGAATCTATGGGAATGCAGACCACCCTCCCTACAGGAGGACTGCTTCAGTGGTCTGTCCTAGAAGACAACAGCTTCCTTCCCTGAGGTATCTGCACACCAGCTGCCAGGGAAGATGGATAGAGCCGTGGAGGACACAGGGAGCCATATCACTTTGAGTGCCTGGGAAAGCCACATAGAAAGCACACTGGCTCCCAGAGGGCTCTGTGGGCCTGCCCCTCCCCTGGCTGCTCCAGGCTAACAGAGCCCATGTTGTGAATCTATGGCTCCTGCTGCCAAGATGTTCGGCCCCTGTCGCCAGGGACATGGGTGGGGGCGGCTGAAGCAGCAGTGGAGGAGGAAGGGGTGAGCATAAAGGGCCCCTTGTGCTACTGATGGGGGGGGGGGGGAGAGAAGCGTCTGCTAGCTGCTTAGGGCAAACAGGGTGGGGGTGGGGGGTGGGGGTGAGGGTCTCGGTAGCCTCCTTGTTTTGAGACAGTGAGGTGAGATCAGAGGGGCCTGGAATCTAGTCCAGGTAATAAGGGAAGCAAAAGAAAGACTCTTTGGCTGGGCACAGGGCTGTCTCTTCTGAAGTTGCTAGTGGGTTTCAGAGCAAGACATCAGTCCCCAGCACACTGCCTGGTCCCAGGCAGGGTGAGGTGAGGGTTAAGGACTCTAGGCAGAAACTACTAAGGTAAGAAACAAAGAATATATCAGCTTTGTGCTGAGGCAGTGCTATGAACTCTGTTTGCAGGGGAGGGCACTGGGGAAGATGGGGGCTGGGGATGGGGGGAGGGGGCAGGATGTTAAGGCCAGCCAACAATCCCGGTACCTGAAAGAAATACCTAGATTGGGTCTTATACGAAGAGACCTGGGCCCGAGCTCTCTATACTACAGAAGCTGCCTCCACACCCACTCCTCTGGGCGAGCAGGGGTAGACCATTTGCTCTAGGGCTTGGGCTGGCAGAAGGACGCAGGGAGAACTAGGAGCCTGGACATCTCCTACTATATAAAGCCCCCGTGGGATGCCTGTCTTGCTGTTTTTGATGCTTTCTATAGACAGACTAGGTAACTGCCAGAACGTCCCCATTGCAGTAGCGACTGTTAGCTATGCTTTACAGAGGGAAAGCCACCGTCACCTCAGACAGCCAGGCTGTGAACCCACTGCCTTGGATATTCTGCCGCAAGCCCCTTCATACCACCCTTCAAAGGATCTGCAATGAGAGAGAATCTTTAGGAAGCCAAACCTGCCTCTCAAGCCCCAAAACTCTCTCTCGGGGCCAGAGACTGGGGTAAGGGCTTGGCTTTTGCCTTGACTAGCAATGGGTGTGTGGTCAGGGCACCCCTCGGAGCCTCAGTGGTTGAGATTCATGAAAGGTGGCTACGCGTGCGTCCTGCTGGCAGCACAACACTCCAGTGAGAGGAAGGGACCACTCAGTACTGAGGCCCTGGCAGGCACTCAGCAGGGACACCTATCCTCGTCACCACTGAGGTACAGAGCTTACCTCGCAGGGCCTCATGGGCCTCTGGATGAGCATGCACCCGTGTTGGAGTGCTCTAAAGCACTTGTGACAAAAACTCTTGCCCTAATCTGCTTCCCGTCCTTTTGGCTTCAATGGTGGCCTTTTAAAGCTCCGCAGGAAGTTAAACACAGAATGGCTATGGGGCCCAGATATTCCTCTCCTGGGTGTGTGCCCAAGACAGAGGATGATGTGGGTCCACTCATCAGACTTCCACTGGTCAGAGCAGGGCAGGGATGGGGAGGGCTCAGTTCTACACTGTGCCCCCTTCCCTGACCAAATACTGATTAGTACTCCCCTTTGGCTCTGTGTGGGAACAGGGCAGAATGGGTCTGAATGTGTCCTGGGAGGAGCACAGTTCCTGGAGATGGGTCCCGAGGTGATTTGTATATCCCTATTCCGTTTCCAACTCCTGGGTACCCTGTCCACAGACTTTTCGTCAGTCAAAGGAAAAGCCAAGCCCTTATCCCGGTCTTTGGTCTCCAGAGAGAGTCTTGAGGGTTAAGAGGCAGGTTTGCCTCCTAAAAGATTCTCCCTGATTGTGGATCCTTTGAAGGGTGGTGTGAAGGGGCATTTGGCAGAATATCCGAGGGAGTGGGCTCGCAGCCTGGCTGTCTGAGTTGATGGGTGACTTCTGCGGATGTTTTTATGAACCTCTTTTGAATTCAGGTTTTCTACAGCACACTTGGGGCAGAACTATGAGGCTCACTTGGGCTTCAAGATTTACCACTAGAGTGGGAAAGGATCTTCTTGAAGTTTAAGTAGAGGGAAAGATAGCCAGGATAGGTAAGTGGAGAGCAACCTTGAGTGGGAAGCCGGTCTGAGATCCCAGGAGATCTCTCCATTGTCTCAGGTGGAGGCAGGGACATCCAGGATGAGAGAGATAGTTCTATTAAGACAGAAGAGCTTCAGGCCTCAGGAGGAGCCAGGTCCAGGCCTCCCCTCACCACAGACAAAGAGCTCCTCAGATGTGCTCCGCCACTGCTTCACCTGGGCTCAGTCCACGACTTCCTTCCAAGCTCAGAGAGGGTGCTGTGCATTGGGAGTGGGTATCTATTCTGCCTAGAATCTTGCTTGAAAGCATCAATTGAAAAAACAAAACTTCAGAAGCAAGCTTGTCTCCGGAGACCACTTACAGCCCAATCAGTTCTCCACTGTAAGTGTGCTCCACCCCCCCCAAAGAGGGAGCCTAGGGAATCACAGGGATGCCAAGAGGATGCGTGAGTAACCTCATGCTTATTATCTGAGATGGTCCATGAGAAAGAACCCTCTTAACTGTGGTCAAATCAGGTGTGATGGTTTGCATATTCTCAGCCCAGGGAGTGGCACTATTAGAAGGTGTGGCCCTGTTGGAGTAGGTGTGTCACTGTGGGTGTGGGCTTTAAGACCCTCTTCCCAGATGCCTGGAAGCCAGGATTCTGCTAGCAGCCTTCAGATGAAGATATAGAACTCTCAGCTCCTCCTGCACCATGCCTGCCTGGATGTTGCCATGCTCCTGCCTTGATGATAATGGACTGAATCCCTGAACCTGTAAGCCAGCCCCAATGAAATGTTGTCCTTATAAGAGTGGCCTTGGTCATGGTGCCCCTTTCCCTGACCAAATACTCATACGGACAATACTTGTCAGTTCACAGCAGTAAAACCCTAACTAAGACATCAGGTCATACCCAGTTCTTGAAAAATATATTGGGGGCAGGGCTTCAGCAGCCAAGAGCACTGACTTCTTTTCCAAAGGATCTCGGTTCAATTCCCAGCAACCTTAGAGCAGTTCACAGCCACCCATGACTGTTTCTGACCTCTGTGGGGATGGTGCACAAACCCACATGTAGGCAAAACGCTCACACAGACAAAATAAGATAAATGAATCTTATTAAAGTTACTACAACACTAAACGTGACGTACAATAGCCCACAATAGCAAACAGGGGCCTCTGCGGTTGGCCTCCCCACGTCTCGTTGATTGTTATGGCTTCCTGCTCTATTGGTCTCTTTGCAGAGGATCACCCAAACGCTCTATTTTGATTCTTGGAAAGAAGGAGTATGGATGATGAATCTACTTTGTGATGAGGTAAATGGGGTGGGAAATGCTGAGAGCCAGATAAGTGGGGAGATAAAAACCGCTATTTGGCAAAACATCTAGGGAGTGTTTACCAACTCCTACAGAAGGAGGTAAATAGAAGATAAAGATAGAAAAGATTAATAGACAGATAGACTTTAGCTTTATGGAGAGAGTAAATGTAGTCCAACACCAATTCAGAGAAGTTCTATTTAAGCCTCATGAGGTGAGGCAACTCAGAGACGCACCTCAGTGGCCTTTTTGAAGCCTTTCTCCCCCATTGCCTCATAGTGAGTCTTGATGCCAGACTACCACATGGTGGCGCTGTGGGCCATTCTCCAACGCCACTGGCCTGGAAGGGAAAACTGTAGGAAGAGGATTGTGGGTGGACCACTCTAGATCTCCCTAGAGGACAGCTACATGGGAGAAAGGCTGGCTTGCTTAGGTGAAACGGAGAACAAGATCTTTGGGTGCAGATAAAGGCCTGCAGCAGGGGAGTTGAGTGAAGGGCTGTGGTGAGGAGAGAGGCCGACAGGGTAAAAGGCCTGCACACCCTCTTGCTAGCTCACCAGGTATACCTCAGCCTAGAGAAGGCTTCCAGAGAGGCTAAGACAGAGGTCAAGGGGAGCTCCACAGCAACAACCCAGGGGCAGAGAGGGTCTCCCTGGGATGTCCCTAAAAGGCAGGTGAACTTGGTGCCCATAGAGGCAAGCATGCACTCTGTGGATTCTTGCTGGGAGGCAGCTATCACAGGCTGTTCCTTAGAAGAAGCTCGGTGACCCAGGAAAACAAAGCCATCGCTACTCCACGAGTGTGTTCTGACCCCCACATCACATGATTGGTCATGTAGCAACGCTTGTGTTTTATAGCTCAAAAGATGCATGTCGTTTATGGTCTCTACTCTTTGATCTGCTATCAGATGCAGACTTGGAACGGACACAGACTTGGTCTTAACGAAGCAAGTAGCTCTGAAAGTGGTAGTTAACCCAGCAGACATCCTTGATTAAGTGTTTGGACACTTGGGCACCAGCAGCCGGCCGGGGCATGCAGCACGAAGTGCAGGAAACCAGGGGAGGCCCATTTGTGGGTTTGTCCGATCTGCAGCCAGCACTGCCCGTTCTGCACAGCCCTGCAGCTGGGCACTGGTCGGAGCCATCGGTCCAGGCTATAAACACCCCCTCGCCAAAGCTGGAAATGGGGTGCAAAGCACAATGTCTAAGCATAAGATTTCTTTGCTCTCCCTGCTGGTTCGAGTTATGTGTACCTCAAAGTGAGGGCTGAGAGGTGTGGTTTCCCCTTAATGATACTTCTGAAAGGAAAACCACTTTAATCATCCGGCTCCCCAAGGACATACGGGCTTCGGCATTTCTTTGTGGTTGAAGCCAAAAGAAACCACGGAGGGACCAGATCAGAAAGCAACACTAAGCTAAGAAGTGTTTCCCTTGGCCCACAGACTGCTCATGCCTGGCTGAGTCTTCCTGACTCAGAGGACAGGTTTTGGGTTTGGTTTTTTTTTGTTTTTGTTTTTTAAAGACAGTGTCTCTCTCATGTGTCTTAGGCTAGCTTCGAACTCACTATACAGCTGAGGACAGCACTACATTCACCTTCTCTCTTCTTAAGTGCTGGATTTACAGATGCGGCCCACCATGCCTGCTTTACTCCATGCTGGTGATTAATCCCAGGACCCTGTGCATGCTAGACACACAGTCTATCAACTGAGCTATATCCTTGGTCAGTCTTCCCTCCCCCCTTTTGAGACCTAATTTGGCGAGGTACCTAGCTCATCTGATAATTTACATGTGGCCCACCTGATCCTGAACTTCTATAAATCCTCCTACCTCAGTTTCCCAAAGGATGGGATTATAGGTCTATGCCACCACATGCCCCCTGGGCGCTGATTTTTGATCCCTGCCACTGATCCAGTAGGACACTGGGTGACAGTAGGACACTGAAGTGCAGTAGCAGCCTGTAGACACCTGGTGGGAGTAGTGACACACCAGTTCTAGGCTGGCTGCTTTCTGCCTATGTCTCTTGTCTTAACCGAACTGCTGAGAGGGAAGAGAGTGCCTTTTTGGTAATATTTACCTCTCTCTTCTCTGTTGGTGGTGGTGGTTAACATTACTGGAGAGAGGTGAGACTCCCTCCCTCTGAGATGCATTGCAAATAGTACCCATGAGGTCACGGAGAGACAGTGAGGGCTCAGCGGTGAACTTGGGTAAAAGCTATGGGCTGTGTCCACTATGTCTAAGTCCATGAACTTCATGTAAAAAGTCAGAGAGTATTTTCAGCCTTTAGAAGTCTACGTCAACTCTTCACTCAGTCATTGTAGCCAAGGAGCCAGAGACAGCATGTGAAAAGATTGGCGAACGTGTGTCTCAAGAAAACCTTCATTTATAGAAACTAGCGCTGGGCCAGACTTGGTTAAGCTGTGTCTATATTCACATTCCCCTCCCCCCACCCCACCCCACCCCACCCCCCACCCCCCGCCCTGGACTATAGCGAACGCACTGGAAGCCAGAATCAAGTAAAAACTGGATTGAGGGACGTGAGGTGGCTCAGTGGGTGCTTGAGGTCAAGCCCGGTGACCCGAGATTGATCCCAGGACTCCTGTACTCTGCACCCCCAACACCCCACCCACACATACATAACAAATCTATCTTCAGTGGCATCTGGATCAGCAACACGGAACTCTGTAGAACATCAGTGGCTTCCTGGAGTGGGTGGCTGGGAACTGCCAGCATCCTCAGAGAGGGGCAGACCTTTTGCAATCTCTGTTGTAGGGCAGCTGTCTGCCTGTGCGGAGTAGTCACAGTCACTCACACACACACACACACACACACACACACACACACACACACATTTATAGCAGCTCCTCCCTCTTTCTTCCATCACTGTCACGTGAATCACCTGTGGCTCCCTGCCACCTGATCTTCAACTATCCTCCTAAACTAAAAACACTCGTGGTCTGCATTCATCTCTCTGAGACTTCCTTTTTCTTCTCTCCTCCTTTCCTCCTTTCCTCGGGGTTACTGAAGTTCGTACTCGAGGTCAGCAAACACTTTGCTCTGTGGTGGAATCCTTCCCGCGACTCCAGCATCCCCTTCCCACCTCCCCAAGCCATCCCAGTTTAGCCAGGTGGCTTTGTCCAGCACCTCTGGAGCCCTGTCCTGGGTGGGGACCAGGCTGGGTGGGGACCAGGCCACTGTGTGGGGGGTGTGCTTTCTCTTCAACCTGCCTCCCAGGAACCCTTTCAGCTTCCCTCCCGAGCACCAGGGGAGTCTGTCTTGATAGACGCTGTCCATCTGCTTTGAGACCACATTGGGGGCTTCCTGGGTATTCATTCAGCACCACCATCCCCGGCTGACTGCCCTAATGCTTGGCTGACCTTCACAGGCCAAATGTAAAAAGTTCGCCCTGTTCTGAGTTTTCTTAGATGGTCTGGTTTCCATCGCTCCCCGGTAGCCTAGATTATGCGGATTTTAATGCTGCTTCTGGTTTAAATGCCCACTCACAAATTATGTTGTCTGCTGCTTCTGTTAATGATGATCGACTGCATCATGCTGAAGTCTGAGCATGCGGCCTGGATGATAATGGCCTGGACGATAATGAGTCTGTGGCACGGCATCAATCAAGCATGTGTGCTTCAAAAGGACATGGCTCCGGGGCTGGAAAGAGGGCTGGGGCGGGGAAGGGGCACTCGGGTGGGACGATAGTTGAAGACTGAGGTTTGACGCCTCAGAGCACACATACAGCCAGACACAGTAGCACACTCCTAATCCCAGCATGACTTTGGCGGGATGGGAGATGGAGATGGCACAATCCTGGAAGTGTGTGGGCAGGCTAGCCCAGTGTATGCAGTGACAAAGACAAACAAGGTGGGGGCTGTTTAACGGTTTCCTTGGAGACTGAAATATTCCTACCTGGCAAGGAAGCACCTGAAACAGGAAGGTACACAACTCAAAATAGCTGCAGGAAGTCCCTGAAACTGACCAGATTCACTAGGCCCCTCCCTGACAGCATAAGTAAGAAAAGCTCAGCTTCCTCTTCTCTGGGAGCTGCAAAGATGGAAGCTGAGCTGTCAAAAAAGGCTCAGGGGAGAAGATCTGTAAAAAGACTGAGAGACCAGACCAGCTGCCTGGAAGAGGTTTAGGCCAGAGTCACTTGGAAAAGACACTCTTCAACCTGTTGCGCTGTCTGCAGGTTGTGCAGTGAGCTCCAGGTTTCCCGGCTTCTGTGAGCTGACACCCATGCTGGGGTGGAACCTGGTGATGCAGCTGTCATTAAGTCATCTCTGCTCCTATAAATAACCCCTTACCCACGTTCCTCTAAGTGACCCCCAATAAAACTCACTGATTCGCCAAGTTGGACTTTGGTAGTATTTGTACTTTGGGATCTGTTGTGAGTTCCCTCCCTGGGGTGAATAGGCATGTCTTATCCAACCTCCAGGGACATGCTGTGCCATGCACATGCCTTCACTAACACACACAAAAATACAGTCAGGGTTTTTCGTTGTTGTTGTTGTTTTGTTTGTTTTTAAGGGATTACCCAGGATATAAAAGTCTACAATGTCTGTTCTTTGTTCGGTTCACTTCTCCGCCGTGTTCTTGACAAGCCTCAGAAGGAGACTCGGCGCTCCCCGCAGGACTGAAGGACAGTTTCTCCCCTCACAGAGAAGCTCATGCCGCCTATCACACTATCCTGGAGTCTGCTCCCCTCTGCCTAAGCTGCGCCTCTGTTCCTTCTGTGGCTCCCCCACCTCGGGGCTACTGAAGCTGTAGTGTCTGCTCTGTTCTTTATCAGCCTGTGCACTGGGTCTTTTCAGACTTCTCTGTTTGGGTTTCTTCAGACCTTCTTGTTTGGCTGCAAATCTCCTGGCTTCTGGTATTCCTGGTTTTCACTAAATGTTAAAGAGCACCCTCATCTTTGCCACCACAGACCATTTACTTTAGATTATCTTTAGCTATGTGGAGAAGTTCCAAGAGCGGACAGATCCAAGGCCCCGTCCAGCTGCCAGGTCTTCTGTGTGTCGGCAGGCGTGGAGGTAGCGAAGTGGGCTTCAGGTGCTAACCCTCAATTGCTCTCCACCTTATTCTTTTTCATTTTTATTTTATTTTTTTAATTTAAGACAGAGTCTCTCACTGAACCTATAGTTCTCACTGTCTGCTACACTGGCTGACTCCAGCCCTCAGCTCTGGGATGACCGGCATGCTGCGCCCTGCCCTGCTTTTTATGTGGGCTCCTGGGATCCGAACTCAGGTTGTCCTGCTTACAGGGCACCCACTTTCAGTATTGAGCCATCTCCTCGGCCCCCAGTCTCCCGGCTCTGAGTGTTTACGTAAAAGGGAATGTTTTTCTCAGTGAGGCAACTACAAGGCATGGCGGATTTAGGTTTATCAATTTCCCCTGATGTCTCTGGGATTCCAATGTTATATGCAGTCTCACTGGCCTGACCTGGACTGCGTCTCCCATAGTCCTTAATTCTAAGAACACAGAGAATTTGGAGGTGGCTGGCCATAAGAGTTTGATGTCTTTTTCACAGCTGTAGTTTTGCAGACATGATACAAAGCTTGGTGATAATTTATTCTCTTCACCGACCTTGTCTATATTTATTTTTGTTTCAGTGTTTTAAAAACAGTTATATTATTGTTATTACTATTACTTGTGGTGTGTGTGTGTGTGTGTGTGTGTGTGTGTGTGTGTGTGTGTAGGTGGGTGGGTGGATGAGTACCTATAGAGGCCAGAAGAGCTCCCTGAGTTCTGTAGAGCTGGAGTTACGAGCAGTGGCAGGCCACCTGACAGAAGAGCTAGGAACTGAACTAAGCTCTGGTCCCCTAGACGAGCAGGAAGTGTGCTGGTAACCACTAAGCCATCTGCCCAGTCCCTTCACCTCGTTCTTATCTATTCTTGAAGTGTCTCACTTGAGGCATCATGGATTTACGGTTTATTTCTTCCTGACTTCCAGGATAAGCTAGGGTATACAATTTGTATTCTGCAGCCTTGAGCAGTGCAGGCCTGAGGTTTTGATACTTATAGATATTTTACTCTGATTTATAGCCCCCACTCCATCTGAGGTCCTGCAAAGAGGACCTTCCCCACGCAAGTTCCTGGGCCATGGAACATTTTTATAGCCCCTTACATACGCAGGTCCAAGTCCTGGTCTGTATACCTGGACTGTCTTCGCTCCCAACCCCATGGGGAAGGCCATGTTTGCATGCACTGTCCTTGTCTCTGCTCAGGGGCCACTTTGGCTTTAGAGTCCCCTTTACTAGTCCATGGACATTGTTGGTGCTCTTTGGTTCCTTTGAGAAGGAACATCCACGCCAGCTGAGTTTATCCTATTACTGGAAAGACCAGAGCACCTTCCATGCTTTTTTTAAAAATTTTATACAAACTGTGTTCTTTTCAGCAGCTGGAACAGTGTGGGGAATACGCTAGTGCCTGCTAAGGTACATGTGAATGAATGAATGAGTGAATGAGTGAATGAGTGAGTGAATGAGTGAATGAATGAATGAGTGAGTGAATGAGTGGATGAATAAATGAGTGAATGAATGAATGAGTAAGTGAGTGAATGGGTGGGTGAGTGAATGAATGAATGAGTGAGTGAGTGAGTGAATGAATGTAGATCAAGAGAGCTCAGACTCAGTATCTGTAGCTTCCAGGAGACCCTGGATGAAGCACTGGGTGACTTCAGGAGCCTGGGAACAGACAGGGAACAGGTGCAGAGTTCCCACCTCAGTGTTGTAACTCAAAGCCACCACACTCCACCTCCTGCTGCCCTGTCCAACACTGGGGACATCTTGATTTCACCAGCAGCTCTTTTAAGAACCAGGATTGTGTTTATTGTCTTTTAGACTCCAGTCTCCTTTCCTTACAAAGAGAGAACTAACAAGTGGGGGGGTTGGACCTACTGCAACGTACCCTTTGAAAGTTGCGGGTGGTAATCCAAGGTGGAGCCTTGGAGGGTCTCATGGCATAAGGATGCTCCTGTATCCCTCTTTGCTAGACTCCACCCTCAAAAGGCCCCATATGACGAGACAACCAGAAGTTACCTCCCTCGAGCTCACTGCACAGACAAGAAGGCCTGACCATGGGCTTGTTTTGGCCTCCACAGTCTCAAAGATCAGAGCTATCTCCTGCCCTGTCTGTGAAGCATCAGGCTCTCCTCCCTGCAACTGTGTCAGCCAAAGGGACAGATTCTCACTGACTCATAGGCCATGACCTTTCTTCCCATGAGAGGGATATTGGAGTTGATATCAAGATGTCATGGGGGCGTGGTGCCACCCGACAGAGCCTGGCCTATGAGGACAGTGCCTGGGGCTTGGCTGTCATTTACAGGCACACTGACCTCATGGGGCATATGTGGTCTCACATGCTCTGGGAGAGCCTGGCCTTTGAATTCTCATAAGGTCACCTCCCCAGGGCTTCAGACCCAGGGACACTGTTTGACCCTGGAGGGTCTCATGGTCTGATGAAGTCAAGTCCAATTAGGTTCTGCCCAGGGGGTAGAGAACTAAGCCTGCTCTCACCCAGGACATGGGAGCAGGGCAGTCTGTGGGACATCATCATTAGCCCTGGCTTCTTGTTTGTATGTAGGGTGTGTGTGTGTGTGTGTGTGTGTGTGTGTGTATGTATGTATGATATCCCTTACATTCTAAAGGCCCTTCCTTCCTTCCTTCCTTTCTTCCTCCCTTCCTTCCTTTCTTCCTTCCTTCCTTTCATCCCTCCTCCCTCCCTCCCTTCCTCCCTCCCTCCTCCCTTCCTTCCTTCCTTCCTTCCTTCCTTCCTTCCTTCCTTCCTTCCTCCCTTCCTTCCTTCACTGTCTCATTTGACTTTTGCAAAAGGCATCATTCTCACCATGATGCGAAAGTGAAAATGGCTTAGTCCAAGAGAAAGGAGCTAAGACCAGGACACACTTCAACCTAGAGCCTGCCAGTGCCCCTTGCGTGGTTGGGGCTTCAGGGAACAAACACACTTCCTAACACACAGACTTAGTGTTAGACAGTGAGGGTGTTTAACCCACAGGGCTCTGCTGCATCTGGGGATACAGATACGAAGACAGATGTGGCCCTGGTTCCTCCAGTTGCGTATAAGGGACTTGTGCAAAGATGGTAAAGGGGTAGGGGAATTCCTCCTGATATCCCTGGCCAGTAGACACTGGCAAGGGCTGGTCCTCGCAGGAAGGGTGCACTGTGTGGGATGGGGAGCAGAATAGCTTTGTGCTGGACCATCTGAACACAGTGCTAGGTACTATGACCCATCTGATTTGAATTGTGTGTGCATGCATGTGTGTGTGCTTGTGCATGTGTGTCTGTGTGTGTGTTTGTGTTTGTATATGCATTATATGTGCCTGTAACTGTGCTCATGCATGTGTGCATGTGTGCATGTATGCATTGTGTGTGCACCTGTGCATGTGTAGACCTGAAGACAACCTCAGGCAGTTGTTCCCCAGCCACTGTCCACCATTTTGTTTTTGAGACAGGGTGTCTCCTTGGCCTGAGGCTAGCTGGAGGGGTAGCCCCAGGGATCCTCTGTCTCTGCCTCCCCAGAACCAGGACTGTCAGTATGTACCACATTGCCTAGCTTCTATGCTCTGCAGGTTCTGGGGCCCAAAGTCGGATCTTCATTTTTTTACAGGAGGCATTTCAGGGACCGAGCTACTTCTCCAGCCCTTAAGTTATGTTTCCGACCACTCGTGAATCCCGGTGTCTACAGTGAGTACCTTAAACTCCCTCAACGCTCACTATCCCCAGCTATCTCCAGCCTCTTGTTTCCACTTGTCTTGTAACCCTGGTCCCTTGGAGGCAGTCAAGATTGTGGCCCTTGGATGAGAGGCTCGGTCCTGAGAGGTCACGGCTACACGGGTGTGGATGGGCCTTGTGGAGCTTATCACAGGAGGTCTGAATGACATCGTGTGAATGGATTAGGAGGTCTGAATGACATCGTGTGAATGGATTAGGTGAGAGAAAGAAGGCCTGATGCTCTAGAGAGGGAGAGGGAAAAATCAGACAGCAATGGTGACAGTGGGCTTAGCTTGGCTGGTGGATGGTGAGAGAGGGTAGAAGGTAACCCTGAGAGAGGGACAAAGCCCAAGGACAGAGAGTGACAGTAAAGCTCAGCTTTGCATGCTGAGCACGGAGAGCCTAAGTGACGCATGTGCAGAGATACCTGAAAGCAGGCAGCCCTGTAGGAAGGAGCTCCGGCTTAGGCTGAAGCTGGAGCTGGGGATCACTAGCAAGTGGATGGAAAATCGGTCACGGGAATGGAGGAGGATGCCCGGAGAGTGTGCGTGGCATGAAGAGAGGATGCTCGAGGGACAGACTTCTAGATGCTGACATTGAAGACTGGGCCAATGTATGAGAAACAGGCAAGGGAGCCTTCTGGGAAGGAAGTCTAAAAATGGAGAGACAGGGAAACTCCACTGGTGGGAGAAAAGGATTTCCAGAAGGAAGGCGCCATTCAGAGCATGGATTGATCGCCACCCGTGCTAACCCTTCTCCTCAGTCTTTATCTATTTCACACCCTTAGGTACAGCATGCAACTGTATCTTGGTTTCATTTACAGAGTGGTTACCTGTGAGCCGCCTCCCGTGAGAAAGTCGGCACAAGCCTGCTTGTCTGACTAAGTACTTCACTCACACATGAACTTCCTCTGGCCTCGTTACTCTGGCCGAGACGGGCCGAGGGTGCTTAGCAACCTTGTGCCAGCAGCTGGCCCAGGTGCCAAGTGAAGAGACCAGAGGGGTGTGAGGCCCATGTTCCAAACCCTATGCGACAGCTTACCTGGCACTCTCGAAGGTGGCAGATGCAGTCTTTTCTACTGCTCCAAAACCTACGCCAACAGCAAGACCCTCTGAAATAGACACAAGACACAGAGATTAGGAATCATGTCCAATGAGGAACATAGATTGCCATCCTTATATCTGGTAGGGCTGCTTTAGGCTGCAAGTAACAGAAAATCAATGTAATGGTGGTATTTGTAATCTAGCCTCAACAACTGTCTGCCTCCTGTTTGATGTGTGTATGAGAGAGACAGACAGACAGACAGACAGAATATAGATGGCCAACACGATATGATTTAGAATTCCCATGGAAATAAATCTCTGAGTGTATCTGTGAGGCATTATTTCGCCTTCCTCCTCCTCCTCCTCCTCTTCTTCTTCTTCTTCTCTTCCTCCTCCTCCTCTCTTCTTCTTTTTCTTTTCTCCTTCCTCCTCCCCTTCCTCCTCTTCTTCTTCTCTTCTCCGTTTTTTTTTTTTAAAGACAAAGTCTCTCAGATGCCTGAGGCTCCTGCCACCATGCCAGCCTCTGAACTGCATCCATGCAAGAAGCCAGGAGGAAGCTGAAACCTTTCCTTTAACCGTTGTCTGTCACACCTTGAGGAGATAAGCCACCCTGATGTTATTGCATCTGTATCTCCTGAACCAGAGCAAGAACTGGTACCCATGGAGGAGGAACTGGTACCATGCCCCCAGTGGAGGAGGTGAAGCTCCTGAGATCTGGGCAGGAAGAATTCCCAGTACTTGTCTGGGTCAAGACCAAGGGCCTTTTGGGCTACACTGGAACATTTTCTTTTATTTGAATGAGGAAGACGCTGTGTACCAAGCGAGAGGCGCTGGCGTTTCTTCAGGATCCACTGTTCCCGTGAATGACTTGTTACTTTCTTTGAGCTCTGTTTGGTTGGGGGGTGGGGTGGAGTCAAAGACACGGGGACAGAGTTCACTTGAGACCCAGTATGGTTCAGTAAGATGCTTTCCTTGGGGTTTGGCGCCTAACAACCCTGCTAAGACATCAATAGGTCCTTGGGGCCTCACCTCTCCCTTTGTACCCACTCCCCTGTGTGAGTCTCTTACGTGGTCCCTGTGTTGTTGCAAGCCACCTGGTTGAGAATTTGGAATTCTGCTTTCTCACCTAATATCTTAACCCTAGAGCACAGAGTTCTAGGACTTTTCAAAGTAGAGGAGATATGGAGTCCCCAGCTGGAGCGATGCCTGGGTCATTCCCAGCTTCTGAAGACATTTGGAGGGTAGGGCTTCTGCCTAAGGCCACACAGCTGCATGGGGGCTTCTCAGCCTTGTATCCCCAGAACACATCCTATATATAACAGCAGGCCACAGAAATTGACAAGCCACTTCTTTCCACAGGCTGCCTGGTGGGAGGAAGGCAGCTAAGTCAAGGCCAGGGCCACCAGATTATTCCTTATATATTTATTTATTTATTTATTTATACCATTGAGGAGGGAATCCAGAGTCCTGCCGATGCTAGGCCAGCCCTCTACCTGTGAGCTGTACACCTAGCCCTCATGGAGGCTCACCACAGTCTATAAAATTCCAGTTCCCCCACTTGTCAAGTGTTTCCTCCATGATGTTAATGGTTTCCCACTAGGGCCTTGTCTCAAACCCCTTATCCTCTGGAGTTCTCTTCCTGAGTAAGCGGGGGGGGGGGGGGGGGGAGCGAGGCGGGGGGGGGGGGGCTGATGACCCTCAGTATGCCAGGTTCATACATGAATTTTAGTCAGGGACTGTCATCTCCGGGCAAAAGTGACAAGGTGCTGTCTCAGCTACCTTCTGGTTCTGAGAGCCAGAGTTTGGGCCCCCACAGCTATCTCTTCTACCTCTTCTCTTCCAGATGTTCCCACCAGGAGCTCAAGCCACCGTCCCAGGCCTAGGGGCGAGACAGATGGGATGTTAATATCTTCCTGATGCGTCTGAAGCTTCCGCGGGGGCAGGCAGGGATGGACTTACTACCTGAGTGTCAGCTGCTGCCCAGGCAGGCTGCAGTGAGGATGACCAAGGTTCTGCAGAACTGCCCACACTACACTCATGAGAAAACAAGTTGCTGCCCACCCCCCCACCCCCCCAGCCAGCCTTCAACTTAATGCCACCCAGAGCTTACTAAACTGCTGTCCCTCTGCCAGGGGTTACACCAACACAGCTGAGATGCCCAACCCATTCACATCAGTGACACTAGATTTTCTGGACCAGGATCTTCCCAGGGACCTCTGGCCAGCTGGGACAAGTGTCAAAAGCCAGGAAGGGACTAAGCCTTTTATTGACCCCAGTTTTGCATATTTCCCTTTTGGGAGGAATATTGTTCTTTAAAGCCATAAACAACAGCTGTTTGGTTCCTCTGTTAATGTTTTTCTTTTCTAATTCGTCATTTTAATGTAGCCTGAAGCAATGGCACATAAGTTAATAAGCAAAATTACCACCATCCCCCAGCCTCAGCGAGGGGCTCAGTGCATAGCCCCAGCCCTTAGATATATGCACCCTCACTGATGCTTTGGGATGGGACAAAGGCTGAGCAAAGTGACCCAGCTGTGGCGGGGTGAGGACTGGCCTTGAAGCCATGTCACCATCTGTTACCATTCCCAGAATGCCTTTGATACCCAGTTTGCTCATGTTTGTTTGTTTGTTTTTGTTTTCCAGTGGATGTGGCGTGGCTCTGTGGGCAGCAAAGACCAGCTTCTACAGCTCCATTCCCTACAAAATGAATGCTTCATCTCCCAGCATGCTAGGCACCTAAGGAGAGACCACCAGCGGTGGTGGTGGGGCACCCACTAGAGAGACAACTTTCTGCGATGGTTTCCAAAGTGGCACATCCTTCCTTCCTGTTCTCTTGCAGACCCAAGGAAGGGAGACACAATGCTAGCTCGGGTTCCCATAGGACCAAGCAAGGGAGAGAGGTGGGTAATAAGGGAGAGAAGGTTTTTTTTTGTTGTTGTTGTTGCTATGCTCAAAGATGGCAAGTGATCCGCAGGAGTTGGTGGGACGAAAAGCTAAGATAGATCACACACGCAGGAAGAACATAAATTAGAGAATCACAGATGGAAGGAGGGAACCTCTGGTGGGGAAGGGAGGGAGTTAAAACTCAATCTCTTCCCCCAGGTATTCCACCAGAGATGCAAATGAGGAAGGTAATTAAGACAAGATGCCCATGTGCCTGGAATAGCATTAGCAAGTGGCTGCCATTAGCCACACACAAAGAGAGGAGATGAATTGCCTGGACCGGTAAGGTTGGCTGGCCGCAGGGGAGGCCCCTTGGAAGACAAGCTGAGCAACGAGACTGAAGCTGCTGTAGCCACCACAGCCTTCCTCTGAGACAGGGATGAGGCTGGGTGCCTGCCTCTTGCCACTATGGTATCCTTACTGAGGCTCAGGGATCATGGCGAGAGAGGGGTCAGAAAGCTGGGTTATAAGAGCCACAGGTGGTGGGTGGCTGGAAGGAAAATTCAGAGAAGCTGCATAAATCAGTTCACAGTAATTGAGACATGCATACGAGCTACAAAATCCCAGCATGTGTGAGTGTAGGGGGAAGGGGAGGCATATGTGAGGGGGGAGGGGAGGCATGAAGTATCACCCAAGCTAAAGAGCTATTGGCATTTGATAGCTGATGGGAGAAGCGGAGTCTGTTTTCTTTAGGGGTGTGGTCCCTGGTGGGTAGAGCACCCTCCAATGAAGACCACACATCCAAGAGTATGTGGTCAACACAAACTGTCTCTGCTGGTTTTTTTTTTTTTTAATGGGGAGGAGGGACACAAAAAGTTGGGTGGGTAGGGAAGGCAGGGTTGATCTGGGGTGAGTTGGGCGGTGAGGTCAATACCATCAAAATGACTGTACAACATTCTCAAAGAACTTTTTAAAAGTAAGAGAGAAAGAGAGAGGGGGGAGAGAATAATGTAAGGCCTTCGACCGAGACAGACCCAACCTTGGCTCCTACTCCATTACTTAAAGGTTCTTGCAGAATTGAAACGCAGGTGATGTGGCTTTCCTGACAGAGTGGTCTTGTTAATGGAAACGGACCTGGGGCGCTTAGAATTGGCTAAGATGCACTACGGCTCCTAAGCGGTGCTTGAGACATAGCAGGAATTCTACCTCTCTTCCTCCCAGTGACCAGCACATCCAACAAAGGTTCAGAGTATTCCAGAACATTCTAGGCAGCTAAGTCATTGGGGAAAGGAAAAGCTAAGTAAATGGTATCAAAGCCAAGGACAAAGGAAAAGTGTCCTTTCTTCACGCTGTAGGCTCCACTGGCCCTTGGTTTTAAGGGCATGGATAGAGTTTGCAGGTCTTTCTTGGCAGTCTTCCGACTGCAGCTTGGACAGATGTCTTAGTCACAGTGGGCTGCTCTAACAAAACACCACAGACTGAGTGGTGCAGTGGCGCACGCCTTTAATCCCAGCACTCGGGAGGCAGAGGCAGGCGGATTTCTGAGTTCGAGGCCAGCCTGGTGTACAAAGTGAGTTCCAGGACAGCCAGGGCTACACAGAGAAACCCTGTCTCAAAAAAACAAAACAAAACAAAAAAAATAGGAAAGGAGTTTCCATCTCCCACTTCTGAAGGGTGGAAGGACCAGGATCATGGCGCCAGCAGATTTCACATCCGAGGAGGGATGCTCACATCCAAGGAGGGATGCTTCCTGACTCCTAAATGGAGCCTCCCCCAAGGCTTCTGAAACAGAACATTCCCATCCCAGTGTGGTGAGACCAGGGACGAGGACTAGAGAGCCGTCATAGCCCCCTCTAGACTCTACGTGGGGCTCACAGTGAGATGTAGTGCAACATGTTAGATCTAGAACTTATGGCCAGAAAATGTCAACACAAAGGCCACGCAGGAAATGAGGGGGGAGCCGCTGAGGCTTGGCCTCCTCAATTAAGATTAAGGCAACAGCTAACATTTCCTGGGGAGGCTTCATAAATATTAACCATGGCCACCACCATCAAACGCTGCCACCACTAGCAATGACAACAAGCCCCAGGGGTGGGATGGACAGGCTGACTCATACTCAAGTCTACTGTGGGGGTGTGACAGAGAACGTGGTTACACTATAGCTAGAAAATCTGGGACGAGAAGAAAGAATTATCTTGAAGAATGACAGCCAAGGTTGTCTTCTGGCCTGTTCCACACAATACACATGTATGCACTCTGCAGAGGTGCGCGCGTGTTCGCACACACACACACACACACACACACACACGGCAGCCTAAGGCCAGAGCCTTGTGACTACACAGATAGCCCCTCTGGGTGGCACAGTGAGGGATCATTAAATGACTGTTAGATGTGTTGGAACAGGGGGACTTATTTATGGTTTTGTAATTTCTATGGTCCTGGCCTGAAGAAGATGAAAAGAACGGATTTGTTTTTAACCTCCCTGGAGGACTCTTGAATAAAATTAGACCCTGGCAGGTTCCTTCAAGATGATGAATAACCTAAGATCCAGGTTCATTTATCATGTCCTGGATTTGACTTGCACCTCAGCATGCTAAGACTCCAGGCTGGAAAACAATATGAAGCCTCAACCACTATTCTGCATTGCTATCCCTAAGGTCAGGCAGCGACCCAAACATGTTTGCGGGGAAGGGCATCTTTTCTTACAAGTATCAGTATTTCACCGAGAGATTCACAGTGGGGGCAAGAAACCCCCTGCTTCCCACAGCTCCTCGCCCAAGTTTGTTGGTGCTGGCATGCCAGGTTGCAGCCAACCTTTCTCCTCAAGGTGGCCCCATGTAGACATGGTCTTGTTGGTCATACCAAGATGAAGTCTGAGACACTTGCACAATGGCGTCAACTCAAGGCTTAAGGGGAACCAAAAGGGCCACCGAAAGGTGAGGATAGTTTCTGGAACCCTGAGTTGCGAGGGACGGGGCATTTGATGGGGAGCTGTCCAGCAGGATCCCAATGCCCAGAGGAACTGGGGGGAAGGGCAGAACTCAGACAGCTATGGAGGTCAGAGACCGAGAAGAGATCAAACCGCTACTGGCTGGAAGCGTCATCCTTACTGCCTAGTTTTTCTAGTGTTAGAAGTGTGTGGGAGTCCTGGTCCCATGGATAGCAATCTACACAGCCAACTCTAGAGCCCCGGGCACTCAGATGAGCCCTGGAGGCACGGGGAGCCTGAGGATGCTGGGTTGTTCTCTCGGCTATGCCCAGCGCCAGTCTCAGATTGTTTCTTCAGCGCAGCCCCTCATTAGCATTCTTGCTGTATCCGCTGCTACCAGCTCCATATATCTGAACCCCATTTCTCGGGATTACTTCTGAGACTCAAGGGCACATAAAAAAAAAAATGCTTCATTTTACATTCTCGCTTGAAACTAACGGAGTCACACAATAGTTACACAAGGTACTTTTTTATTTTAAAGGTAAGATAGTTTGTATGTTTTGAAGGAGATGAATCTGATTGTATGCGGAAGGAGAAGACAGAGCCCAGGATATCTTCCCTTTTAAAAAATGGTATTTTATTAATCCTTTGAGAATTTTATACAATGCAGATATTTTGATTATATCCATTCTCATTTCCCCCCAACACCTCTGTATTTCCTGAAGCTATTGTATACTTGAACCACAGAACATGGAGAGATCAAGCTGTACTGGCCCTGAGGCTCCACCCTTACTGGCTGACTTTCAGGATGCTAGAAGGCGCTACGACACATGATGCTACTGGGGAGACAGATTATCATCAGTCAGACTCCGACATGAGCCCTGTGAACTACAAAGTGACTAGCCGGACAGGATATGTCTATTGGTACAATGGTGGCATTAATGTTATGGCAGCCACTTTAAGAATGGAATTAAGGCCTGCACCAAGAGATGGGACCCATCTCTGGCACCATTAACCAGTCATTTGATCTGCCGGGAATTCCCAGCCCGACACCTGCCTGGCCTTTCCACCATGTGGGAGACATAACTCCCCTTATATTTACAAGGTGCTGTTGTCCAGATTTACGGTTGTTTGCCTCTACTTTGTACACACTGACTGAGATAGCTTACAAAGGCCTGAGATAGATTGTGGATGCCACCAGTAAGAAAATAACCTTGGAGAGATTACAGTAAACACTGGAGATCCCAGAAGAAAAGCGAATGTCTAGATGTTAAAGGTGAAGGTGTTATACAGGGTACACAGACTTCAAAAAAAGCTCTTGGGTTAGAGAGATGGCTCGGTTAGTAAGTGTTTACAGCTCAACTGTGAGTTTGATTCCTGAAATCCACATAAAAGGCCAGGTACCATGACACACATTATGTAATTCCAGTTCTGGGGAGGCAGAAACAGGCCGATGCCTGGGTCTGTCTGGCTGGGCAGGCTAATAATGGGTGAGCCCCAGATCCAAGAGAGAGACACTGGACCCTCCCCCCTAACCGCCCCCCCCAAAAAAAACCAGGATGAACAGAACCTGAGGTTGATCTCTAGCCTGGACATGCACGTGGACTTCCACACAACAAACTGTGCATCTCTCTACACAACAAACTGTTAGTGGCCACCATATGCAAAACAGAAAAAAAAAAAAAATACATCAAGTATTATGTCTGGCTCAAGATTTCCCTAAGCCAACCACTGGAAGTGCAGATGAAGAAAAGCCAGCACAGCTTCATCCTTGGCGACATTTCAAATGAACAACATCCTTCTGATTGGATTTTATGTGGGAGGAGAACAGGAAAGGAGAAAAATTAAGTCCCACGTGTCTGAGCTGCTTTTCTGGCTCCAAATTCTCACAGTGGCACACGGATACTCGTTTTTTTGTTTTTTTTTTTGTTTTAAAGTGGTGACATCAGGGCACAGTGAAATGAATTGTTAACCGCCCAACCGACTGTTCTCAATAGGTGTATAACAATGAGTTTATGCGTCCTGGGAGGAGATGGGCCTAAGGAAGCCAGCAAGGCTGCTGTTGTCCATTCATCATTAACATCAACAGGAGCACAAAGCCAAGAACACAAAGGAGGCCGGCAGAGCTAACACACTAAAACTGCCGGGCACGGAGGAGCTACATCAAACCTACATGTGGCATTTAAGCAAAGGTGCTGTGCAGGCTGGTGAGGGGGCTTAGCATCTGTCACTGAGCCTGATGAAGGACTCGCATGGTAGAAGGAAAGAATTAGCTCCTAAAAGCTGCCCTCTGACCATCACATGCGCACCCCTCCCTTGGCAGCAAAGTAATAAACCAATAATTGTAAAATAAATAGAAGGAGAGGAAGTGTAACGTCGTAGATTTAAAACCAATCAGAAGGAGCTTCTGAGAAGCCCTTGCTCATCATTGGCCACCTGCACAAACCTTGTGATAGGACTTCCCACTCTAGGGATAGTTAGTGTAGGCAGAAACAGGATCTCAAAACAAACAAACAAAAACCCCCATCAAAACAGGGAGAAGATGATTTCATTGCCAACATGAATTCTGCTGGGTATGTAAGTTACATGCTAAGTATTTGATGAGAAGGTTCTGTCAAATGTATATATGTCACAAAATGCAGTTCTATACTCATATTCATGTTTATATATCTACTGACATGCATATATGTAATATACATACATATATATGTGTATCTATATTTGCATGTGCCTATTTCTATAGTGTTAATGTATGTTTACATAGATAGGCAAATACATATGTATCCACATGTGTACATAGCACATATTTATGTGTATGCACATGTATATAAGATAGACATCTATAGTTGGCATTGGGTGAATCTGTCCAAGGTGCGTGAGGAATGTAAGCCTCCAGTTTCTTTGGTTAAGGCATTCTGCTGAGATTCTATCTTGACAAATCTCACAATCTATGGAGTTTTCATGGCACTTGACACCTGAGCTTGTGCTGATTAGGAAAGACATCAGGGGGAACCATCTACAGTGTGCAGAGAGCCCATCTGATAGGCCCAAGCCTGCAGTTCCCTCTTGTTTCAAAAGTGGGCCCGGGGCATGAAGACAAAGGCAATTTTGGTCTCTGTGGGGACTTGGAGCAGTCCCAGGGCAGCTAATCACAGCCAGTGTCCAACTTTAGTGGCCTACCCATCCCAGCAGTGATTCTTCCTTCAAGTGCTAAAGAAGTCTCCCCCACTGTGCAGTCACTTAAAGGAAGCCTGGGGTGTCTGCAGGGCTGACTCCATCAGCACAGGATGCACCTCAGCATCTCTTCAGAAAGTGAGAGTGGATCATGGAAGGAAGTCAGCCATAGGGCATCCACTTTGACTGCTATCCCAGACCCTGCTTTGCAGGGGCCTCAAATCAACACCCTGCCTAGAGAGGTTGCATTCCATACACCACCTACCATGACACTGCAGCACGGTCCCTGGTTTGGAGCTTCTTCCCCCTTCATCAGCTCTTTCCCACTAATACAAACTTTAGGGCACACGCCCCAGTTAAGACTATTCAATGTTGGAAAATAATTCTTGTTAATCCAGTCTCTTGCACGGTTCCAACTTTCAATCCCTGGTAAGAATTTCAGAGTAAGATCTTAAAGGAAACGGCCCGGGGTGCAGATGTGGCTGTGGAGTAACTTGCTAGTTTTCAGGTACTATCTTTCATATTTTTCAAATATTAACCCTCCAACCACCATGGAATGGAAATATGATCAATCTTTACTTTAAAAATAAGAAGCTAGAGCCCCATAAAAGTTACAGGACTTGGGGGGGGCATACAATGTGTGACAGCCATGTCTGCCGAGCCCCAATTTTCTACTCTTCTCACTTTGCCTAAGGCTGATGATCAGTTACTGAGGAGTTTGCTCCAGGGTCCAGGTCAACCATCACCCTGCAAGTTGCAGTCAAATGTAAATGTCAAATGTAAAATGCATTATGCAAATGCAACTGAAGAACAGGAGGAAGCAGGCAAGAGAAAGAAGGGCAGGCTGGGGCTCCCATCATCCATCAGGGATCAGGACTCCACACTCCTCCTGTGAGGACAGAGGGGACCCTGGATGCTGAGTTTCCCACTGTAGAAGCTAAGTGACACTTGGCTCTTGACCCTGCTGTACAACTGTTCAATACCATGCTTCTTTCCCCCACAGGAGAATGGCCAGCCATGATCTGGAGGCAGCCCCAACTTCATCTGAGTGGCTCATGCCATTCAGATTCACTCCTGATTCCAGTAGGTATTCAGACCTTTGAGGCTCATCGAGACTACAGTTCATTTGAGAAGAAGAATTTAAAGTCCTCCAGGGGGTGAACACTTTGTTTTCCCGAGTAATTTATGAATCAAAACCTCAGTCCAGATTCTCCTAGACTAGGGTGAGCCTCCCTGTCTTAGGGATTCTATTCCTGCATAAAACCTCATGACCAAGAAGCAAGTTGGGGAGGAAAGGCTTTGTTTAGCTTACACTTCCAAATTGCTGTTCATCACCAAAGGAAGTCAGGACAGGAACTCACACAGGGCAGGAAGCAGGAGCTGATGCAGAGGCCATGGAGGGATGTTCTTTACTGGCTTGCTCCCCCTGGTACGCTCAGCCTGTTCTCTTATAGAACCCAGGACTACCAGCCCAGGGATGGCATCACCCTCAAGCCCCCCCCCCCCCACGATCACTAATTGAGAAAATGCCTTACAGCTGGATCTCATGGAGGCATTTCCTCAAGGGAGGCTCCTTTCTCTGTGATAACTCCAGCTTGTGTCAGGTTGACACAAAACCGGCCAGTACACTCCCTGTGTGGTGGTGAATCACACTCAGGAAACCTTTTCCTTCCTCGTTCTTCAGCATCTCCAGATGAAATTCCATGTTCGAGTGTGAAAATCTTGATTTCAACTTGCCAGGATTTAGAATCGTTGTGGAAGCAAACCTCCAGGAATGCCTTTAAGGAGGTTTCTAGATTAAGCTGCGGTGGGAATATCCACCCTAAGTGACCCTAACACCACTCCATCGGCCAGATTCCTGAGATCTCTTTCTCCTTCTCCTTCTCTCTCTGTCTCTCTTCCTCAGTTACCTCCATCTCTGTGTATGTCTTTCTCTGTCTCGCAGTCTCTCTCTGTGCTTCTGTCTCTGTCTCTGTGAATTTCTCTCTGTCTCTCCCCCCTTCCTACCAGCATTCATTCATCTTTCTCTGCTTCCCAAAATGGCCAGCTGCTTCAGGTTCTGTGCCTTCCTCAACAAGACCGACTGTAGTCCTTCAAACTGAGAGCCAAGGGAGCCCTGTGTTCTCACTTTGCTCTTGTAGGGTGTTTTTCACAGTGATGAGGAAGCAGCTAAGAGGTCACTGGATACACTGCTGTGGGCACTAGAAGCATTAAGAAGAGTTCTGTGTCAAATGTTGGGGCTCATCACATGAAGTTATACCTGACTGACCACTGATGCTGTGGCCTGAACGGGGCTTACATTTCCTAAGAATATGCTCTACCACTGAGCTATGCCTCTATCCTACAACCATTTTTTGGAGGGGTGGGGGATTAAACACAGACCTTCAGGCATGCTGGGCAAATGTTTTCCCTCTGAGTTACATCCCTAGGCTACACAACCATTATTTAAAATTTTTAAGATAAAAATCTCATGTAGCACCATGTAATGGTGTTGACTGTTCTCTTGGAGGGTCAGAAAGCCACCAGAACATTCCACAGCCTCAGATCCACAGCCGTGAAGAAACCTGCCGAGCTCTGTTCCTCTTGTTTGACAAGAGGATTCTTGTATTAAATAGCACCAGTTAACGCCTTGTGAAGAAGCCTGCTCTTTGTGGGGACTTGTTTTGGGAGACACTACCTGGGAGAACTCAGATAATTAAGTGTTTTCTGAGCTGTTCAGAGCCATCCTTCCTCACCTCATGGCTATATCTGCATAAACCACATAAAATAAAATCTACTCATCCCGGGGTTGTACTCAGGCATTCAACTCACAAATTATTATTAAGAGCCTCCTTGGTGCTAGACTCTGGCGTAGAACTGAGGACTCGCTGAAGCATGGGGGTTCTGAAGAAAGAGACAGAATGGAGAGGCCAATCCGGAATGAAGGAGCAACCATGGGCGTTCTGTAAGATCTCTGTTTTGAACCAAGGCTTAAAGAAGATTCCCAGTGGGAGGTAGAGGCAGGATGATTTCTGAGTTTGAGGCCAGCCTGGTCTACAAAGTGAGTTCCAGGACAGCCAGGGCTATACAGAGAAACCCTGTCTCGAAAAACCAAAAACACAAAAACAAAAAACAACAAAACAAAACAAACAAGAAGATTCCCCAGGCAGAGGTTAAAGATCAGTGCTCCATCATGCACCCACTAAGGCAGATACAGATCTTCTGCCTATATTCACCCCAGGAAGCTCTTGCTGACCCCAGGCCAATGTGATTACCATCTGCTGCCTGTCTCATCCTCTTCTACCTTAATAAAGCAGCACTTGGTTTATTCACCATGTGGGTCCAGGGCCTGTTTTCTTTCAAGTTGGTACTATGGTGTCACAAGATTCAATGTTAGAATTCAAAGACTGGGTGCAGTGGGGTCACTAACCAGCCTCAGACACACGACTTTTCCCTGGTCTTTCTCTCCCTCTCCGAACCCTGCAGACGTGGCTCGGAAGTTGCAAGCAGCCAAGGGAGGGGCTGCCTTTAAGGATGACCTCATGGGGGAGAGGGTGACAGCTCCATCCTCTGCAGTTTTCATCCCCAGGCTCCCTGCTGGTAACACAGGGAGTAGAGGCAGAGGCAGCGACCTTCAGTGCTTGCCAGGCTCCATCGCATGTCAAGAATGACACCTCCTGTGATTAGATTCGCTTGGTTCATTCACAGCTGTTACAGAAAAGGATCCTGCTGGTGGGGAACTATAGGCTAGGTAGGGGTTCTGGGTGGCTTGGGGGACGGCAGGCTTCCCCCCCCCACAGTTATCTGACTTGGACAAGTCCACCTCTGCCTAGGCGACCTGATGGTCTCTCTCCTCCTAGGAGATTACCACACTGAGGCTTCACACAGCATGGACAGCTCCTGGATTACCTCACTATGGCCCAGATCTGCTCCTTCTCTTTGCCTCTAGAGCAGCTGGGATTAAAGAGGTCAGCTCAGGAACTTTGGAAAATTCCACCAGACCCCTTCCCTACTGGAAGAAAAAGGCACATAGGCACCCCTCCCCTCCAGAAGGGAGAGGCTAATTACATTCCTCACACCACAGGGGAGGACCCCTCAGGGATAATGGGACCCACAGATAGGGAAAGCTCTTGCTACCTCATTCCCTAAGGACCAATCAGTTTAAAAGTCACACTGTTCTGCCAATCACATTGTGCCTAGTGGCTGTTGCTCTATTCTATCCCTGAAAGCTGTAAAATAACAAAACAAAACAAACAAACAAACAAAAAACCTGGCAGAATGGGCTGCCGTAAGTCTCTGCCTCTCCTTCGGGTGCAGGATGACCCCAACTTGCTAGAACAATAAATTCCTCTTGCTTTTGCATCGATCCCCAGCTCTGCATTGTTCACTGGTGGGAAGAGGGGTTCCTGGTAAGCTAAGGCTCGTCAGAGTTTTACAGGACCACAGATAAGCAGGACTCTACCTGGCATTCCCTCCTATGTTCTCGGCCACCTTGTACCTCTTCAATAAACCCCTTTCTCCCAAGGAGGCCCTGGTGGCCTCTGTCTTGTGCTATAAGAAGAGCTTCCACAAACGGTGAGACAACTCATGGCTGGACAGAGTGATGGGTGGGGCAGGTATAAATGCTGCAGATACTGGATGGGGGTCTTGTGTACCATGCTCTGGAGCTGACCTCTTATCCTACACCTGACAGAAGTGAAACACACCTATAATGTGTGGTGCACCAATGAGAGAGAGAAGAGAGAGAGAGAGAAGAGAGAGAGACAGAGAGAGAGAGAAAGGAAGAAAGACAGGGAGAGAGAGAGAGAAAGACAGGGAGAGAGAAAGAGAAAGAGAGGAAGGGAGAGGTGGGGGTAAGAGTGGTGTTGGCATTAGTCTAGGCTCCACCCCACAGTTACCTGGCAACAGCCAGGTATGCCTGACTCACTATAAAAGAGGCTGCTTGGCCCCTCCTCTCTCTAATTCCTTCTTGCTCTTGCTCTGTCCTCTTGCTCCTGCTCCCTCTCTCTCCCCATTCCTCTTCTCCCTCTCTCTCCTCTCCTCTCCCCTCCCCTTCCTCCTCCCCTCCCCTCCCCTCCCCCCTGCCTTTCTCTGAACTCCTCTCCCCTCAGCATGGACCCGCATGGGCCCTCAACACCTTAAGGAACCTCCACCAAACAAATTCCTTCTCTCCTTATTTTTTTAGAAAACACAACAGGTGGGGCACTCAGGATCTCTGCTGGGGATGGAAGCTTTACCCAGTGTCTCTATATGCAAACCAGAAAGGGCAATGCACAGAGGGATTGTGAGCTCAGCTCAGCCTGGCAGGGGTTCCTATCAATGGCATGCTGAGAACCACAGCCAGAAGGTGCAGAGAGCTCTACCCACCAGAGCTGGGCTGTTTCCTTTCCTTCTGGAATCCAGAGGAAGTCACCAACGCTAGTCCTTGCAGCCCCAGAAGTGAAATCAGGTCAACCACAAGGCAGTTTAAGGCAACAAGAACATGTTCGTCATTTTTATCTCTGCATCTTAAGGCACCCCAAAGACAGATTTATTTTCCCTGGTATCCAACAAAGGCCATTTGACTCATAACTAACACGATGCAGGGAGAGCGAGATAATGGGGAGCTTGTTTTTTTACAAGCTTTAAAAGCCCACGCAGCACTCAGATGGCCAGCCTGTCGCAGCTCCTCCAGGGGCCAGCACGGTGGTGAGAATTTGCAAACACGGTCAGAATAGGGGTAGAGATCACCAAGCTGCTAGGAACTATCTATCACTCAACTGGACCACGAGTTTTTGTACAGAAGGTGAGATGCAAGTAAGGAAACTGGTCCCTTGTGGCTTCGGCTCTCTGGCCTCATGTATCAAAGGTCTCTGGTGGCCTCTACTCCAGAGAAGGGAGGCAGGTAGGTGACCAAGAGAGATGAAAGATAACAAAGCTTCCTCGAGTTGGTGAAAAGCTGAATCCATGAGTTCTGAGTTCGGGGAGAGACTGTCTCAAAAAGTGTAGATGAAAAGTGTCTTAGGGTTTTGCTGCTGTGAACAGACACCGTGACCAAGGCAACTCTTATAAGGACAACATTTAATTGGGGCCGGCTTACAGGTTCAGAGGTTCAGTCCATTATCATCAAGGTGGGAGCATGGCAGTGTCCAGGCAGGCATAGTGCAGGAGGAACTGAGAATTCTACATCTCCATCTGAAGGCTGCTAGCAGGACACTGACTTCCAGGCAGCTAGGATGAGGGTCTCATAGCCCATACCCACAGTGACACACCCACTCCAACAGGGCCACACACCTCCTAATAGTGCCACTCCCTGGTCTGAGCATATACAAACCACCGCAAACAGGTATGGGTGAAGTTAAAAATTTGAGAAAGGAGACCATGAGATGACAATCTGAGGTGACAAGAAAGGACAGCGCATGGGCAAAATGGCAGCAATGCTGCTGGTGTGGGTTAGAGATCAATCACCCAGTCTCCCAGCACCGGTCTCCTGGTTTGCCCACAGGGAACAACTGATGTATTCAGGCTGTTCTAGGAGGCCATTCTTACAGGGAGATGGCTAATTTTGCACCTGACAAGTTGTCTTTCTGGTGATTCTCCTGCCTTAGCTTCTTCCATATATCCCACCCCAGCATGAAATAAGAAGCCAGCACTCAGGCTGTGGGGACAGTGTCCTGTGACTGAGGTGGGATAAACCTTCACCTTGCTTGTGACCCCATACCACATTCAAACCACAACACAGCCTGTGCCAGGACAGAGTCCATTTCCTGCCTGTCACAGGTACTCCAGCCTTTAGGTGTGGTCCCTCAGCACCACACCTCACAACCTAGTGGCCAAGCATGGCAGGACCTGCACAGGTTCACTCAAATACAAGATAGGCTTCTTCTCTGTTGGTTTACAGACAATTCCATTAGGCTTCGCCCAACAGCTACCTAGCAACAGCTTGCACACCACCTGTCAGGTGCAAGCCAACCTGGCATATGAGGACTGCTCAGCCACCCCAACTCCACACACACCCCCACCCGCCCTCCATCCCTTAATCTCCCTCTCCTCCTTTTCTTCCCTCTGTCTCTGTCTCTCCCACATGTTCCTCCCTTCCTTCCTCTTTCCTTTTGTCCTTCTCTGTCACCATTTTCCAGGTCCCCTCCCTTCCCCTGTTGTGGATGGCTCTGTACTGCTTTTATTTAATGTTAATTCTGCTCTCCCAGGAAAGGTTGTCTGGAATGAGGAATGAGTCACGTGCTCAGGTGGCTTCTTGTGAACCAATCCCCTAATGAATAAAGGAGCCAATCACTGGGCGAGCAGGAAGGACTTCTGGGTTGGACAGAGGAAGAGAGGAAGCAGGAGAGAATTGGGTCCTTTTGGAATGGGGACAGCAGAGGGGTAAGATGTAGCTGCTAGAGTTTCCCAGTATCATGGTGGATCTGCAAGGCTTCACCGCCAGAGGAATTGGATTTTTTTGTTTGTTTGTTTTTGTTTTTGTTTTCGAGACAGGATTTCTCTGTGTAGCCCTGGCTGTCTTGGAACTCACTCTGTAAACCAGGCTGGCCTCGAACTCAGAAATCCACCTGTCTCTGCCTCCCAAGTGCTGGGATTAAAAGCGTGCGCCACCACCGCCTGGCCCGAGGAATTGGATTTTCATAAGGCTTACAAGATTAGGTTTTAGTCGTTGTGCCCAGAGATTGAGTTACTGTTGTTTATGAACTAAGTTTGTGTTGCGTTTTCCTTCACTCACAGGGTTCAAGAGAGAAAGGTGCGGCAGCAAAGCAGGTTTGCCTGATGTGCACCACAAAAGCTGTGGGGGGTTTGAAGCATGGGGCTGGCATGGTAATGACCTGCCAGTGGGAACCTAGCGAGCTGAGTGGAGAGATTGTGGAATTCTTAGTTAGAGCCTCCATGAGATAAAAACAGGTCGCCCAGCCCGCCAGGGCAGAGGCACAAGTGCAGCCACCATGCCAGCTTGGTTTTTTTGTTTTTGTTTTTGTTTTTGTTTTTTAAATATTTCTTGCAACATTCCCCCAATAAACTAGGTCTGTCTCGTGGTGGTTCCTTAGGAGAACATCTTGGCTGGCCCTGCTGAGGTGCTCTTTATACCGCCATTTTATAAAGCACCCTGAAAAAGGCCCATCTATCTCACATGGGTCTGATGAAAACCCGCTGGGAGCTGTTCTGTGGTCCAGGCATTTCTGCTTCAGACCTCCTACTTCTTTCTCCTCTCAAGAGGCGCAGACATGCATTGTGGTTCACCAATCCCTGCTCCCTCCCCATGTCCCCCAGTAAATGCCTCAGTGTCTAAGCCCTCCTTAGCACCTGTTTCCCTTAGCTGAGATGTAACCATCATGCTGGCCAAACAACACACCCAATAACTGCTCTGTGGGGCAAAGCATCCACTTGAATGAGCAAATAAAGGCCTTAAGTTCTTTTAGACCTTTGTTTTCAGCTTGTGCTATTCATTTACCATGTGTTGGGGAGAACACCTGCAGGCCGCCTGCACGTTAGAGGGAGGCTGGTTGCTACTTGCCCACGTTCTGCACAAGTGAACCATAAGGGGTTATTAGACGTAGGTAATTAGGCTATAATTGATCTTAATGGCGTTGGAAATAACAGGCGATATCATTCAGTCCTCAACACATGGCAGCTTCTGCTGTGTACTTTAAAAATGTACCCCACCGCACCTTTTAGGGAGCTATGAGGAGCCAGAAGCCCAGGTGCACAGGGAGAGTCCATTCAAGGTGCTGTAAGATTGAGCCAGAAGAGGAAATGGGAGCTAGAGCCATGCCAGTTCTCCAGGCCCACCTTGTAGGCGAGAGCCCTGAGCTCAGGCTCCATGGTCTGCAGGAGGAGACCTTATCTGTTTGCATGTCAGGTGCCATCAAGGAGAAGACATGCCAAGGGGCAATAAAACGCACACTGGCCAAGGATCCTAATAAAACAAGACTACTGTGCCAAGTACCACTCATGGCTGAGGCCAACGGCAGTACAGAAAGGAAGGGTGGGGGGATCACTGTGTTGTTTACAGACAGCAATTTTATGATTTTTATCTTTCAGATGTCAAACAGTCAAAAGGAGTAACACTTGACACAGTGTTCATTTAAAAAGTGCAATAAACTAGTCATCTGAGACAGGGATGGAGACGACGTGAAAAGGGACATGACACCCAGAGCCAGTCCACGTGACCTCCCAGGAGGGCGATCTCTCTATTGCACACATTCCTTCCTGCGGGGAGCAGAAGGGGCTCTCTGCCATTCACTCCACCATGCCCTTTTGTGGCTAGAACAAAGAAAGCAGGTCTCTTTTCTTTTTTTTTTTTTTTTTTTTTTTGGTTTTTCGAGACAGGGTTTCTCTGTGTAGCCTTGGCTGTACTGGCACTCACCTTGTAGACCAGGCTGACCTCGAACTCAGAAATCCGCCTGCCTCTGCCTCCCAAGTGCTGGGATTAAAGGCGTGCGCCACCACGCCCGGCTTAGCAGGTCTCTTTTCATGCTGACTAGTATGACTGACACACCCGAGAGGTGTGCTCCACTTTCTGAAGGAGACTAGCAGAACTAGCTTTGGTCATTGTAAAAATAACCTTGACCACTCCTTGTTCTCCACCCAGGGGAAGACTGTAGCAGCTCCCATCCTCTGTGTTACATGCATTTTTCCTTAGGACAGAACAGTCCCACAGCTATCCCACAGGCTGTAGATTCAGCCATCCCCAGCACCTTCAGGCTTCCTGGGATTCTTGGGACCCCAGAACCTCCAGATCTACCTCAGTAGCAGACATCACTGCCTCCTAATATATATTTCTTTTTCACCAGGCTTTGCTTTTTGAGGCAGGATTAACGGAAACATTTATACTTAGAGGTGTGAAACATCGTCTTCATCTCAGAAAGACAAATACTGTATATTACCTCTCATGGATAGTTCCTGGACTTTATGCAAATGCGTAAAATCATGTATGTATATGCTATGAAAGGAGAAACCTCGCCTTCTAGGGGGACAAAGGGGACTAATGATCTGAGGTAGGGGTGAAGTGGGAGAATGTGCTCAACACACATTACATGTGTATACGAAAACTTCAAAATAATAATAAAAGTTAAACAAACGATTCCCTGAATATTTTATGTGTTGTTTCTAAATTGCTTGATGCTAGTGACCATGACCCTACCTTAGGAAGTTTCTGTGTTTCCAGGGCTCGGAAAGCCATACAATGGATGTTCAAAAGCCCCATTGGAGAATGGCTGACCCTCCTTGAGAGAATGCCGTCTGTGATCCTAGTGAAGCAAGGGGAGGATGAGGCAGGTCATTCCCCACTCTGCGGGGCAGGGCTGAGGGAGGGATTGTAGGAGAAGGCAAATGTGGATGAGGCACTGGGTTGGCGGCATCACAGCAGACGGGCTACCCACAGCCCGTGAAATAGAAAGAAATATTAGCGGCGAGTGTGGATCTCCAAGGGTTGGGCGAAAGCAGCTTCTTAGTAATAGGACTGTCCTAAAATCAACCTTGAGAGAGGCACGCTGAGCCGAGAACTGGGCACCACTTTGAATGTATCTTTCATACACAGAGACCAGCTTATGTTCTCTAACACACACACACACCACTCACACACACACACATGCACACATGGATATCACAGTGCATTTCTCTTCTGCAGCACACTCAAAAGCATAGGTCAGTGAACGCCCACCCCAACCACTAACAGCATTTGAATAATTTGACTCTCACCGATGTGCAAGGCAAAAAAAAAAAAAAAAAGAAAAAGGCCTGAGCTTGACTTTGGGCAGGGATGCATGTCAAGAAGAGAAGAGGTGGGCATGGGCTGGAGACTCACATATTGACTTTCCCCAAGGAGCTGATGGGTGACGGGAGCTGTTGGGACCATAGCGGGCACCTGGAACAGGGGGTGTTTCTGCTTTCTGGAAGCCAGTGCATGTGGTTCTAACACAAAAGAGCTTTTAAGGGATTAGCAAACGCAGAGAACTGGCAGAGAGAGCGTGGAGGCCGAGGCTGCGTGAGTCAGACCTGTGCATCACTGTGATGAGGAAGGAGGGAAGGTTTACTCCGGCCAATGCCTTCAGAGGTGTCAGCCTATCATGGCAGGGTGGCAAACACCTTACATCATACTGGCCAGGGAGCAGAGGTAGAATGTGAGATGCATTTCTCTTCTAGCTCATAAAAAACAAAACAAAACATAAAAAACTAGATAAAACCCATCACAGAGCTACGCTGGATCTGAATGGGACCCCCGAGCTCTTTCTCTTCTGCTCTGCAGGACTTGGTGATGTTCAGATTTTTCCATCTTCCGGATATTTCTGAGCCACTGTGGGCCGCTTACAACTCCTCTCCTGGGTCTGCCCAAGGGTTCCCTACATGCCTCCATGATATTTATGAACCTGTCTTTTTCTAGGTAGATCTCATGGGCCGGCCACATGTCCCCTGTCCCTAGCTTAGCCTCATCTGGTGAAAACTGGGACCTGCAGATTTGCCAGACCCCCTGCTGGAGGGAGATGGGATGACAGGCAGCTGGCCGGGACAGGAGCGTGCAAATACCAGATGGTGGAGAGGAGGCACTACCTTAGGGGGTCCACACGGAGCCCACCCCAGCAGATGCTCTGATTCCGCGGAGGGACCCTCGGGTTGCTGCGTTCATTCCTGTTCCCTCCTCCCTCTCCTCTGCTTTACCCTTCCCAAGTGTAAGCTCTTCGAAATCACACTGGGGATCTACTGAGCAAGACGGGGAGCCGAGCTGTGGCCGCATGCAGGACAGGAAGTTTCCTAGTCAGTCCCCAACACGGGTACCCATGGCCTCATTCTGTCTCACAGTGGAAACGGAGTGTTCAGAGACTGCTGAAGCTGTGGTTCCTAGCAACGCCAGGTCTGTGCTAAAGAGCGGTATCTGTCTGATGACCATTGGCCTCGGTGCACGGACTCAGGGTGAGGGCGTGGAGGCTTTCCTGAGCAGCTGATGGACACACAGCTTCTCTCAACTTCAAGTTTGTGGTGTGTGTTCGAGAGGTGGGGGGAACGGAGAGATGGAGGGGGAGCAGGACAGACTGGAGGCCAAACACAGATGTCAGTGTTCAGGAGTCGTCCACCTTTTTTTTTTTTTGTTTCCTCTTTAAGTTTTATTGCATTATGATGAGAAAAGGCACATAATTTCAATTTATCTGAATTTGTTAACATTTAAAAACATATTTTGAGTAAATAGACTTACATCACATTCTTCTTTCCCTTTTGTACCCCAACTCCTCCCGGAGAGCCCCCCCCCCCTTCAAAACCTGCAATACCTTTCGTTTTTTTTTATCATATTCTTTAAAATTTATAAAATATTGTAATAATAAAAATGAGTACTATAAAAGTTGTTTGATATAAAACAACAATCGATTGAACAGTCTTACGTAGATGTTTGTCTACAGCAATACTGAAAATACATGTTTTTCTCAATATAAATTTAAAATAATTCCAAATATATTAACTGTCTGATATTTTAAAATAATCTATCAGTATTTTTTTCTGTTTGTTCTTTGTCTGTTTGTTTATAATAGGGTCTCTCACCATCTGAAACTTGAGGTGTTGACAAGGCTGCCAGCCAACCAGTCCCAGACCACGGCCTGTCCCCCCCTTCCCCAGATCTGTGAGCCAACATTCACTACTACACTAAGCTCTTTCTTCTGTAAACATGGGAATAAACTCAGGTCCTCCTGCTGCACAACAGGCTCTCTCAGACTGGAAACTTCCAGCCTCTCTCCAGCCCAGACTGGACCATCTCTCCAGCCTCAGACTTGCTTCTCTCCTCTAAGCTGACCTGGGTACTGTGAGAATGAGCAAGGTCCTGGGGGATCTATAGTCTGAAGTGCACACAGGCAGAGTGTGCGATCTAGTGCTTTAGTGCACAAGAATAAAAGCTTTTTTAAAAAAAAAAAAAAAGACACTTCAGGCTTTGTCGGGTCTATGGGGTATAAAGGTCTTGGGAGCTGGGGTGGGTGTGGCTTACTTTGCAAGGTTCCATCTCAAAAAATTGTACATCACATCAGGGAGTAATGCCCTGGATTGAATACAGCCCCCCTCAAATTTGTGTCCAAACTGGTAATCCCTCTGTCTCTATCTCTTTAGAGTCAGGATTACAAGTATGGGCCACCATGCCCAGCTTTTTTTTTTCCCTATGTTTTTATTTATTTATTTTATTAGATATTTTCTTTATTAGATATTTTCTTTATATACATTTCAAATGCTATCCCGAAAGTTCCCTATAACCTCCCCCCGCCCTGGTCCCCTACCCACCCACTCCTACTTCTTGGACCTGGCATCCCCCTATACTGGGGCATATAAAGTTTGCAATACCAAGGGGCCTCTCTTTCCAGTAATGGCCAACTAGGCCATCTTCTGCTACATATGCAGCAAGAGATACGAGCTCTGGGGGGTACTGATTAGTTCATATTGTTGTTCCACGTATAGGGTTGCAGAACCCTTCAGCTCCTTGGGTGCTTTCTCTAGCTTCTCCATTGGGGGCTCGGTGTTTGATCCTATAGATGACTGTGAGCATCCACTTCTGTATTTGCCAGGCACTGGCATAGCTGCATACGAGACAGCTATATCAGGGTCCCTTCAGCAAAATCTTTCTGGCATATGCAATAGTGTCTTGGTTTGGTGGCTGATTATGGGAGGAATCCCCAGGTGGGATAGTCTCTGGATAGTCCATCCTTTCGTCTTAGCTCCAAACTTTGTCTCTGTAACTCCTTTCATGGGTATTTTGTTCCCTATTCTAAGGAGGAATGAAGTATCCACACATTGGTCTTCCCTCTTCTTGATTTTCTTGTGTTTTGCAAATTGTATCTTGGGTGTTCTATGTTTCTGGGCTAATATCCACTTATTAGTGAGTGCATATCTAATGATTTCTTTTGTGATTGGGTTACCTCACTAAGGATGATATCCTCCAGATATATCCATTTGTCCAAAAATTTCATAAATCCATTGTTTTTAATAGCTGAGTAGTACTCCATTGTGTAAATGTACCACATTTTCTGTATCCATTCTTCTGTTGAGGGACATCTGGGTTCTTTCCAGCTTCTGGCTATTACAAATAAGGCTGCTATGAACACAGCAGAGCATGTGCTCTTATTACCAGTTGGACCATCTTCTGGGTATATGCCCAGGAGAGGTATTGCTGGATCTTCCGGTAGTATTATGTCCAATTTTCTGAGGAACCTCCAGACTGACTTCCAGAGTGGCTGTACAAGCTTGCAATCCCACCAACAGTGGAGGAGTGTTCCTCTTTCTCCACATCCTCGCCACATGCCCAGCTTTTAAAATGTGGGTTCAGGGGATCAAACTCAGATCTGTGGGCTTGCAACACTCTTTCCAGTCCCTGGAAATAATCTACATAGACAAAATTCACTAAGGCGAGGCTTAACTGGAGTAAGGTGGATCTTACTTAAATACAGTGCCGGAGTCCTTACAAGAGGTGGTGGCAACCCAGAGGAACACAGGGAGGTTAGAGGAAGAAGTGGGTGGGAAGGTGGGGGGTGCCATGAGTTGGTCATGAGTACACCAGGGACTGATGATAGCCACCAACAACTCAGAGAGGTTTCAGAGGGGGCCTGGCCCTGTGGACACCTTCATCTCAGGCTTCTAGAATCTAGCACCTGACAGCAAGGTGTCCCTGTTGTTTTGAGTCACCCAGCGGGTGGCCCTTTGCTGTGGGAGTCCAGGGGAGCAAACACAGTGGCCTTGGAGGATTCTGAGACACCATGTTTTGTGTAGCTGTTCATCCTACAGGGACACAGTGTTAGAACAGTTACTTCACAGCAGGGGGACACCACAGAGGCTCAGCTCTGCTGGAGAAGCAGTCATCAGCCACCCCCACTGCCACCCCCACCCCACCCCCATTCCCTGCTTTCCTGTGGACCTGGGGCTGACCTCTACACCCTGACAGTGTGAGCAGCCTTGCTGGGTTGACTCATAGCCACAGAGGAGCTGGGCAGTCCAATTAGTCTGTTTTTTCCTACAGCCACAGGCCTTGTCACTCCACGGCAGTATCCCCCTATACTGATAGAAGTCATTCCCAAGGGTTATATATTCATTTTCCTGCATCCATAATCCTATTTAATTTCTGCACCGATGACTCAGAATTGTCTTGGAAACATTCATTAGTGGGTGACTACACAAAAAGGGTGGTGGCCTAGGTCATCGAGGAGCAGGAGAGGATGTCAGGTCCTTGTTAGCGCCATCCCCAGCTGGTCTGCAAGCAGAGGTGGCGTCTGCGGGTTGATTTCCCACGCGCCTCATTAGCATCTGGGCATCTGCTTTCCTCTCTCCGTGTTATCAAGAAGCTCATGTCCCGGAGACCCTTTCCTCGTCACGGCTTCCCTAACCTAATGAAGTTTGAGGAAGGAGATGACTGAATTCCTGGTAACTCGACAGCAGCTGAGAGTAAATAGAATTGAGAGCCAAAGAGCTCTTGTATGGGTCAAGTCTTGAGTACCGTAGGGCACCAGCTTCTCTGATGTCTCTCCTGGAGGCCACAGACCTCTTACCCACTGCCTCTCTGTTCCCGGGCTGAGTTCAAAGGGTGAACCTAGCCTTAGGTAGACCTGGATGAGCTGAATAAATAACTTACGTTCTGGGGCAGAGGATGGACCAGCTTGGGCCCCCAGAATGAAGGGCAGAATTTATGTGCTGGGGAGATGGCCCAGTCAGTACAGTGCTGCCTGCCTGCCACACAAGCTTGGGGAACTGAGTGTGGATTCTCTAGGACCCGAGTCAAGGAAACCCATAGTTAGCAGTGCATACCTGTAACTCCAAGGATGAAGAGGTGGAGACAGGAGGATGCCTGAGGGGAGGTCTGTGGCCAGCCAACTGGGAAGAATTGTGAAATTCTAGGTCATAATAAGGAACCCTTGTCTTACAGAACAAGGCAGATGGCTCTGGAGGAATGACACGCAAGGTTGACCTCTGGCCTTCACACAGGGACACATACACATATGCAAACACAACTGTTCGTGTGTGTGTGTGTGTGTGTTTCAGTTATGGTTCGACTCTGAAATGTCTCCCACAGACTCATGTTTTAAACACCTGTTTCCTACAGTTAGGCTTTAGGAGGTCTGCCTCCATTTTCTGAGGCTGGAGTTTACAGGAGGGACACACACACCCACTCAGCACTTACTTAGATTCTGGATCTGAACTCTGGGCCTCAAGTGTGCACGGCAAGTGCTTTAACCTTGAGCCATCTCTACTTTTAGCCTGAGCCTACACGGGAGCTGGAGGGATGCCGTTAGCAGCAGCATTAGACACAACGTGCTAGTGTCTTAGAAAATGGATGTTTCAGACCGCGGGATCCACTTCACATTCCATCTGGCACCATTAGTGGGAAAAAAAAAATCACAAGGATTCTACTGATAAAAAGGCTCTTTCACTCCCCTCTGCTCTCCCCCATTAAGCCTAACCCTGTCTCTGTGACCATGAGCTGAACTGAAACTCGGCTCTTGGCAGATGTAATACAGGCAAGGACCTTGGGATGAGATTGCCCACCTTAGGGTGGACTTTAAATCCAGTAAATCTCTCAAAGGAAAGCTAGGGAAACAAACACTGATATACAGAGAAGTCAGGCTCAGAGCTGGGAGGGATGTGTGTCTGCAAGCCCAAAACTCTAAGGACCTCCAGGAGTCCCCTGAGTTGGGGGGACAGGCGTGCTCAGTTCCCCCTTAGAACCTCCAGAAGAGATCAGCCCTACTGATATTTGGTGTTTCACCCCCATCTGCTGTGTTTATAGTACTTGTTATGGCAGCTATAGGAGATGGATCCTCTCCGCCTAACTCTGCCACACGCAGTTTTGGGGCAGTTTGAAGCGACCTCTCTGTAAAGGGAAGCAGAAAAAGGTGGCAAAAGAACCACCCTCCATTCCACCAAGTATCGTTGTGTGTGCGTGCGTGCGTGCGTGCGTGCATGTGTGTGTGTGTGTGTGTGTGTGTGTGTGTGCATGTGTAGACACACATTACACACGTGGGTGGAGGCCACCCAGACACTGTGCACACTGTGTTCTTTTAAAGTGGGGCCTGGAGCTGTCCAGTTATGCTAGGTTGGCTGGCGGGCTGGTGAGCTCCAGGGACCAGCCTGCCTCCACTTCCGCAGGGCTGGGATGGTTAAGTGCATTCAATCATGCCCAGGTTTTTGACCAGGGTTTTGGAGAATCAAACTCCAATTCTCAGGCTTACACAGCAAGCTCTTTACCATCTGAAATCAGTGTGTACCACCTACTGTGTTAGGTCTCAAGACATCATGCCTTTTCCCAAAGTCTGGCATTTAGACAAAAGCCAATGCTCTCTCAGAGACTTAAAGAAGATAGTTGTCATTTGTTAACAGCAAGCACTGTCCTTATCTCTGGCAAAATATAAATATAAATATAAATATAAATAGGATATCATTGTTCCTCCATTAACCTATGTCTGAGGGAAACAAACACTGATATAACTTCTCACCCTGCCCCCTACCCTGAATCTCTCCAGCCCCTGAGCTAATCTGATCCCTGCATAAGCAGCCACTTTGGTTTGGTGTCCAGTGTCCTCTTGGCCTGAGTTCTTTGCTTCCTCTCTCTTTTTCTTTCTCGTTCTCCCTCACCCCTTCCTCTCACGGCCATGTTCAGGCTGGAAAGATGCCTTCGGCTGTTTTCTCTCTCGTATGTAGGATAAACCTTCTGTAAGAGCCCATACCTACTGTCTGAGCCAAAGTTAACCTGTAAGCCCCACCTGCCCACAGACCATGCAACTTCCTGGAATGCTGGGAGTTGTAGTTCTTGGAAAAATAACAAAGCCACATGGAAAAACAGTGGCTTTATGCTTTTGCCCCTATAACACATATCTTGTCATCACTCAGCTGGGGATTCCAGGGAGTGGTCGTGACCAAAGTCCATCTGACCCTTATTGTATTTTAAAGCTTGCTGCGGTTCTGGCTCAGAACTGTGGCACTGGTTTCCCTCTTGTGTACCAGAAGGAGCGGCCACGCCGCCGTTAGTAACTGTAGGCATCCTCCCTGACCCAGTGTCTCAGCTGTCAGTGAAGTTTCTACAGAAAGAAGTTGCACACGTCCCCAGCCCTCTATGAACTGGTGAGGGTCACTGTCACAAGCTCTAGCTGGGTGTCTAAGTGGCACCATGGTCCACATGACAAGAAAGGAAAAGCTTTACAAGAATTCTGACCTATCTTGTGGACTCCCAACACATGGCCTACCTCATAAAACTGTCTCAAAAGGAACCTGTGTCTTTTCTGCCTTTCTGAGAGTCGTCTCTCTCCTACACCGGCCCTGCAGGGACGAAATCATTGTTTTGTCTGATATTACACAATCCGACTGATTCAAACCTGGTGTTTAATCTTCCACACTAATGTGCCTCTTGACCCTCCCTGCTAACGCGCGAGGCAGGACTGTCTTCTGTCCTCAGGTGCCTCTCAGCTTGCCTGGTTCACCTACTGACAGCAGGTCACCTCCCAGTGGGATGAGTGTAACCCGCCCACAGCATGCTGAGCTCCAGTGTGCCACTCTATAACGCCAGGGTAACTAGACCCTTTCCCAAGAACCTGCCACCTGCTGCCTCTCTGCCTGTGGATTCTGCAGCCAGCTTTTGTTTTGTTAAACCTGGCATTCATTTCTTCTTCCCAGAGGAAACCCTGTGCTTCCAAGGAGGTCCCTCAGACTCGGGAGGACCCTGTGTCCTTCTGTTCCGCTTTGTTGGGGACTAAAATCGGGTGAGATGTGGTCCTTGTCATGTAGGTTCTCCTGATGGGATGGGGCTCTCTCGCTAAGGTGGCTTTGGAGTTGGATGGAAAAGGATGTGTAGGAGCTGACTAGGGGAGGAGAAGGGCTCTTCAAAGAGCTGCCACTCAGAGATGAGCATCATCAGAAGGTATGGCTTCTCAATTGAAGGGGAGAAGCTCAGTTGGACCCCAGCCTGGGGCTGGAACAGAGTGTCGGGAGGACGGTGCAGCGGGCTGAATGTGTGGTCTCCTCTCTACATTCACACCCTGGAATTCTAAGCCCCACGGTGAAGCTATCAAGAGGTGGGTCTATGGGATGATTTGATTGGAGTATGGGGCTCTCAGGAATGAGTTTAGCACCTTCCCGAAAGTGGCCTAAGGGAACCCAACAGTCCCTCCCATCCTGTGAAGACACAGCAAAAATGTCAGCAATGGAGCAAACATTGAGTCTGCTGCCTCCCGTGTCTTGGTCATCTGGGCCTCCGGAGCCGTAAGGAGTCATGTCTGTTTTTCCTGAGGCGTGGAATGTAATAGTGTTTGCTATAATAAGCTAAGTGGATGAAGACAGCCAAGGAGGGAGCACAGTCAGGGCTGTGTGGGAAGGCCTTCTACTAAGCCAGCCCATGCTGCCTCTCCCCATGTCACTGGCCAGGTCCTTCCTGCGGTGTGCCAAGTTCAAGAGCTGACTACTTCCCCCAAGGAAGCATTAGGAGGCTCTTAGCAACACGCCCCAACCACAGACCTCGTCTCCACTCCTTTACTTCCTTTATTAAGTACTTCCTGTTTCCCCTGAGACCAGCATTGGTTTCCTAAGCTGGAAGAGGGGAGGGGTGATTTATTTACCCTTCTCTCCTGCTCTTCATGCCAATCAACAGCCAAGTTCTGCCTACTCTGTGTTGCCTCTGCCCTATCAGATAACTCATGTTATTGGATCCAATGCCAAATGCCTCTCTCAGGCTCCTGTGCTCTCACATATGAACACGCCCTCTCCCCCTCATCCCCAGCTCAGGGAGCTGATTTGGGAGGCTTTGAAATCTTT
Organism: Mus caroli; assembly: GCF_978045245.1. Lineage (NCBI taxonomy): Eukaryota > Metazoa > Chordata > Mammalia > Rodentia > Muridae > Mus > Mus caroli. The sequence continues at coordinate 8,820,575 of NW_028227268.1, read as the reverse complement.
AGAAGGTAGAATTTCACTGGAAGAAGTGGGTCACTGGTGGAGGGTGGGGACGGGACTTTGGGGTTTATAGTCCAGCCTCACTTCCTGTCTTGTCTGTCTTGTCTCTGCTTCCTGATCTGTCCAGATGTTAACAAGCAGCCCCATGCTCCCACTCGCCTCCTTCCCTACCCTGTCCTTTAAAGCTCGGAGCTGGTTAAACTTTCAAGTTGATGCTTGTCAGGTACTTGGCTGTGTGCATCCTAGTAACATCAGCATGTGGGAGACTGGGTCCCGCTTCAGCTGTTCTGCCTCCCTTTCCCGGGAATGGAGTTTTAGCTGGACAAGGACTGTTAAAGAAAAGCTCCCACCCTGCCTCCCTTGCAGCTAGAATGAAGCCCTTATACTCACGGGCCACAAACACTCTTCTGTCTTACAAAAGCCACTATGTGTCACAGGATCATTTAACATGCACCCCAAGAAACACAAATTCCTGAGTTAGAGAAATGGTTCAGACAACAAAGCACATGAATCCAATCCCTTGGAACCCACGCTTTAAAAGTCTAGATGCAGTAGAACATATCTGTAACCCCAGTATTTGGGAGGAGATGCTCAGAAGATCCCTAGAGCTAGTCAATCGGCAAGCTCCAGGCTCCTGAGAGTCTGCTCCAAACAAGATGGACCACCAGCAGCCGAAGAGTGACAGCCAAGGCCCCCACAGCCCCCATGTACCTCCACCCTCACATATGCACTTATGCATATATACCACCCCTATAAGCAGATGGACATGAGCAGAGACCATGGGATATAATCTTGTAGATGGGAAAATAGGAGGCAGGGGCTGGGAGCCAGAATCTGATGGAAGCGTCACCCTACCCTATGCATAAGCATATGGAGAGCCTCAACAAAGACTCGGAATGCATCAGAAGAGCCCATGGAACGTTCTATTCTTAGCTAACACTGTAACTGCAGATGCCTTCGATCCTGGCACTTCCATGCAATCGCCCCACAGCCCATGCCAATGGAATTTTACATTTATCTTCTTATCTTACTGTAAATATAATCCGATTTCAAAGGCAAATGTGATATATGCCCTCCTACACATGTCTTAATTTAGACCTCACATCCTGTCTTTCCATAAAGACAGAGAAGCTGCCCTAGATACCAAGATGAGGCCCCTCAACATGCCCCCAAACGTTCAACTGCTTCCAAGCGGTAAAAATTTCAGGATGGGATCTGAGTTGCTTTGCATGACTAGAAGGCACCCAGGACATTCCTCGATGGCCAGGAGTTTGCACAGTGATTTCTACATCTGTCACGGACCCCTTCCTCCCACAAAGGGAGGAGATGAGATACGTATCCAGATGGGAGGTGGGATGAGGTGAAGATGCTAGGGAAAGTGACCTGCAGGTATATGACAGGGGTCCCCGAGGCAGCTTCTGCAGAGAGGTTCAGCGAGTCTGCCAGCATCAACTTACTGAGACAAACATACCTCAAGAAGTTCTCAAGGGGTTATGTTATTATCATTTATGATTTGCCCTCCCTCCCTCTTTCCCTCCCTTCCCTCCTCCCTTCTCTCCATTTTGGTGTACCTAAATGTTGTAAATATATGTACTTGTTTGAGTTTGTATGTGTGTGTGTGCACATGCACGTGGAGGTCAGAGGTTGATACCAACTATCTTCCCAACTTACTCTCCCTCTTGCGTTTTGGAGCAGGGTCTGGAATTAAACTTAGAATATACTGATTCACCGGCCGGCCAGGGAGCTTCCGGCATCCTCCTGTCTCTGCCTCCCTGGCCCTTGGCTTACAGTGGCACACTGGCATGCATGCCTGGCTTTTACATGGACAGGTCCACACGATTGTATAACAGGTACTTTCCCTACTCAGCCATCACCCCAGGCATCCTTTTTCTGTTAAACGTGGTCTCACATGGGCCTAGGCTGGTCTAGAACTCACTGTGTATCTGAGGCTGACCTCAAACTTGGGGCAATCCTCCTGGCCGCTAATGAGATGATAGGTGTCGGCTGCCATCCCTGGCCCCTCATCACTCTTGCTGGCATACGTTGAAGGTTTTATGGGAATTCTCTTTCTGTAAGCTGAAATCCTGGGATTCTACAGCCTGTATTCCTTTCCACAGACTATCCTAGTAATTTAGACAATTATATGTTCAAATACAAAATGTTCAGTGTCCTGGGGCGGGGGCGGGGGGGAGCAGGGGGTATAAATGCTTCCTGAGGTAGCAAAAATCAAGTATATATAAAATCCAATCGTGTCCTGACATGTTATTCTTTGCAGCTGCATGTCTGCTCCATCCCAAACAGCAGCGCTAACTCCCAAGTCACCGCGCTGCCTGTAAGCATTAGCTTTAGCTGCCAATTTGACACAGTCTAGAAACCACCTGAACAGGAAGCCAACTGAGAGGCATTCCCTAGATCAGACTGGATGGCGGCATGTCTCAGAGAAACTGTCATGAATGTTAATTTGATGGAGGAGGGGCCAGCCCACTATGGGCGGCACCATTCCCTGCATAGGTGGTCCTGGACTATGTAAAAAAGCTAGCAAAGCATAGGTCTGCGAGCTGGCCAGAAAGCAGAGTTCCGCCATGGTTTCTGCTGTGTATGAGTTCCCTGATTAAAGGTACTGCTGTGTAGACTAGCAAGCAGGCTTGAGTTCAGGCTCCCACTTTGAGTTCTTGCCCTGACTCCCTAGACGATAGACTGCTATCTGAAAACAGAAGGTAAAATAAACCCTTTTCTCTCCTAACTTGCATTGGTGATGTGTGTTGAAACACTCAGTGTCAACACTGGGTACCTTCCCAGTTGCTTGCCACCGTTTTTGTTTGCTTGTGACTGTCTCTCATTTAACCTAAAGTCCACTGATTTGGCTGGCCTGGCTGGCCAGTGAGATCTGTCTGCTGCTGTTTCCCCAGCAGAGTTTTCAGCGACTAAACTCAGGTGCGCAGGGTCTGAAGATGGTTCCCCTGCTTATGTGGCAAGCACTTGGTGACTTAGCATCTCCTCAGTCTGCCTCCCCTTTTCTTCCTCCTTTCCTCCTTCTTGCTTTTTTGACATGTTTTTGAAACAGTGTCTCACTCTGTAGCTCATGTTGGAACTCATAGCAATCCCCCTGCTTCAGCTTCCCAAGTGCTCGGGTTATTGGTGTAAGCAAAAGCTACCTTTTCTTTAACCGTGTTCAGGATGACAAACACATATATCCTTGAGCAGGAGGAGGACCCTTCGTCACAATGGCCAAGCCTTAGCACCACCAGAACAAACAAACAAGCAAATAAACCAACAACAACAACAAAAAAAAGTGCTTGCCTCAGTGCATCATAGGTAGCAAGGGAGTAGATCTCACCCTGAGTAGACACAAGTCTTCATTCCAAATGCTGGAAGAGGATGTCGTCTATTGGGGCTGGACCACAGGAGGATACCCAGCATGATTGGAGTGGAAGACAGGCAAACAGTACCCAGTGTGCCCCTGAAACCTGGCCACCAGTGGCAGGTGTGGCACCAGCTACTTCCTTCCCCCGCCCCCATGCTTGCTGTTAGTATTACTCTCCTGCGACTGAGCCCCGGAGTCTCAGATGTCAGCTTCTCACTTTTCTGCCCCTCACAAGAGGAAAGGCAGGGGCGGGGGTGGGGGGTAGGGGGGCAGAATGCTGCTTTACTCTGTCCCCAGGCTGCACAGTTCACTCTGCATTTGTCCCAGCCCTGCATTCACAGCCCTGGGCACCACTAGGAGGAGCCATGGAGGACTGACTTCCTCCAGCTCAACTTTTAGCAGAACTTGGGATGGAAAGGCAGATGAGGGCAGCCTGGTCTTGTGATCAGAGATGAGAGGAAATGAATTGTCACCAAGGTGAGGACCCCCAAGGAGCAGGCCTATTTCAGGGAAGATAATAGACAGAACCAGACTTCCACCCTTCAGTTCACTTCAGCAAGCTCCGATCAGTCCCCCACTGTGCAGGCAGGACTGGAGAGCCCATACATCAAACCTCCATCTGATGAAAGGCAGAGCTTTCTGTGAGGCTTCTAAATAAGAACCGCTTGTCCCTCGGGGAGCTTTGGAACCCCATTCCCCAGGGAGTTCTCTGAAGGTCTGCATGTCCAGCCTGAACAGCAGGCAAGACAGGAGCAAGGCCTGCCTCCCACTGGGCTGAAAGGAGTCATTTGTATATCCCAGACTTTCACCTTCTCGATCTGCTGTGGCAAACCTGGAGATGTTTGTGTAGGCCATTGTGTAACTTTACTCTGTCTTCACTTTTATCTTATTAAATTATGTGCTTACTTAATTATTATTGTTGGGTTTTTTTGTTTTTTGGTTTTTTGGGGTTTTTTTTGAGACAACCTTGCTATATAGCTCCGGTGGACCTAGTACTGACTTTGAACTAGCAGCAATCCTCCTGCCTCAGCCTTCTTAGTGCTGAGGTTATAGGCATACATGAATGAATGAATGAATGAATGAAGAAAAATGCACTAACACTATTCTTTTTTTTTTTAAAGATTTATTTATTTATTATATGTAAGTACACTGTAGCTGTCTTCAGACACTCCAGAAGAGGGCGCCAGATCTCGTTACGGATGGTTGTTAGCCACCATGTGGTTGCTGGGATTTGAACTCTGGACCTTTGGAAGAGCTGTCGGATGCTCTTACCCACTGAGCCATCTTACCAGCCCCGCACTAACACTATTCTTAGGAGCCTGGGTCAAGAAATTAGATTCATGGAGACACCTCCCACACACTTCCAGATGAGTGCTCCAAAGTTTGTCACTCTCTGCACATTGTCCAACTGCAGGTCTCTGTCATTGTCTTAGTCAGGGTTTCTATTCCTGCACAAACATCATGACCAAGAAGCAAGTTGGGGAGGAAAGGGTTTATTCAGCTTACACTTCCATACTGCTGTTCACCAAGGAAGTCAGGACTGGAACTCAAGCAGGTCAGGAAGCAGGAGCTGATGCAGAGGCCATGGAGGGATGTTCTTTACTGGCTTACTTCCCCTGGCCTGCTCAGCCTGTTCTCTTATAGAACCCAAGACTCCCAGCCCAGAGATGGTCCCATCCACAAGGGGCCTTTCCCCCTTGATCACTAATTGAGAAAATGCCTTACAGTTGGATCTCATGGAGGCATTTACTCAACTGAAGCTCCTTTCTCTGTGATAACTCCAGCTGTGTCAAGTTGACATGAAAAACCAGCCAGTACATATCATCTACTGCAAAAAGAAGTTTCTCTGGTGAGGGCTGAGTGGTGTTCTCATCCGTGAGTACAGAAATATGTCACACGGGGTCATTTTATTGTTCCTTTTGGAGAATAACAGTTTTACCCCACAACCTATCTAGTGTCGGGTTCTTGGCCAATTTACTAGTGTCCAGTATGGATTTTATCTCATGGAGTGGACCTTCAATCCAACCCACAGAGCTCTTGGTTACTTCCATGGCATTTGTGTACTGTGGCACACATGCGCCTTGCATTCGGGTCACTGTGGTTTGTAGGGAAGTGACGATGACTCTTACGTTTTCTAGTCACATGCAGAGTACCTCTCAGCAGCATGATTCATTATTTGAAAGCTGGTTGGCATGAGGCAAGGTCACTCGGTACTGTGTCTGCCTCTTCGTATGCCTGCAGACCACTGTCCCATGAGCTACCTCGGCAGAAGCCATGAAGATGCCAGTACCATGGTCTTGGAATCTCTTGGGTCTCCAGCAGTATAAGCTAAGCACAGCAAGATGAAACCCCTATTTTCTTTATAAGCCCACCAGTCTCAGGTGTTGTGTTCTAGCAACAGCAGACTAAGACAGGAAGCCGCATTCTCATGGCCACACAAGGAAGGGTTGAGGCTAACACTCTTCTCTTCTTATAGACTGAAACGTTGGGAAGAATTTAATAGTGAGGATTCCCATATGTCTAGAGGAGTTTGCTCTACCAGTCCCTATGCTGGGATAATCAAAGGGGTCCTTTGGCCAAGGAGGAAGACAACATCCTCGTTGCTGAATACCAAGTTCAAAAGCAAATATGTGAAATACAATCCAAGTGAGCTGGAGAAGCAGGGAACAGAGAAGACGCCGGAGGGAGCCATGCTTCGGACCAGAACTGCATCGGACCATCCTGCGCCTCAGGATGCCTGTGGGAGACAAAGTCTCCCTCGTCGGAGAGACGCTCCACCTTGAGCACACCCCTAACCACTTCTAAGGCGAGATTACCGAGATTCTTTTTGTAAAGAAAAGGACTTTCCGAATTCAAGTAGCATTAACTGGTGAAGTTAGTCAGACACTGAACAGGAGGAAGGAGGATGGGTGAGGATGTGGTTCAGTTGGCACAGTGCTTGCTCGGCATGCACAAAGCCCTGCTGTACTGCTAGCATCAAATAAAACAGGCGTGGTGGCACACCCCTGTAGCAAGTAACCCCGGCACTCTGCAGGTGGGGGCAAGAGGAGCTGACGTCAGAGGTCACGCTGGGCTACACAGTGAGTTTGGGGACAGTGAGTTTGGGGACAGTCTGAGTCACATGAGGTCCTTCCTTTTAAGAGGTGGGGAGTGGAGAAAAAGAGGAGGAGGAAGAGGAAAAGAGGGAAGAAGAAAATAAAAGCATTGTGAATAAGCTCTGGGACTAAGTCCACAAATCTCTCAGGTACGCCGGGGACAAAGCTGAACTCCCCCACTCACAGGTATTTCTACTATTTTCCTGATTTTCACTCCCCGGGAACCCTAAGATGTGCAGATTCCCAGGTGACAGAACAAGACAGGATTGTGTAAGGGAAGACACTACAGTCTCTGTCATGCATGTACATGTGTGCATGAGTACATGTATACACATACACACATGCACAGAGAGAGAGAGAGAGAGAGAGAGAGAGAGAGAGAGAGAGAGAGAGAGACCTGCGAACTGTGGCCCTAGTCCAATCCTAGCAAGCCAGTACTACAAACTCTCCCACCCTGTCTCTTGTGTGTCGGGAAAGGGCATGCCCGAGAGAAGGCACCACAGCTTTGGAGAACAGACCCTGTCAGCCCCACAAGGTAGGCCTGGACAGGGAGGCCCAGCGTGGCGCTACTTCCTCCTCCGCTGGCGCCCAGATGATTATGTTTCCGTGGTCCCAGCTGACCACTGCCTTCCAGCTGTCACTGAGTGACAGTCTGCTAAGTGATTCTCCTGCCCACGCCCCCATCACTCAAGCATAGTCTCGTGACCTCACCTCAGGGTGCCTTGTCCACTGTCTGATCATCCAGTGGCATTTCGGCCATGCCTCCTTCTCTTTCCTGCTGCCAGAGGCACAGGCCCCATTCTGTCTCTGAATCTCAGCACACTCCATCGTGGTACCGGGCTCCTGTCTGAACTGTTTGGAAATGCGTCTCACCCCATCTCTTCATCTACTCAGGCCCTTCCCTTGCTCCGGGCTCCATCCAGATGTCTCCTCTGGATGCAGCGTCTGAGGCTGCGGGACACACGCTGGCAAATAGCAAACAACACTAATTTATTATTTCACGTGGTGTCCTCTGCAAGAGCACTGTGCTGGGTTGGATGGGTAAAGGCCTTGAAGATTCAGCTAGGAGAAGCTTTGCAGCTGTGGGGGCAGCTGTGGGTGGCCTCTGTACACAGGCCACCAGCCCAAAGTGAACGTACAACAAAGGCCATTTGCAGACAAACAGATACTGAAGACTTTACCCTTATCATCAGGCAGTCCTGACTAACAAACGCATCGCCACCCCCACTTTAGTGGTTTATAACAAGAAACCTGTATAAGCTCGTGGTTGGTGAGGCCACACACTCAAGGGCCGTGGAGGCGGAGAGGTTACACCCCAGCTTCTCTCACCCCAGCTGCTGCCAGAGGGCTGAGTGGCCTGCCTTCCTCCAGGAGCCTAGACCACGACTTGATGACCTTTCAACTCACTTGTGGCTTAAGTCCAGCTTCCACCCTGCCTCAAAGCTAAAGGTCTGCTTACAAAGCAGCGGCCAATGTCTCAAGAGAGCAAGCCTCGGAGATCTGCCTCCGCTGCAGGGGCACATCACCGTGCCACCTAGTTGATTCTGGGCATCAAATGAAGGTTCTCATGCTTGCCTGGTAAGCATGTTACCAAGAGTTACCTCCCTGGCAATCATGGACACCTCTTTATAGCCACCACATCCTGCTAGGTGGCACAGAGGGCACAGCAGGCCAGGTTTCTGCAGCTTGGGGCCAGCTACTGTAGCAGTGAACTGATAAGTATAGTTTAGAGGGTGCTGCCTGCCTGTCCGTCTTCCTAAACTCTGGATTCCATAAAGGCAAGAACAGTTGCAAGTATAGTTCCCAAACAGCATAGAATTTAGGGTGTAAATGGGCTTGAAAAACTACTGCAAGTCTAGACAAATGAGTAAGTGTATGACTGACAGGGTGAATGAGTGAGTGAGTGAATGAATGAATGAGAAGGAAAAGAAACTAGAAGGGGAGGAAACAAGAGGAAAGGGAAAGAAACAAGACAAGGAGAGAGGTCAAACTTGGGGTGATTATTCTCCAGTGCTGCACTAAGAGGATGCAATGCAAATTCCTCCCCTGGGAGCACGCAGTCCAACCTCACTTCCGTGGACTGTAGCTCACACACTGAGTTACGGGCAGGAGACCCTGGTTTAGCCTTGGATGGCAGGAAACACCTCAGATTGGCTAAGCAGGATGCTGGCCAGACAGGAGAGCTATTTCCCAATAAATGAGATAGAGGAGTCTGGAAGTCACATCTCCTTTAGCAAATGAGTGTCCTGTGCTCTCCTCCTGGTAGTGATGGTTCCAAGCCATTTGCTGCCATCGGAGTGCACAGGGAAGCCAGTTGGAAGGTATATGCAGACTTCTCCTGGGGTCACCTTAGGTATATGGGGAGAAGAAAAGGCTCCAAATAACCCAGTCCAAGACTCTTAGAAAAGCCTCTTCTTCAAGGGATTGGGTTGGTCTGACTCTTAGCATCTGCTGGTCAAGCCTTCGACCTTTGCTTGCTAGGAAATGTGAGATGAGAGAGCAGGTAGGTGACAGAGATGAACAACAGGGGAGAGGGACAGAGAGACAAGGGCAGGATGGCCCCAATAAAGAGGCCGGGGCAGGGGTGGGGGCCATAGCATAGCCAGAGACCAGCCATTCACATTCACATCTAGAGACAACACAGCCTTTACTCCACACTGGGTACTACTGCACACTGTCTCAGCAAACAAAGAGACATTTACCCCAACCCTGATGCCAAACTCATTTTGGGAATGCTGGCAAGATGGCTCAGCAGGTAAGGGCACTGCCCCACAAGCCTGAGGACCTGAGCTTGACCCTGGAACTCATGGTGGAAGGAGAGATCCAATTTACAAGGCTGTCTATGCACATGTGCGCTATGCCTCGTGCATGCCTGCACACACACACACACACAAGCAGACAACATACACACTACACACAAACACACAAGCAGAGACAGACAGACAGATACACACACAATCAGACAACATGCACAGACACAGGCAGACAGACAGACAGACTCACACAGGCAGACAGGATATGCACTACACACAAACATACAGACAGACAGACGCATATACAATCAGATAACATACACACACACACAGACACACAGCAGACAGCATATGCACTACACATAAACACACAGACACACAGCAGGCAGCATATGCACTACACACAAACACACAAACACACAGACACACACACATAAGCAGACAACATACAAACTACACACACACACACAGAGCATATGCACTACACACAAACACACAGACACACAGCAGACAGCATATGTACTACACACACATACACACAGACATACACACATAAGCAGATAATATACAAACTACACACACACACACACATAGCATATGCACATGATAATGAACATTTTTAAAAGAAAAAATTTAAGTTAATCCAGGAAAAAAAAATCCTGATACAAAAAAGATGAATTACAATATAAGGTGATAGGTACTTTATATTACCTGTGTGTGTGTTTGTGTGTGTGTGTGTGTGTTTTACAGGCCAACGAAATTCATACTTTTTTTTTAGATGCAGCAGTCCATAGCAGCTCTAAGGGGCTAAGGGCTTCAGGCAGGCCCCTGACTAGGGCCAAGCTGAGTAGTATTTGTGCTTGTCCACGCTTGCAGACAGAGTTTGTTGTGTGTCACACAGTGAAGTCATTTCTCAGTCTCCTTGCTGACCCATGGCAAGCCCTCCTGCAGGTGTCTGGCGATCAGAGGGCCCAGCCTCTGCATTATGATCTTCCCTGCACGTGCATCTAGAATCACATTTAAGTGAGGAACTAGGCAGAGTAAGAGACTGAAAACGACAAACACAGATGGTAGCAATCTCAACGTCAGGACAGTCTACGGTAAGATGAGGCTTTCTGGAATGCAAGTAGTGCTTTGCCGCAACAGTCCAGCTGATAACTGCCCTAACTCCAGAGTTACTAATGAGCAGGTAGTGTATACAGTGTGGATGCACTGGGCGAAGAGATGATTCGTGTCTCATGCCAGAGAGAACAGGACAGTGTGTGCTACTCAGAAAAGCAAGGAGTTCGAAATCTCAGGGTGTGTGTGTGTGTGTGTGTATGCACATGTGCATGTGGGTACACTGTGAATATGTATGTGGACACTAGAAGTTGGCATCAGGTGTCTTCAAACAGCCCCCACCCTTTTAAAGCCCAAGGATAATTTTAGCAGCGGTTAAGAGAAAACATGTATCAGTTTAGGTGAAAACCTTAGCTGCTGCCAGGAGGAGATAGGAGGAAGCAGTGGGGTTTCAAGGAGACACTGAACAGAAACAGATGGGTTGTTAAAAAGCAAAAGCACCCGTGGGAACGGAAGTGGGCTGGCAGGCCGAGGAGTGCCTGCGGGCAACAAGACCCTCTCTACCTTGTTTTGAGGCAGGGTCTATCACTGAACCTGGGGCTCACTGATCCAGCTGGGCTGGAGGGCCAGTGACTCCTGTCTCAGCCTCATCAGGGCTGGAGTCCCCACAGCACGCTGCTCCTGTGGCTGCCTTCATGGAGGATCTGTAAAGCTGAGCTCAGGTCCTCACGCATGCCCAGCAGGCACTTCGCTGACTGAGCCATCTCCCCAACACGAAACCCATTTTCCATTTGTCTAATTTCCCATCCTATATGGTGACTTCTGCCAAACAACCATGGGTAACTGAAATTTAAGGAAAGAGAAAAATAGACAAGAGGGGATGATACAGTAAATATGGATACAGATCTCCCCATAGAGAATCCCTGTCGGACAAGAATACCTGCACCCAGGACAGCTCAGGAAGCTTTGTGAGAGGAGGAGGAGGAGGAGGAGGAGGAGGAGAAGGAGAAGAAGAAAAGGAGGAGGAGGAGGAGACGACGACTAAGGATGTGCCTGGAAAGTGCAGAGCAGGTGGAGGAATGGGGAACTTCTTCAAGGCTCGGTGTCCACGTGTGCAGAATGAGGCTTTTCTGAGCACAAGGGGAAACCCCCCAGGAAGCACTCGTAGGTGGAGTAGCTCTCATTCCTCTGTCTCCCATGGAAGTGGAACTGGTCCAAAAGAGGGCAGCATGAGATGGACTTTAAAAGATGAGACGCTTCCAAGGGAGGTGCTGCTCACCACAGGGAATAAAGGAAGGCTGGGTAAAGGGAGGGGTGGGTGTAGGTACGCACATCACAATGCCAGCAGCTCCACTTACCAAGCCTTTCTTAAGCATCAGGTGCGAGATGCGCACGGCCTTGCCTAACGCGCACTACTGACTCACAAGGCAGGCGTAACCATTACTGTCTGGGCATCCAGAGGAAGAAATGGAAATGCAGAGGTATCACGTATCTAACTCAAACCTGTGCCAGCCTGGTAGACTCTTCACAGGCCCATTAGGAGGGAGGCTGGTTAAGGTAGGCAGGGATTGCCTTTCAGTGAAGATGACATCCCATCTCCTTCCTCCTCATCTATGAGACTCAGGCTTCCCCTGCCCTCATTGTCCCACCCAGCGCTGATGGCTAGCCCTCTGGGGCAGGAGAACACACCGCCCAAGACTTGGACTCAGCCGGCTCCACGTGATGAGTGCAGCAGATGCTGTGAGATGCAAGAGCCTAATTTTGCTGCAAACATATTGTTTCTGAAGGAAAGGCTTATATCAAAAGGCTATAAAACAGCACCCGTGATAAAAGGCTACCGACAAAGCTGTCTAGTGATGGGGGCGGGAGAGCAGCTGTGCCCGCAACACAGTGACCATTGAAGAAACCGCCTTGGCTTTCCTCCCTCCAAATTTGCTGTTCCATCTGAGGTAAGAAATTCCAAAACTATTATTGGTTTGTTTGTCTGATGGTTAAATGTTGTCCTTTATAAGAGTTGCCTTGGTCATGGTGTCTATTCACAGCAGTAAAACCCTAAGACTGTTGGTTGGTTGGTTGATTTGTTTAGAGATAGGATTTCAATGTGTATCCCTAGCTGCCCTGGAACTCATTTTGTAGACCAGGCTGGCCTTGAACTCAGAGATCTGCCTGCCTCTGCCTCCCGAGTACTGAGATTAAAGGCATGTGCCTCCATTGACCGGCTAAAATTATTATTATACGAAAGCTGCTCTCCAGGTTCATTCTGAGTTTGGAGATCATTTATCACAGAAGGCAAGCAGCTGGGCACCATTAGGGCTCTGTCCTTGAAACCCTTTCCCACGGTCTGGCTTAAGAATCATTGCCGTCAGCTCTTGGATATTCTGGTCATAGTATGAGGTCAGAGCAGAGAGGAAAATGACTTTGAGTCAGGATGACTTGTCACCTAGGGCTCGCCGACCAAAAATGCATCTGAGGGATTACCACAGCAACGGTCAACTGTGCAGATGGCTAATGGGCTTTGTCGTTGTCCTCCTGCCTTTGGAGGTAGGGTTTCACTGTGTAGCGCAGGCTGAACTCAAACCCATAGCAATCTTTCTGCCTCGGCCTCCTTAGGGCTGATAGTACGGGGCTCTGCGGTGCTTTTGAGAGACCTACAAGCATCTGTAGACAGGCAGGGTGCGAAACACGGCTCTGCGGTCGAGACACCTGTCTCTGCTCCATTGCTGCTGTGCTTAGCCTTGGACAAGTGCCGAGTTCCTCCATCTGTAAAGTGGGCTACTTGGATAAACAAACTCGTCTCGCCAGCCCCCTTCCTATGATGAACTTTCTTATTTGATGAAAATCACAGTAACAGATGAATGCCAGGTTTATTTAGGTAACTCCATCCTGTGTGTGTTCAAACCCCTTGGCTCTATTTATAGAGGGGGTGTGTGTGTGTGTGTGTGTGTGTGTTTTAGGGGGCTGTCTTCCTGTGTCCAGTACCCCACTCTTTTGTCCTGTTTTCTCTTGGCAACGCCCTAGCTCTGTCTTATGCAGTACTAATGGGATCATTAGTTGAGATTCTCTGCCCTTCCGTCAGCCTCTACAATTTCCCTGGACTGGGCCAAGCCAATGTTTTCTTCCAGAACTGGACGTTCAGTATAATAACACAGTGGCAGAAATGGCTTTGTTTCTGAGTCACTCTGATGTCAGCCCTTTGAAGAAGCTGGGTTATGGTTTGAAAATGCAACGGCTCACATGCTCCCGCTTGAGCGCTCTGTCCTCGGCTTGGGGTGCAGTTAGAAGGTTGGAGGCTTGTAGACACGTGACCCAGTAGCCAGACCCTAGCAGGAGCTTCAGGGCTACCGGCTGGCTCTCTCAGCATCCCGGTCCACCGGGACGGAAAGGAGGCCTAGCTACAGGCTGCCACAGCAAGGAACTCTACCATACCTTCCTTGCTATGACAGGCTATGCCTTTCAAACTGCAAGGTAGATGAAATGTATTCTATCAGGGTGTTTTGTCACCGTGACATAAACAACACCCCCCCACACACACACACACACATACACACACACACACACTGCTCACCTCTGTTACTGTGTTAGTGTGGATTTGGAGCCATCCTCTCAGGGGTCCTAGAGGCCTGATACTCTGCCTTTAGTTGTCTCGATTACACCTTTATTTATAGAAACTGCATATTAGTGCAGCCTCCAGAACTGACTCTAACCAACAAATGCTGGCCAATACCCCACACTGTAGGGCTGTATACTTTAAAGTGACAAAATCTAAGGTGGCTTGAATATCATGACAAGAATTTCATGCTCTAAGATACCAGTTGCCTCTACAGAGCGACTGAGATTCTGAAGTACAACTGTGATCCAAGTACACACAAGCACATGCTCCTACACATACATGCGCCTGCACACATACACACTCCACTGCACATACACATGCACTTGTACACATATGTACCTGCACACACATGTACCTGTACACACATGTACCCAGCTGCATCATGCAAACACACACATACACACACACTCAAAACGTAAAATTAAATAAAACAAAGGCTAGCTTCAATCTCCCTAACCATGTGGCTTTAAGACCCAACAGTTGTCGGGCAGTGGTGGTACATGCCTTAATCCCTTGTGCTTTTTGTTTTGTTTTGTTTTTTTCGAGACAGGGTTTCTCTGTATAGTCCTGGCTGTCCTGGAACTCACTCTGTAGACCAGGCTGGCCTCGAACTCAGAAATCCGCCTGCCTCTGCCTCCTAGGTGCTGGGATTAAAGGTGTGCGCCACCACGCCCGGCACTTGTGCTTTAAAAATGTTGTAAAGATCCTGAAGTCACTCACAGCCAGTGAATTGAAGGATCAGACCCAGACCCTCCGTTAAGCTCTACAGCCACAGGTGTTCCCAGAATCCTATGCAGCACTGATGGCAGCCCATGGGCCCACCTATTACTATAGGGGCGGGCATGGGGGAGGGGGACCAATTGACAATTCGCTACCTTGAGGACATGAAGTCACCACTGTACCATTCGGGGAAGGTGTTTGATACTTGTTTTTGACTATGTTGTGCTGCTATAGCAGGGATGCCAGAAACTGGGTCATTTTAGAAAACAAAACAATTTGTTTCTTGCAGTTTCAGAGGCTGAGAAGCCCATGGCCAGAGGACCCACTCCTGATGAAGAACATCTTGTGTTCTCCCAGAGTGGGAGGCAAAGAGCCTAAGAGCAGATTCTGACAGGGAAGGCTGGAGAGACAAGGCCATCTTTTTTTGGTCAGGAACCCATTCTGGTCCTAACTAGCTCAGACCCATGATGTCAGCATATGTCCACTCCTGAAGGCAAAGGCTCTCAAAGCCAAAACATCTCTTAAAGTTCCCCCCCCCCCCGGGTTCTCTCTTCTCCTTCCCCTTTCTCTCCAAATCCCCAACCCTGAGGGTTTAGGACACGAGGTAGGAAATCAAAGGGGCTTACAGATGGCCCACCTCTTGCTTACCTCAGGCTCCCAAAACTAAATCAGACCACAAATTGCTTGATGAAATAGATCCCGGCCTTGAAATGAGGTGACCCTGCAGTCAGCCTAGGGACTAGTATTTGTATCTGTGAATGAAATCATCAGGACCAGAGAGGGAGAACTAGGAGAATGGGCAAGAAGAAACCTTTGGAATTCAGAAGGTTCCAGAAGAAATACACGAGAAGAGTGCATCCCAGGTACAGAGTGGATGCAAAGACGCACAGGGAGGTAATGGCTTCCATATGGTAGTAACAGGACAGGGAAGCCTGCTGTTTCAGAATCAACAACAGTAACAACAATAACACACACAC
>NW_028227268.1:8382500-8800000 GCF_978045245.1 Mus caroli | reverse complement strand
AGTGAGCTCTGAAGCAAATGGTTGTGCTTCCTCCCTACTTTCCATGTGACAAACATTGAGCATCTGTCTCTCCACCATCTTTCGTCCATAGCCATCAAACACAGACCCTGCTGTCTTTGAAGCGAAGAACACACTGGGAGAGGTGTCCCTGAGCTGCACGTCCATTTTACCTGCCTCCTTCCCACTACCTCCAAGTCATGGGGTAGCTTCCTGAACTCCATTTCAGTCCTTAAATCACTTCCACCACCGTGCATTCTTAAAGTCATTCTTAGACAGCAGGTTCCCCGACTAAGACATGCCAGTGGGGAGCACTGAGGCTGCAGCTCAGAGGCAAGTGGTCACGTCTCATCAGAGAGCCCAAAAACTTCCAGGATTGCTAATGTCACACAAGTGCCACTTTGTCCATACTGGCTGCAGAGTGCCCAGAAACCTCCAGGTTGGCTAATGTCACACAAGTGCCACTTCATCCACACTGGCCAGAGCCTGACTTCCTGAAGTTGTCACAGAGGATTTCATAACACTCACGAAAAAGCAAGGGTGCCCCCCCCCCCGCATCCCCCGGAAGATGAATGAAAGGCTGAAGAATGTGACAATCTCTGAACTTAGAAGTGCATACATGGGATTCTGGGTAAGGAAGGAAGGAGGGAGGAGGAGAGAGTGCCAAGCCTTTGGGTGCAGGAAGGATTATTTGATGCTCTGGGAGCTCTCCATGTAAAACAAAAGTACAAGGGGATCCAAGTTCTCCAGGGTCTATACAGTCCACATTCCCTCTAGGGAAGGATTCAGATCCTGCTTCTAAACAAGCCAGAGGTTCACTCTCCTCCCCTGGGGCAGGGTGACTCTCTGGAAGAGGAATTACATCAAGAGTCTGTGGATCTGCGACTACATGTTCTATGCCATTGTCATGTGTACCCAGGAATTGTGGGAGAGGTTGCATGTGTTCGGGCAGAGATCCATGAGGGTCTGTGGTACCTGACACAGGAGCTACTCTCTATTACTATCACGGAAATCAAGTCAAAACTACCTGAATGCATATGGAGCATACTAGGAAAACACAGACAATGCCGGTTGCTGGTGAACGTGCAAAGACATCAGGACCTTTCTATGCTACTGGGGAAATCTCAAATAATATGTCTCCAGGCAAGCAGACCAGAAGAGATCAAGGGCACGGGAGCTAAGAGGTGAGGTGTCAGAACTGGAAATACTGTTTCTTCTTTCCTCTAAGAGGTGGTGATCAGCAACGGAAAAAAAGATTTCTCTTTTAAGAAGTGAGGTTGGGGACTGGAGGGATTGCCCAGTGGTTAAGATCACCGGTGCTCGCCCATTGGACCTGAGTCCTGTGACTAGTACCTACATGGTGCCTCACAACCATCTGCATCTCCAGTTTCAGATGATCCGATGTCCTCTTCTGGCCTTTATGGGCACTGCATGCACACAGTGTACATATATACAAGAGGGCAAAATCACTTATACACATAGGATTAAAATGAAATATCAAAAAACTGTAAAAGAATTTAGTCTGGGGACAGAGTGCAGATTGTTTGGGCGGGGCTATTGAGACAAGGCAGTGGGCCAGAAGTGACCGGAGTGGATGTGGTGAAGTAGGACCAGTATGCTTGGTATTTGATAAAAATGGAGGGTAGTGACGTATGGTGGAGGCACCATGACAACAGTAAGGTTTCTAGCCCAGAACACGTGAGTGAAGATCAGGACATTATCTTCAATGGGACACAGATGGTGGAGACAAAAAAGGCATGTCTGAAGGACAACTTGGCAGAGACACTTAGCCAGGTATTTAGAGTCTATGTCTTGGGGCTCTGGAAAGGAGGCCCCTTTGTTTTCTCCCTTTTAATTAGAAACCTTTGCATTGGGGGCATCTGATGTACCTGTGTCCTACTCCCTCAGGGCCCATACTACTCACACCCCTACCTGAGTTCTCTCCTCCCTGCTCCTCCGACACCCTCATCCCCACATCGGCCAGCAGTCGCGTGTTTCCCATGCTGTGTTTCAAGTTACTCCCGACTTGGCTGAGCAATCCTGCTACTTCTCCAAAGCAGCCCCGGACATGGCAGAGAGGCAGAAGTTGACTGCGTTCTGTGTGGTCACTCATGGATGGGGGTTCTGTGAGGTAGGAGAGAAGTGAGGGGCAGGGACAGAGGGGCTCAGAAAACCCATGATGCTAACTGCTGCGGGACCCTTGGGTGGGAGGGAAAGAAGAGGTGAACCACAGAGAGCAAAGAATATAAAGCCATGGAGGCAAGACAGACAGGCAGAAAGACAGACACACGCAAACACTTGCACACACACACACACACTCTCTCTCTAGGGGTTTATTCCTGGATGTCACCCCCACCTGTTGGTATACTAGGACAGTAGGCTAGGGCAGATGAGAGGATTTGGCGTTTGTTTGTTTGTTTGTTATTTTCTTTTGTTTTTGAAGCTGCACAAAGGATCTCCTTAAAGCTGAAGGGGAACACTTTCTCTGAGCCCTGTAATGCCAGGGCTGAGAGACAGGCGTCTAGGTGTGTGAAGAGTGCTATCTCAGGCATGAAAATCCGTCTGGAGGTGGAAAACAGATAAGAGGGGGATCCCAACAGGGCCGCTCCAAGAGGGAACTCTCAACAGTGGAAAAAGATGAGGGATTACACACAGCGTCAGGATTCAAGGAGGTTCATTTTTACGATGGTGTTGGCTGAGAAAAGTCCAGATGGAAACGGCCGCCTGACTCTGTCTACACTGGAAAGTGCACTCCAACAGAAATAGTGAGTCAGAACTCGATGCCGTGTTTGTCAACTTGGGGACCAGCTGGGCTGTGTTTTGAACAACCCATCAATCCGCTTAGACATACACAGAACGGGAGGCATCTTCCAGTTGTCAGAGTAAAGATTCTTCACTCTTCAGTCCGGCAACCCGAAGACAAACAAGGGAATTTGTGGCTTGGTTTCCTTGACAACCTTATCTTCACTTCAGGCACCATCCCTGTCTCTAAGCAACAGGGCACTCTTCAGAATTACCGGGAGGTGAAAAACCAGCACTTGCCCCGGTCCTCCAGGACAAAGCAGGATGGGGAAGAGCCACTGACCCACACCTCACAATGCAGAGCCCAGGGAGGCTAGCGAAGGTGTGTCTCCCCAAGTATTTCCCCAGACCACATGCACCCCGACTCTGTCGCCTCAAGTTCCCTATTTGCATGCTTTGGCTTACTCCCTGGAGGACACAGTGACTCAACCTGTCAGCTAATCATCTAATGCTGCCCCATTCCTAATGCAAAAGCCCTCCGTGGCCTCAAGCATGGGATGGGGGTGGGGGGAGAAGTGGAGGCCGACCCTAGAGAGCAGGGCACAGGAGGAAAGCCAAGATGTCACTGTCACCATGATTTAGCAGATTGCTAAACCTGGAGAAAGGGGTTTGATTAAAGGAAGAGAGAAGACACCTCTATTGCGGCATTGATATTTAAGAAGACCTCGTTTCCCTCAGAAGACAGGATTCTGAGTGTTCGTTTTTTTACTGTGGGCCCCGTCCCTGGGTCACGAAGAATGTCTAAGAGTATAAAGAAGAGGTATAAGTGAGCAAACTCTTGAGAGGTGGCAGCTGAGTCTTAATGGAGACCAGAGGAGTGAGCTGAGCGGCTGAAGGAACTGGGAAACAGAGGAGCCAACATGGGATAGGTTCGGGTGTTGCATCTCATAACCCAAAGAGCCACCATCCATCTCAATCCTTTACGTTTCAAACCACCGCACGCCCATGACCATAGCTGCCCTTACAGCATCTGCAAAGCTGGGGCCAGGCTGGAGCTTGGAATTATGCCCCTTCCTTCATAGCCGTGGCCATCTCCACTTGGGGGCTGTTCTTGCATGCATTCACACCACACAAGGCTATTTCTCAAGAAGACACACACTACAGAGTCTGAGTCCAAACTCTGTCCCATCATTGGGATTGAAGAATTCTGACGGTCTGGTTTGTTATCATTCAAATAAAATCCCCCAAAATTGGGGAGTACAGGCAATTAAAGTTTTCAGTCATCCTTCAACTGTATGGATCTATTCAGGACCCCTCCCTATGACAGTAAATAGAGATTGTTAACTTTACATCATCTAGACCAGGAGACAGCTGTACTGGCCGGTTTTGTGTGTCAATTTGACACAGGCTGGAGTTATCACAGAGAAAGGAGCCTCCCTTGAGGAAATGCCTCCATGAGATCCAGCTATAAGGCATTTTCTCAATTAGTGATCAAGGGAGGAGGGCCCCTTGTAGGTGGTGCTATCCCTGGGCTGGTGGTCTTAGGTTCTATAAGAGAACAGGCTGAGCAAGCCAGGGGAAGCAAGCCAATAAGTAACATCCCTCCATGGCCTCTGCATCAGCTTCTGCTTCCTGACCTGTTTGAGTTCCAGTCCTGACTTCCTTTGGTGATGAACAGCAGTATGGAAGTGTACGCCGAATAAACCCTTTCCTCCCCAACTGCTTCTTGGTCATGATGTTTGTGCAGGAATAGAAACCCTGACTAAGACAACAGGCTTCCACACCAGTGACGGATTCCTTAGACTGTCTTGTCTTTTAGGCATGCCTGTGAGGAAGTCAGCACCACTGAAGACCAGTGTTCATCACTTCGGGCTTCCTGACTGTGGATGCAACGTGACCACCTGTCCCACACCCCTACAGCTGTACCTTCACCACCATCATGGGCTGTGAGAGAAAGCCCACACCATCATGGGCTGTGAGAGAAAGCCCACACCATCAAACTGTGAGAGACAAAAATCAATCCTTCCTTCTTGAAGTCGGTTTCATCAAGTATTTTGTCACAACAAGGAACTGAAATGTATCACCTGGTTTGGGAATTCCTGAGTAGAGTAACTTACAGAGTCATCTCTCTGATTCACTTACGACATGTGCATGTGTTGCTGACACGAATAAGAAGGGGTGGCAGGGCAGGGAGTGGGGGTGGGGATAGCCTGAGTCATTCATTGCAATGGGCTGCAAAGATCCCACCACCTAGAGGCATCTGTGGAGCTGTAAACATGAATACAGTCATCAGTGGAGAGGGTGGGAGTGGCGGTTAGTATTGATTGTCAGCTTGACAAGTTCTAGAATTATCCAGAAGGGAAATTTCTGTTCTGGATTGGGTTAACTGATGATGGAAGACCCACCCTAAACATGGGTGTCCTCATTACACAGGCTTGGAATCCAGACTGCAGGAAAAGGAGAAAGTCGGAAGAGAACTGATTCTCAGTGCTCTCTACTTCCTGGACACAGATGCGATGATGTCACTATCTCAACTTCCTGCTGACAT
Organism: Mus caroli; assembly: GCF_978045245.1. Classification (NCBI taxonomy): domain Eukaryota; kingdom Metazoa; phylum Chordata; class Mammalia; order Rodentia; family Muridae; genus Mus; species Mus caroli. Next base: position 8,794,713 of record NW_028227268.1, on the reverse strand, counting down.
CCACCATGACAGACTGCACCTGCAAACTGTGAGCCAATGTAATCTTCCTCCCTTTTGCTTTTGTCTTGATATTTCATCCAGGTGGTGAGAAAGGGACTAAGACAGAGAGGGAGGGAGCCAGCTCACAGAGCCCTAGTCATTTGAAGACAACCAGACATAACCGGCTTCAGCAAAGGCCCCGGGACAAAGGGAATCAGATGGGTAGGTAGTCCCCAAGGCTCCCAGCTCCCAGAATCACAGACTGGGAGAAGACTGAAGGAAGTATAGCACTCACAATTGGTCAGGTCAACATCTAAACACACAGGCCAGAGGGTTGTCTATTTGCTCAACAAGAGAGCCACCATTGGGCAGCTGGTTCAAAATGCCATGGTGATCCAGGTGTTTCTGGGAGCTTAGGTTCATCACGACTCTCTCTGTGGGGTTTGGAAGGCTCCACTCAAGGCTCATCTAAAGATTCTCTATACCCTGGGTCTGTCTATGGAGGGAGACTTCTCTCAAGCTGCAATACTGAGTTCACGTCTTAGACCTAGAGGCCATGTCTACAAGAAAAGGGAGGAGCACGAAGCAACGGGAGCTACTCAAGCCAGGTTAAGACACATCTGTGCTGACAGGGGGACTCCATGGGCGGGTCATGGCCCCGAAGAGGGAACACATGACAGAGCAGGGGACAGACCTAGAAGCATCAGGTCCATTTGTCATTTTTACTCAATTGTTTTTCATCTGAGATGGGAAGAGAAAATGGAATTTCCATTTGAGGATCCGCCCTCGGTTAATTGTTATTTGTAGAACACAAGTAACACTCTCATTGTTCTCAAGCCCACACCATAAAAGCCATCCAGGGAATGCAGGCAAACAGAAGAAACAAGGACTTATTAAATGCATAATTAATGTGCATTAAGATTAGCACACATGAATAGCAATCAGCTGGGACGCTACAGAGCATGAACCCTGAATGTTATCGATTGATTAAACTTGTTATCTGCTGCGGCTTGGGAACAAATTAGCAAGCCTCCTAGGGCGGGACAGGGAAGGGGACTGGAAGCGGGGTGGGGGTGGGGTGGGGTGGGGGTGGGGAAGGGGGTGACTGCTTGGGGAACCTAAAGCCAGCAAAGGTGCTGAGTGTTTTCATGAGTCATTCTTCAAGTAAAACCACAGCTCCACTTAGGGTAAAGCGAGCCACACTCTTGCCAAGGTCATCTCTGAACTAGGGGGGCCACCCATGGGAGACTCTGAAATGTCTGCTCACTGACATTATACTGTTATATCAAAGTGATGGGAGTAGCCTGTAAGGTTGGTCTTCTGTGTGGCTTCTCTAGGGACCATCAGGTCTGATATGTATCTCATGACCCCACCCACCCACCCACCCACCACAGCCTTACCCAGGGAAGACCACCAGCAGAGAAGTGATGGGGAAGAATCTGGCAGAAAAGGACACCCTGACATAGACTCCCCCACATCCCAGAGGTAGATCAGCGCAGTGAGATGAGAGGGAGCCATCTGGGACCCAGACAGTGCCCTTGATCTTCTTCCCTTTTGTGTAGGGTGCTCATGGTGTCCCCTCTAGGCCCCTTGTAATGGTTGATCTTGTCAGCTTGATGAGATTTAGAGTCACCATGGAAACAAACCTCTGGGCATATCTGTGACATATGTCACAAAACATGTAAATAGGTACAGAAGACCTGCCCTGAATATCAGTGGCACTATTCCATGCGCTGGGGTCCTGAACTGAATAAAAAGGAGAAAGATGGATAGGCACCAATCGTCACCTCCCTCTGCTTCCTGACTGTGGAGTGCATGTGACCCCACCCACCACCCTGCCTTCCTCACCATGATGGGCTGTATCCTTTAAGTTCTTAGCCCAAATCAACCTTCATCCTTTAACTTGCTTCTTACAAGCAAGGAGAAAAATGACTAGCCTCCCCTCTATGGGGACAGACATGACTAACCTCCTCTCTACAGCGACAGGCATGCTCCCACATAGCTAATGCCACCAGTGATAAGGGGTGACTCTTTCCTGTTCCCATTTGCTCTGTCTGTTTTGTTTCTCCCACAGTGGGGATGCAACCAAACCTTTGTGCAAGCCAGGCAATAGGTCTAGCACCAAATGCAGTACTTCCCACAGTCAAAATGACTTTTTAACTGCCTCGTCTTCATAGACAACAGAAAACAAATAACAACAACACATTCTTGCTCTCAAGGCTTTTGCCTTGACCCTGATGACTTCCTATAATGATCCATCCACTCTGTACAATGTTGATTTGTTTCTTTTAAGACAGGGACTCCCATTATGTAGCTATGGATATCCTAGAAACAGCTATGCAGACCAGGCTAGCATTGACCTACCAGAGATCTACCTGCCTCCACCTCCTGTGAGCTGGGATGAAGGGTTTGTGTCACTGCCACCATTTTCTGCAGTGTTGACATGGATATGTGAGTAAGCTTCGTTTCTTCTGAGATATTGAAAGCTCGTTTGTTCCAAGTTTTATACGGGGTCCAAGTTGAAATGGTAATAGTGTGGCTACGTTAGATTAAGTGTATTTTGTAAATTAATTCCATTTGCTTTTGGCCTCTTGTATTTTTAAAGTTTATACCCTAGGGAGTATTTTATAATAAATCACACACACATATATATATATATATATATATATATATATATATATATGTATATATATGCATATCCACATCTTTCCTATATATGGCTATCAGAGAGTTTAACAATTCACATTGTACTCCTCTATATGTTTTTTTAAAGATTTCTTCATTTTATTGCATTGCATGCGTGCTTTGCTCATCTATGGATGTGTGCCCTATGAGTATCAGGTTCCCTTGGAGGTCTGAAGAGGATGTCAGATCCCATCAGACTGGAGTTGTGAATGATTGTGAGCCGCCATGCGTGTGCTGGAGGGTTGAACCCAGGTCCTCTGCAAGAATACGTGCTCTTAATCCTTGAGCCACCTCTCCAGCCTCCTGCGCTGCATCCCTGCGACACGTGTGTGTGTGCCGGCCTCACTCTGCCGTATTCAGAGAACACTGCAAGGGTGACGACTCCCTCTCTCCTTAGGATCACCGGGATAAGCATCTTCAGGGCACGCATCTGGATCAGAAGCATAATCGGTGCTTGGGAAACTAAATGGCAATATGGGAATAAAACTGTGGCAACTAGTGAAAAAACCCTGCTCCTTTGAAACTGATTAAAGTGTGATATGATGGTTGGCTGCAAAACGAGAGACTAATAGTTCAGATCCTAAGAACATATGTCACTGCTATCAAGGAAATACAGGCCTTAGCCTCCCTGGCAGCCAACGGCCAGAAGAGAGACACAATAAATGAATTGTTTTCGCAGGAGAGGCAAAGCATTCCTAGAAACTACATTGTTCCATAAATGTCTTACGTAGTGGCAGTGGGTGACAAGCGGAGCAACGATCCTAGCAAAGACCTGAGAGTAATTGTCACAGTGATTTCCATAAGGCAGGATTCCCAGCCTCAAAACCTGACTTAAAGGGCTAGATTTTCAGGCGGGCATAAGATGACGTGGACCCATTATAATGTGTTGGCCAGGAGAATGGGCAAATGTCTATTTGAAAGTAGGAAGAAGACCAGGAAGAGGAGGAATGGGAAGAGGAGGTGCAAGAGGAGGAGCATCAGGAAGAGCAGGGGGAAGAGAAGCAGGAGGAGAAGCAGAAGGAGCAGTGGAGGGTGGGGAGGAGCAGGATAAGAATCAGGAGGAGGAGTGGGAGGAGGAAAAGGAGTAGGAATTGGAGGAGGAGGAGCAGGAGGAAGAAGAGTGGCCAAAGTAGGAAGAGGAGGAGGCAGATCAAGAAGAGAAGCAGGAGGAAGAGAGGAGGAGGAGGAGGAGGAGGAGGAGGAGGAGGAGGAGGAGGAGGAGGCAGATCAGGAAGAGAAGCAGGAGGAGAGCTTTCTCAGTCTTGGAGCTGCCTTAGCCCAGCACTGGACAGCATGTACCAATTTTCCTGGACAAGCTGTCGGAACCCATGTCTGGTCTCCGTTCAAGAATAAAACAGAACCGGGCCAGAGGTTCAGCACAACTGGTAGAGTGCCTGTCATACAAGCAGAAGACCCTGGGGTCGATCTCCAGCGTTGCATAAACTAAGTGTGGTAGCACACACCTGCAACTCCAGCACTCAGGGGGACCCAGGCTCAAGGCTGAGCTTGGCTTCAGGATGAGTTTTATGTGCCTAGGTATGTGTGTGCTCATGTGTGTATATATGCACACATTTGTACAAGTACACATGTACATGTGCATGTATGTGCATAGAAACCAGAAGTCGGGACATGCTCAATTGCTCTTCATCCTATTTTTTGAGACAGGGTCACTTACTGAACCTTACTGAACCTGAAGCTCCTGGATTTAGCTAGGCTGGCTGGCCACCAAACTCCAGGGATCCTCTTGCTTAAGCTGGGCATAGTGGCTCATGCCTATCATGCTAGTAAAAAATAGTTTTTCAATAAATAAACAAATCAATAGACAAACTAAGAAGCTCCTATTTAAGCTGTATTCTGGTCATGGCAGCAAGACAGCATGACGTTAACCAGAAACTTGGCAAATCAATACAGAAACTGCCTTCCAAATGTATTGCTTTGACTCTTCTCTTCACCTTACATAAGACGTAGGAGAATGACCACGGCAATGTGGAAACTAGTCTTTATTTAACCCAAATGCAAGTGCAGCCTTAGACTGTGGCTTTGGCCAGTGTGGTGGTTTGAATGTGCTTGCCCCATGGGAAGTGACACTGTTAGTCGGTGTGGCCTTGTTGGAGGAAGTATGTCACTATGTAGGTGGGCTTTAAGGTCTCCTAGTGCACAAGCTCCGCTCAGTGAGGAAGAGAGTCCCCTCCTGACTGCCTTCAGATCAAGATGTAGAACTCTGGCTCCCCCAGCACCAAGTCTGCCTGGACGCTGCCATGATTCCTGCCATGATGATAATGGACTGAACCTCTGAACCTGTAAGCCAGCCCCAGTGAAATATTGTCCTTATAAGAGTGGCCTTGGTTGTAGTGTCTGTTCACGGCAATGAAACCCTACCTAAGACAGCCAGGAAGCAGGGCTCTGAGGTCCTGTGTGTCCACAGCCCTTGGCAAGGGTGGTGGGCACCCCGGCTTGCCTGGCATGTGCACATGGGATCATGCAGGGACCCTGGAGCGGCAACTTCCCACTCTGTGAGTTCATGCCAGGGCTTATGCTCACACCCAACAGCGCAATTTGGAAGTGTGCTCTCAGCTTCTGCTACGGCGCGCACCCAGGAACACGATCTGTTGAGCAAAATGTCATCCCATACTGGAGCCCGTGCTAATTATAATGTCATTTTCCCCACTGAGGTGCAGATAATTAAAGGAGAATATTACAGTGTTTTCAAACTCCTGGAGTAAATGAGAGGAGCCTTGAAGTCACCTGCTGGAGATGAGAATTAAAGTGCTCTAAGCTGTCCCCCCTGGAGGTCACCTGACTGGAACTAGAAGATCCTTAAGGACTGAACTAAGGTGCCCCAGAGGAGGAGGGGGTGTGGGAGGAGGAGGACAGGAAGAGGGAGGAGAAAGAGGAAGGAGGAGGAGGGGAGCAAAGGAACTCATGTTCAGCAGGCTCTGCTGTGCTCTACCTTGAGTTGGGCTACACAGCAGGTGGCCCGCCTGCTGCAATAGCTGTTAACTGGCTTCCTAGGGAACTGCTGTTATCGCCAATTTACATCTGCCAACTCTGAGATGCTCATGCCCTTACCCCAAGTCACATGGCTAATAAGACAGCTGGTGGCTTCTAGAGCTAAGTCCAGGCCTTACCGCTTCTAAAGTCTACGCCTGTCTAACCGTGACAGGTCTCGACCACCCTTGCCTGCTGGTGATGGGTGTGGGGAGGGCATACTTCTGGGGCACTCCTTCTGCAACCTTCTGCAGAGCTCCCTTGGGGACAGCCCTGGCTATGGAAGAGGTCTCTCATCCAGGTTGCCCAGCCTAGGCCTGCTGCTGAGCAGAGCCCAGGACATCTGCAGCAAGACGTCTGCCAACATCCCCGGCTGGTGTCACAGACATTGACATTTCATGCCGTTAAAAATAAAATAAAATAAAATAAAATAAAATAAAATAAAATAAAAAAGCAAAACGTGTTCCCTGAACTTTTTGGAAATAGCTGAGATGCTTCACCACTTATCAGTAGAAAAGAGGCCAAGAGCGGGCAGGAGGAAAACAAGCTGAGCAATAACCAGCTCCACCTTAGTGGTTGCTGTGTGGCCCCTAGGCTCCATCTCTGAACTTCTGCATCTCTGTGCCATTAAAGGGGACAGATATCTAAACATGGTCATGGATATTTCCAAGACCTGAGTGAATATTTACCTTTTATTATTGTGGTGGTTTGAATAGGTAATGGCCCCCATAGATTCTTGTGTTTGAATGCTTGGCCCACGGGAGGGTGTGGCCTTGTTGGAGGAAGTGTGTCACTGTAGGGGTGGGCTTTGAGCTCTCCTAGTGCTCAGTGTGGATTCAATCTCCTTCTGGCTGCCTTTGGAACAAGATGTAGAACTCTGAGCTCCTCCATCACCATGTCTGCCTGCACACTGCCAGACACCATGATGATAATTGACTGAACCTCTGATGCTGTGAGCCAGCCCCAATTAAATGGTGTTCTTTTATGTGAGTTGCCTTGGTCATGGTGTCTCTTCACAGCAATGAAACCTGAACTAAGACAACTGTCCTTGATAATTCAAGGTTATGTGTGGCGATGACCTGCTGGCTGAGCCTGTATCACTGATTGCTGAGAACGACACCCAATGTCCAGAAACAAAATGTCACTTAGCAGTGATTACACCATGTTTTTCCTGGGAAAATCCGTACCTAATAATAGAGTGTTCTGCCCAGCCTTTGCCCCAGGAAAATGAGACACACCATGCTTTTCTCTGTAACTACCGGCCTCTTGCAAGCACACCCCCCCCCGCCCCCATCTTGTTCTGAGTGCTGGCCCTCCAAAGCCACCCTTTCTACACATGAAGACCATGTCTGAAGCACACAGAAGCCTGTGCCTTATGGGATCAGTAGAATCCTGACTTTCAGTGGTCCAATAAAAATCTAAACCCAAAAGTGATCAGTACTCTTTAAAGAGTGGGATTCATAAACACCCCACTAATCCTTCCTTGAGTGGAGCTGTGATCAGTCCTCAATTACAATACACTGAGAACATATATGGCTGGTGGTAGAGAACAAAGTGGGAGGAGTTTAAAAAAGGAAACAGGGACATGGAGGGAACAGGGACTCCATAGGAAGACCATCAGAGTCAACTAACCTGTATACCCTTGGAGGGACCCAGAGACTGAACCACCAACCAAAGAGCATCATGGGCTGGACAGAGGCATCCTGCACATCTGTAGCAGATGTGCAGCTTGGTCTTCATGAGGGTCCCCCAACAGCTGGAGCAAGGATCTTACCCTGACTCTTGTTTGCCTGCCTGTGGATCCTGTTCCTCTTAACTGTCTAACGGCCTCGTCCGTCTGGCCTCAGTGGGAAAGGTTGTACCCAGTGGTGCTGTGACTTGAGGGGCCAGGGTGGGTTGGTACCCGGGGGGGAACCTTCCCCTTCTCGGAGGTGACAGGAAAAAAATATCATCCCCTCCCCCCCAAATGAAAAGTAAAACAAGAATTCATGGACTTAAAAGAATGAAAAGGTTTCCCTGGGACCCAGCAGTTCCGCCCCAAGGTATGATAGCATCAGACCATGTCCACCATATTCCTACTCAAACTGAAAATGGCAGAAGAAAGCTGAACACCCAGGAGCTGATGGATACAGGCCCAGCGACACTCGTCCGCATGGATGCCGCTTCTCTTGTTCCTATGACAAAGCCACTTCAGAGTCTATTTCAGCTCATGGTTAGAGGGGATACAGTCCTCCAGGGCAGGGAAGCCATGGAGACGGGCATGGGAGGCAGCTGACCTCACTGCACCCTCAATTAGGAAGCAGGGAGAGATGAACGCTGGGGCTCAGCCCCTTCTCTTTTGGATTCAGTGTCCAGCCCTCTGGCTGGGGTCCACCACCCTGTAATCCAGAGGTGGGTCTCCAGATGCAGAGCCATGGGTGGCAACCACCCACCTCACATCCCAGAATGAAGACTGTTCTGGGCTTAAAGGAGAAGCAGAAACCAACATAAATGCGGTACAAGAAAAATGACAAACAAGCCAAGTGAAAGAAAGTAGCTGCAGCAGGCCGCATGCGCAGTGCAGGGCACAGTCTGTGGGAGGACAGAGTACAGAGGAGATCGAGGTGGAAGGGAGCGCAGAGGTGGGAAACCACTGCTGCTAGGCATGTGGTTTCTCTACAGGATGGGGAGAACATAGGTATTGGACGTGGTGATAATTTCATGTGGGAGAATGTTGTATGATGGGGTCCCCGGGAAAGAGAGGAAACGAAACACTTGATTATCTTGTTACCTTCAGTATTAGGTAAAAGAGAGCCAGGAGTCCATTTGCCATGAGCATCTTTTTGGTCACTGAGAGTGGTGATTTAAATAGAGAAGCGGGGGGGGGGGGGGGGAGACGGACGGCACGGGGGGGGGGGGTGTCCACAGGATTGAGACGGGAGCTGCTATGGTTGAAGCCTGAAATGGGCTCATGTTTTGGATGCTTGGTCTCTGCTGGTACCTCTGTTTAGGGAGGTGAGGCTTAGAAGTAGGGCATGTATGTGCACATGTGTGTGTGTGTGTGGGGGGGAGTTGCCTGTACCTTATCTTGGGGTCCTGTCACCTCTGTCAAAGACCAAGGTGGTGTTTGCTATGCCTTCTGCCACTGTGACGGACTAAATCCATAGTGGGACAAAAAAAAATGTTCTTCCCCCTGAGCCCAAAATCCTTACTTAAGAGTCTGTGAGGTACTGAAGTAACAGTGGCATACACATGACCAATACAGCAACACCCCCATGGTACCCTCACTATGCACACACATGCATACACTTGCACGTGTGTGTGCACATATACAGAAGAGAGAAAGACAGACAGTCAGACAGAGGCAGAAAGACAGAGAGAGGGAGGGAGGGAGTAGGGGAGAGAGAGAGACAGAGATAGAGAGAGTGTGAGCAAGCCCAGACAATACCTTTTGAACCTCACCCACCCTCTCACTGGATAAGGCACAGTGAATAAGTGGCAGTGTGCACCCAGCGATGGTGGCAGTGGCGGTGGCGGGTATAGAGAAGGCCAAACAGAAGCAGCCTGGGAATGGGAAAGGAAGAAGACAGGGCTAGAGTTCAAGGGAATCCCAGGGGAAGAGGAAAACCCTGGAAGACTGGAGCTCATTGGCTCTGGCCAGCACTGCACTGACTGCTTAGGTTTCTGTGGCTCAGCAAATGAGAACTACAGAAACCTCTGAGTTCTGACGCTTAAGCCTATGAAAACCGCCCTCTAGGCAGGAGAGAACGATCAGATTCCCGTTGTCCTGAGTTACCTGCGGAGGGGCTCTGCATGCAGTCTGCAAAGGTTCAAACAAGAACTTGGCAGGGGGAGATTGAACACACACAGCAACAGGACATAGAGTGACAGCCATGCAGAAACCTGAAGAAGCTGGAAGGGACAGGACATGGATGTCCCAGACCCGCCCTGGAGTCTCCTGCAAATCAGAACCTTGTCAACTACTTAAGAACGGATTTAAGAGCTTTGACTTCCACGACTGTAGGAGAATAAGTCTGATCTTTTGGCTTTGTTTGTTTGTTTGATTGTTTGTTTGTTTGTTTTTAAAGTCATTATGTTAGTAAAAAGTTGTTAAAGCAGCTGCAGTTGACTAATACAGCCCTTTATCATATTTTTTTTGATTTATTTATTTATTATATGTGAGTACACTGTAGCTGTCTTAAGACGCACAGGCGTCAGATCTCGTTACCGATGGTTGTGAGCCACCATGTGGTTGCTGGGATTTGAACTCCGGACCTTTGGAAGAGCAGTCGGGTGCTCTTACCCACTGAGCCATCTCACCAGCCCGCCTTTATCATATTTTTAACACAAATGTTGGTGTTAGTAGATGGCTTTGAGGAGGTCATTACATCATCAGGATAGAGCCCTTGGGAGTGAGATGAATTACACACACACACACACACACACACACACACACACAGACACGACCCCAGAGAGTTCTTATCCCTGCTCCACAATGCAAGAACACCAGGCTAGCCCAAATAAGATCCTTCTCTGTCTTAAACGCCTAATTTCCCCCCTCTACTTCCACCACATGATGACACCAGGCTAGCCCTGCTGTTGAGACTCAGGGATCCTGAAGTGGCTAACTCACCTGGGGACATGCCCTTCCCCAAACCCACTTTTATCTCATCACAAGTAAGGGTAGCTTTTTTCATAGGGAAGTTTGGATCTAAATCTGATAAAACCATGAAGAAAATAAAAGTTAGTTATAACCCTCAGGAACAGCCAGCCGGCATTAATATTTTGTTTTCTAAATTTGTTCTTGAGTTCCCTGAAACTAAAATCACTTCTGACTCAAATCCCGAGCATTCCTTTGAATGCCATTATTAGAAACCAGCAATGATGACAAGCCAAATAATTAAAATCAACTGCTGTGCTGTCCTGGAGACACAAACAGCAGCCCCCGGGTCTCTAGATCACAGCAACAACTGTCAAATGAACTCGGCTCTTGACTGTAAGGAGAGGGGATGAGAAAATTAGTTGTGCAGGCTCCGCTATGGGTCTCCATAATCAGCCTCCCGGGTGAAGGCAGAGGGCCTGCCATTCACTCCCAGAATCCATATGACAAATTGAGTGTGGCAGAACGCACTGCAGTGCCCGATCCAGGCAGGAGGGCATGAGTGGATCCCTATGGCTTACAGGTCAGCCAGTTTAGCCTCATCACTGAGTCTCGAGGCCTGGTGAGAGAGCCGGCCTCAAAGAGTAAAGTGAAGGGTGATAGAGGAAGACACTGGACATCATCCTCCAACCTCCATTTCATGCCCATGTGTGCAACACCACACCCCCACACCTCCACACACACACACACACACTCACGTACGCACCAAAAATATCTGCCCTTCGCCCACCTGGCAACCAACACAGAAAGACAACTGATCTCTCAGCTCTTGACTAGCCCCTGCTCTCCTGGAATGGAGGTAGGAGCCAATGTACCCATCTTTCCTGGTGCTGGAGTATGGAGTCGCCATGGACTGGGTTGGAGCTCCAGTACATGCCGTGTGTGAAATTGGGCTGATAGAAGAACGCGGTGGTGACCTTTTGGAAAGATGCCCCATTTAACAGGAAAGCACACAGATTTCCAGTATACAATGGTGCGCGTCACATCAAAGGGAGACACCACACACCCCTGCTGTCAGGACACTCTGCCTTGCCTCCACCCAAAGCATTGGAACCAGATGACTAAACCCATGAGCCAAGGTAACCTTTTTTCCCCTTTGACTTGATTTCTCTCTGGTGTTTTGTCACGGCGGTGACGGTAGCTAACAAAGGTCTATAACTTAAGTGAAGTCCTGGAAGATGGAGAAGCTTGGAGGCTCAGGGATTCATCTGTCCACACATGTAGGTCTTACACATTAACTCAAGTGCCTTGGGTTAGTACCAATGCCCTCAGGCATGTGGTCACACTACAGAACACTCCAAGGCCAGGCCACCCATTAATAAGCTCTCTCACTTCTTTCCACATTACAGTACAATTTGTTTTTTTTAAACAGAGTGTCATTCTCAGGATGTACAAAACTGAAGCCACAAAGACAAAAACTTCAAAAAAAAAAATCAATTATCCATTAAGTCACTGTGGAAAGTCTATCTGAAAACCCAGAGACTTGGAGAATGTCAAAAGATGCACCTAAATTTTTAATAAACCATAAAGGATGGTGTTATAAGAAGAGACCTCTTCAAAGGCGGCTGGCACTGGACAGGCTCTTAAAAATGACTCCTGTCAGAGAGCACATTCCACAACTGACAGGAACCGTGGGTGAGTTATCCACTTCAGGCGACAGCAGAGACCAGAGACCTGAGAAATGAACCTTGCCGGGGACTTCAGAGTTAGGTAATTTTGTTTTCCAGACAGGGTTTCATATAACTCAGGCTGGCTTCAGACTTGCTGTGTAGCTGAGGATGACCTTGAACTCTTGATCCCCCTGCCTCTGCCTTCCAGCAGAGAGTACACGGGTGTCTGCCTCTGCTCTGCCTTCCAGCGTGCAGAGAGTACACGGGTGTGCCACCGGGCCCGGTTTATGCACTTCTGAGCATCAGCCTGAGGGCTTCATGCATATTAAACTACACCCCACCTCCAGAACAGCACCCCAGCCCCCGGAGTGTTATACTCTGTGTACTTAGGCCTTTGGTGATGTCCTACAGTGCTAAGGATTTAGAGGGCAGTCAGCTGCTGCCTCAGTTGCTTTTCTGTTGTTGTATAAAATGCCCCCACAAGAGCAGCCTCTGAGAAGGGCTTCTCTGGGTTCGTAGTGTAAGAGCACATCTATCAAGGTGGCAGGGAACTCAAAGGGCAGGAGCTTGGAGTATCTGGTCACATACAGCCCCCCCACCCCAGCCCCACCCCCTTACAAGGAAGCAGAGAAGACTGAGGATTCTATTTAGCTACTTATCATGTAGTCCAGGAGCCGCCCAGAGAATGGTGCGCTTTGCTGGCTTTTAGGGTGGGTCTCCCCACCTCAATGAAGCTAATACACATAATCCCTTTCAAGCGTACAGAGCGTAAATAACCCCTCATGGGTTTGTCTTCTCCGTGATTCCATTGCTAACATGGAAAGTGCCGATGAGTCGCAGTTTCCCCCTGTAGTCAGACTCGAACCTGTGTACCCAGCCCTCTGCTCAGGATCTTCCCTGCCTGGTGGAAGCTAAGCCTCACCATCTGCATTTCAGCCCCCATCCTCTTAGCTCAGCTCCCGTTTTCTTCCTAGAAGATCTTAACCACAACCCAATGCCTGTAACTGGTCACCTCACAGCCTTGGGGTTCCCCCTGGCCCATCTCCCCTCATACGTCTTCGTCAGTCTGTCTGCCACAACCTTAACAGTCAGGAAGATAGCGTGGTTGTGCTATGTGTGGTACAGGCTCCTCTGGAGGCAGCCTGGTACCCAGTGCATTGTTGGAAAGCCTGCTTTGTAGACATTTTCAAGTCCCTTGAAGAAACAAGCACTACTATGACATACCATAAGCCGGTATCCTCACTGGACCTGACTCTGAGTCCACTAGATGGACCTTCATTCTTATTGGTTAACTAAAGGTCTTGAATGAGCAGTTATACCGTGGGTGACAGGAAGACATAGGTAACCCTGCTTCTGCAATGATTGGTATTTTACAGGCTGGAGGAGATTCAGGAGTCCTCAGACTTCCAACGGGCAAAGTAGAGTCTCTGGCTATCGTGACCAGGGCCCCCAACACTGCAAACCCGGCTAGGTCTTTTTGAACTGTGTGCTGGGGTCCTGTATCTAAGACTCCACCTGAAGACAGACTAAATTGGGAGCTGTAGGAAAATTAGCCACAAATGTCTGCATCTGACCCAGAAAGGGCTGAAGGGCCAAGAGGGAGATGGCAGAGAGATGGGCAATGAGGAAAACTCTAAGAAAAGCCACCTATGCAAGATTACATGATCCAAATTGCTTTAACTACAATGGAAATTACCAGAGATACACGTCTCTCTCCTCCTGGAGAAAAAAAGCCTGGCTTAAAAGTGATCTGGTGCAGTCTTTTTGGTAGATTCCATATGTACCAGACTATAATAACACAGACAAGGCTTCTTTGCACAGATAAAAGTTACCAAGTTCCCATGAGGGATAACCCCATTCTGCCTGTGTTCTCTGCCTCGGCAAAACTAAGCGGCGAGACAGTGGAGTAACAGCCACATGGGCCTTAAGAGGAAAACACCGTCACTCTAGAGAGCCTTGGCCAGCTGCACCGACGGTCCTGTCATAGACACCAGACGGGATCAACGAACTCTGTGGATTTGGAAAACAAATCGCCTAGGACAGCTCCCAGGGAAGGCAACTGCGCATGCTCTAGGATGACTCCCTGCCCCTCCCCACCCGAAGGCAACTGCGCATGCTCAGATTTCAGCAAAAGATGGGTGGGAACGATTAACAACCCAAGACTGACAAAGGCATGGTTGAAAGACCTGAGGAGCCCACACAATGGCCCCCATCGGTCAAATGCTCAGAAGGCCCAAGCATGGTACGGCGATGTGCATGCTTCATTTAAGTCTCAAAAGACACCGTTGGCAGATTAGTCCTATGTCAGTGATGAGAAAACCAAACAGCATCTAGAGATAACCTCGTCAGTGGGTAGCCGAGCTAGAATCCCACACTGTGTCCCCAGCAGCTTGGGACCTTTCATGTTTATTTTTGTGGTAGCCTTAGTGTTTGTTATTTTAAGCTTATCTATATCTTCCAGTTGCTCTAGAAGAAACAGTATTTCTTTCACTTAATAGTATTTGTTTAAAAGATAGTATCTTTTAAATAAAGCACCACGAAGTTACATCCAAAGACATTTAATAAGTTACTCTGTAATAGGAAGAGGGCTCTACAAAGAGCGCATACATGTGAAACGTTTGTTAATCAAGGCAGAACTTTATATTGTTTTCTAGGTATATGCACAGTGGCGTGCATGTTTGTGGGTGTACATGTTTGTGTGTGGGTCCGCATATGTGTAAGTTTGTATAAAAGCTAGAGATCAGCCTTAGGTGTCGTTTCTCAGCTCTGTCTATTTAATTTTTGGTAACAACGTCATCTCTCGCTGTCCTATAACTCACCAAGCCAGCGTATCTCAACCTGTGCACGGCTCACCACCCCTTTGGGGGTGAGATGACCCTTTCACAGGAGATGCCTAAGACCATTGGGAAACACAGATATTTACATTACAACTCAATACAGTAGCAAAACTAGTTACGACGTAGCGATGAAAATAAGTTTATGGTTGGGGTCACCACAACATGAGGAACTGTACTAAAGGGTCACAGCACTAGGAAGGTTGTGAACCACTGCACCAAATAAGGTAATTTGATGAGCTGATGAACCCTGAAAGTGTTCCTGTCCTCGCCTCCCCAGTGCTGAGTTGATAGTCATATGCCACCACGTCCATCTCTCTCACTTGGGTTCTGTGGGTGAAACTCACACTTGCACACCAAACCCTTCACAGACTGAACTATCCCCCAAGTCCCCGAATTCAACGTCTCTTAAAAACCATCGGTCGGTCAGAACTGGAGACCTCCAGCTTTCTATCCTAGCAATCACGGAGGTTACGAAACAATGTTCCACACAATCTGGGACCCCTGGATCAAAACAGCAGAGGCCGTGTAAAGGAACTGGAATGGAACAAAGATCACTGTGGAATGAATCACCCATAGCATAGAGTGGCCTCCGCTCCCCTCCAAATAGGACTCAGGTCATTACGGACTCTTTTCAGCTGCACAGCTGTGTGGACACCGGATGCCTCAGTCCTCAGGCAGGTGGCAGATAGCCCCAAGACCAGTGCTTACCTGGAATGTTGTGTATGGTGATGGCCAGGATGAGCAGAGCAATCCTCCTCCAGCTGCTCCCCCCAGGCTGCCCTGAGCTCCCGTGCACCGGTCCTGAGGGGGCCACTCCCTCTGCGAGGTCAGTAGCCGCCACCTTCTTCCTCTGGTATACCTCGCCATTCTCACGCTTGTCTGTGCGGAAAGGAGGATGGAGAGAGAGGGGCTGTAAAAATGTGCATACTGACTTCTGGACAAGCAGCAGCAAGAGGAAGCTTCCAAGCCAGGGACCACCCTACATCTAGACAGCTGTGGACCAAGAATCTCTTGATGGCTCTGCCACTCCTTCACACAGCCATTCAGCAAGCACGCAGGAGCCAGACAGTCTGCACCTGGAGTCTTGGTTCTAAGAAGGGTGAAGATTCAGATTCCATATAAAAAGAGGGACCTATAGGACTGGTAATGAGCAGAGATTGTAGAATCACGCGATCATTTCTATCTCATGACCTGGCCACACAACAGCTGAGTGACGCTGGCTAACCAAATATTTCACTGCGCTGTACTGTTGCTCCCTGATTCGAGACAATGGAGCATGGAAACCTTTCCTGGTGGGGATTGGGGGGTGGGGGTGGGGTGGATGGATGGTGGTGGCTGGGGGGGTTATCAGAAGGGAGAGACGTCTTGGGTGAATGGATGCTGTTGACTCATAGGCACGGGCCATGTCAAGCATCAACACTGGAGCCCCACATGAGTGGCAAAGCCTTCCCTGGGTGAGTCCCAGAGGAAAGGAAAGGCTTTCCTGGAGTCTGAGTGTGAATGTGGACAGTGTGTGAAGGAAATGTTCACTAAAGCTCCTCCTATCCCACTCCCCAAGATAATGGCCTGAAGACTGCCCCCCTACAGACTCCTACTTGGTTAGCTCAACCTGCTTTCTTGTCCAGTAATGACCCAGTTGCATATAATTACCTTCCTCTGTGGCCAACTGCACATAGGTGACCCACCGGGTTTCTGGGGTGCTGCAGTGTCTCCATCGGAGATCCCACCTCACCTGATCGCAGCTTTTATATGCCAGCATGTCTGTATGTTGGTCATTTCTTCATTCCCTCATCCCTCCTGAGCACCAGGCAAGGAAGACTCAACAAGAGAGATCATGGAAGTGCTTGCACTACTCTAAGTGCTGACTGCATGGATTGATATCGCTGGTAACATGTTCCCTTTCTTCAAGAGCTCTACAGAATGATGAATGTGACCCTGCCCCTGGTCATCCTGAGACCTCAGATGTCAGGCTCAGCCAGTCAGATTCCCTCTCCCAGAACACAGGGTGACTCGAAGGTGTGGGTGCTGAAGCTGACAAAGTGGTTTAAGAGCAGCTGTAGAAGAATAGGAGACAAAGGCAGCTGAGCAGATGGACAGAAGGAAGCAATGTGTGCCAGTAAGCAAAGACAGGCAAGCACCCAGCCAAACAGACAGACAGACAGACAGACAGAAATACATGGCAGCCCATGTCCTGAGGACTGCTTAGGGTCTGGGGTCATAGACTGACCATCTGAAAATTCCCACTTTGATTTGATTAGCAGGCATGTTGATTCTTGTTCCCAATTCCAGCCCTTGGGAGGCTGAGGCAGGAGGATAGGCTGGGATACATAAAAGTGTTTCAAAAAAAAAAAGTTCTCCTGGTTTGGACTAGAGTGCTGATGCTTCTTAGACAGACTGTCATCTTAACAGTGTTTCTCAATGCATGGCTTAAAGGCCATTGTCCCCAGGTTGTCTGTTTATTCCAAATGGACATCTGTAGGTAAATGTGATCGCAAGAACAAGAATTGTGGGCTTGGTAGACACAGACCTAATAAGAGCCTAGAGCATCTTGGGCAGAGCCGAAGAGCTAAGAGTATGGCAGCCGCACATTGCACTTTGGGCTCACCCTCTCTGGAGAACTGCAGTGACATTGATTAGTCTAGTTCGTTTCTGTAGCTGTGATAAAATACTCTGACAAAAGGACATCTTAGGAGAGAAGGGGGTTCTTTTAGCTCACAATTCCAGGTGATAGCCCTTATTACACCACGGCGGGAATTTAAAGAGCTAGTCACTGAATAGCCAGTCAAGGGCAGAGAGCAGGGAGTGCACATGTGCTCACTTGCTTGGGCTCAGCTCTATTTCACCACCCTATTACAGTTCTAGATGCCTGCCTAGGGCATGGTGCCGCCCACAGTGGAGTGTGTCTTCCCACAACAAGTAATGAAGACAATTCCTCACAGACATGCCTACTGCCAGCCCAAAGTTGATAGTCCTTCCTTGAGACTCTCGTCCCGGGTGATTCTAGATGATGTTGTGTTAGCAATCAAAGCAGATGCTGCTGTTGCTATTTTGTGGTTCTGAAGATGGGAGTCCAGAGGCTCTGCCCTCGTTGATAAGGATCTGACAGCGAGCGGCACCGTGCCCACCTACTGTGGATTGTGAACCCACCTTACCCTCACGTGTGTCCAGGTTTGGGGGATCCCTAACTGTGGGAGATGGTAGAAGGCTTACACTCTGGGACTCTGGAGACAACACCATGGTCCATGCCCTTGACTGAGGGTGACAGGGGCCGTCAACATTCATCCTTCCCGTCACCACTCGGGGAACGTCTTTCCAATTTCCAATTTCCAATGGGAAATTCCTGCTATGGGGATGAAAGCAGGGCAAGACCTTCCTCAAATCCAGTTTCAGTGGTAAGGGTGCTGATGAGATGGTTCAGTGCGTAGAAGCACTTGCCAACTAAGCCTGGCAACCTGGATTTGATGTCTAGAACCCATGGTGGAAGAGGACAACCAACTCCTTAGAGCTCTTCTCTAACCTCCAGGCTGTGGCCTCTGAGCCCGACCTCACAGCTGCCACAAACTGATAATAAATGAGATACAATCTAAAATAGAAACACAGAACACCTGTTGGGGTCTCCTGGCCTCTTGCTGTGTGTACATATTTGATTTAATACCTCCTTTGTTACACCTGGCTACTGTGGTTTGTCTCAACTTCTGGGATGCTGGCCCTAAAGAACAGAGTCCCATGGGGCTGGAGAGATAATTCTGCCGTTGCCAGTACCCCAATCATGTGGGTAACTTCCTGTAACCCCAGCTCCAGGCGATCCAGTGCCCTCTTCCGGACTCTGCAGACAACCACACTCATAGAGACACATGCATATAATTTTTTTTAATCCTTTTTAAAAGAGAAAGAAAGCAGAGGAGAGACAAGGGAAGAGGAATGGAGAGAATGAAAGAAAGGAGGGCTGGGCAGGGGAGAGGAGGGAAGGGGAATGAAGCGGGGAAGGGAAGGAAGGCCTTATACTGATCCTTCACAGTGCTTAACGCATAGCTGGCCTCTAGAGGACGCATCTCAGTGGGACAGCAGCTCTTCCTGAGCAACCCTTGGAGTTCAATTCAGGCTGTGTGGTATCCACACTGTATGAAAGAGAGAGTGTGTGTGTGTGTGTGTGTGTGTGTGCGCGCACAGAGCAATGTTCCTATCCCATTGGTCCCATCTTCAATGCCAGACATACTAGGTAGGCTTCCTGAATGTATGCATAGGTGTTTCTCTGTGTACAAGACCGGAAGTAGTTTTATACACCTATGTTAATAACATCTAGATGACCCAGACTGCAGAGGCTGGTCAAGAGTTCCCAGAATTCCAAGCTCCCCATCTAGAGGCATGTGGGGAGCGGGCGTGGCAGCAGTCCCAAGATGGCGCCCGGGACTGCAGCCAAGTCTTATGACTTGCACCTGACTTCCTCATACACCTGAAAATAAGCCACGACCATCGTGAGAACTGCGCAGGTGCACCATGGATGCAAGGTTGGGCCATATGACGAGTGACGATTCTGGCCAATGGACTGGGCTGACGGGGCATGGTTGAGAGGTTATATAAGGGATTGCGATTGGGGGCAGATATACACACACAAGGGAGATACACACACACACACACACACACACACACAAAAGATATACACACACAAGAGACTATTCCTAGAGAGAGATTCATGCATGCATGTTGAAAGGTTCCTGAATAAACTGAATAAACTGCTTTGAGAAGAACTTAGTGTCCCCGTTGTCACTCCTTTCTGCTGGTCAGAATCAGGAGCGACAGAGGCACAAGGGGACAGCTTGAGTGCTATCCATGAGCGCAGTCCCTGCTTCCATGCTTCCTCTTCCCTGACACCAAGGCTGGAGTTCTCTCTTCCCTGCACTCCAGTAGATGACACTGGGTGAGCACAGACCTGGAGCCATGGGCTGAGCGAATGGTTGTCTGCTGCCAGGGACACAGCTGCCCCGGTAACATGGCAAGCTCTGACATCCTCCCTGTGGTGCCGCGGAGCCATCTTGATCAGCAACCACAATGTAAGTCACAATCCACGCTGCAGCCAAACATGCACAGATGGTGTGGGAGCGTGGCTGTGTCCTCAAGGATTCGAGACACATCTAGGGAGGTGGATGTGGAGCTAGCCTCCTCTTTTGTAGACCATGGGCCCAGCCACACGAGGCCACAGATGGTCTGTGGTTCCTGAGAGGGCTGGTTGGATCCAGTGGGCCCAGTGATGGAATCTCAGACCTCCCACGAATACAGAAATGCTAATTAACAGATCACCAGCCACGAAAGAGCATGACTAAAAATCCCCAGATCTCACTGGAGGAGAGTTCATTAGGATAACACAAGAGGCAAGTGCTTACCTACTGAGCGCACAAAGCTCCAAATCCCTGAGAAAGAGCTTATTTCTAAGGCCTTGTTATGAAACACAATAATGAGTGGCCAGGGATGCAGAGTGACTGTGTACTGTGTGCTAATGAACAGCATCGGTGAGCAAAACGGAGCTATAGGGGAAGAGGGCTGATGGGGAACGGCTCACTCGGTGTAGCAGTCTGCACGTGTGAGGCTCTGAGTTCGGATCCCCTGAAGCCTTGTAAAAACCTGGCATGAAAGAGGCTGGCAAGGTGGCTGCCAAATGTGATTCCTGGAACCCACATGGTAGAAGGAGAGAAGCAATTTTCCTAAGCTGTTCTCTGGCCTCCGAATGCACACACTAAATTATATAAATAAATGTAATTAAGAAAACGTTAAGCCCAGCAGATACCTGTAACGCCAGTGGGAGCACAATGGGACACGGAGATTAAACAGGTTCCTAGACACTTGCTGGCCCGCTGGCCTGGCCTAACTCACTGGAGGGCCAGGCCAAAGAGAAAGCCTGTCTCAAAAAGGTGGGAGCAACCTAAGGAATAACTAAAACCCATGTGCGCCTGCATGCCTGTACATGCACAAGCATGCACAATCATGCGTGTTATGGTTTGCCTGCATGTGTATATATGTGCACTATGTATAGACAGTGTTCACTGGAGCCAGGAAGAGAGAGGCATTGGTTCCTTTGAAACTGGAGTTACAGGTGGTTGAGCCGTCGTGGGTACTGGGAATGGAGCCCAGGTCCTCTGCAAGAGCAGCAAGTGCTCTTAACTGGGGATCCATCTCTCCAGCCTTAGAGAATTGGAGCCCAATTCTTAGAGAGCATTGTTATAGGGCATACTTACAACCAAGCCCCCAATTAAGCTGACTCTCTGAAAACAGTAAGGAAGGGGACATACTAGTGGCTCCTTTTCTTCCATGCTGTCTCCATGTGTATATGCAAGCAAAAATAAATTAAAGGTGGCTGGGCAGCATGTGTCTGTAGCCACAGCGTGGGCGGCGATCTCCAAGCGGCGATCTCCAAGCTCAACGATAGCCCAGCTGAGCCAACGAGCTCCAGGGTTAGTGAGAAAGCCTACACACGGACACAAAGGAACATACGAATATGCACACTGCACATATCATATATAATTACAGTAAAGAATAGGTGTCAGAAAAGACACTCCCACACCCCAACACGGTTTCTGTCCCTACCCACCCAGTCCCTTGTCCACCCTGTGCATGTGGATTCTGTCTTCCTGCATGTCTGGACTCAGGGCTGTCACTGCACGGAGAAAGGATGGAAGGGCCACAGTGCCTGCTGTGGAACCACAGCTCTATCAGCGTGCTACTTGCTTGTCTACTGTGGAGGCCATATATGGCAGAAAGTGTTTTAATTGGGCTGACAGTTCCAGAGGGTTAGTCCATGATGGGGGATGGGAGGGGGGTGAAGGCATGGCAGCAGGAATAGCTGAGAGCTTACACCTCAAACCACAAGCAGGAGGCAGGAAGCACACTGGGAAGGCACAAATCATCTGAAACCTCAAAGTCTGCCCCCAGTGACACTCCTCCTTTCAACAGGGCCACACCCTCTAATCCTTCCCAGACAGTTCCACCAGCTGATGGCAAAGGATTTAAACATACTTTTTATGTTTAAATAGGCCTGTGGGTCCATTCTCATTCAGGCCACCAGATTCAGTTACTAGTTTCACTCACAAATGCTGCCACTGATTTCCGTTCTGTAAAATGTATGTGCCTAATTATATCTACCTCATGAGATTGTCCCAACGACTGAATGTGGTGCAGTGCCTGGCTCACAAAACACACAGCCCATGGCCCAGTTTTATATTCGCACTTAAGAATGTGGGAGCTTTTTCTCCAGTTCTCATTCTCTGGCATTCTGTTTAATGGTCCTAGGGCTTTTGGCTTAGTTCTGAGCCCATTATTTGCCAGATTATTTCTCTTAAATTTAACCAAAGACTGAACCACCTGCCAAAGAGCATACATGGGCTAGACCTCCCCCCCCCCACATATGTAACAACAGATGTGCAACTTAGTCTTCATGCGGGTCCCCCAACAACTGGAACATGGGCTGTCCCTGACTCTGCTGCCTGCCTGTGGATCCCTTTGCCCTAACTGGGCTGCCTTGTCTGGCCTCAGTGGGAGAGGATGTGCCTAGTCCTTCAGTGACATGATGTGCCATAGTGGGTGGGTTAGTACTCGAAGGGGCTTCCCCCTTCTCCTTTGAAATGGGGAATGGAGGGAAGGACTGTGTGAGGGGGGTTGGGAGGGGGTGGGCTCCGACTAGAATGTAAATGGAATAAATAAATTAATGAATGGGGGAAAAAATTCAAGCTATTACTTTTGCTAAAAAGCTGTAGTGACCACCTCTTGCCACAGGGCGTCCCATGTTTCCATTTCTTCCCATCCAGAATGGGCAAAGCCCCATCCTGTGTGATGTGATGCACCCGACCTTTGTACTTTGGCTTCGTGGACCGTGTTCATCAGCAGAACCCGTAACAGAGCGATGACAGCACTTGCTTCGCTTTCCTAGCATTTGGGTCAGGTAGCTCATGACTACCTGTGACTTAAATTCCAGGGGACACACACCCTCTTCTGGCTTCAGTGGGCAACTGTGCTCACATGTACATACACACACATACACACACACACACACACACACATGAATTCAAGAATAGAAATAAGCAAATGAAAGCACATCCCCTTTGTCCATGTCACGTCATGCTTTCTCTGTTCCACTTCCTCTACAAACTGATCTTGGCCTCATGCTGGTAGACCAGGAGAAGGCTTCAAGAAGAGGGTGAGAAAAACAAAATGAATTCTTGGCTTTTGATCTTCTGGGGGTCTCAGTCCAGATGGTTTAAAGGAGAGAAGGGGTTTCTACGGGGGTGTTTTGCCTTGTGAGTAATTTCGCTGTGTGGTTATCTTTAGAATGTGTTAGGCATTTGAATTGTGACCCCATCTGTCAGGAACCTGGCAGGTAGGTCAGGTGCACAGTGGCAATAAAACTGGCCTGCCATTTGTCAGGAGACAGTAAGGGCAGGAAGAACATTATGGGCATCTCTGCCCACTCAGCCATCTTCCATCACTGAATCCTACCAGACTATACACGAGTCTTACAATGCCCTTCGAACTGACTTCTGGGAGATACAAATGTAAGGGTCCCAGCTTAAAAAGCAATGTCAGGACATTCACCCAAGTGTCCTGGGGGGATTGAATGTGAACTTTGGGTTGAAGAGATCGCCACATCCTAAGCATCCTCCTTACTGTGGGGAAACATAACTCACCCAAAACATCTCAGCTATGATTTTCTTTCAAAATTATAAATGCATGCTAAAGGAACTGTGGGAAACTGAACAAGCACACAGAAGATGTTGCAAGCCACCATGACCTCATTGACAAAAAAAAAAAAAAATAATAAGGGAGGAGGGTGCCCTCCCTTCTGTGCATCCCCATGCAGGGTTGCACTAGGCTGAGATATCACATTATGCGATATCAGGCTGCTCTCTGCTCCCACCGAACACGACCGAAACGATTTCTCCTGTGACTCAATGTTCTTTCAGGCACTGTCGAGCAATACAGATTAGTCCTGGCTTTCTCATGCCTCTGGGCCCTGAGGCTGCTTCTAAACTGTTTCCTTATTAAATATCATCTCAAACACTAACCTGTGCAAATGGTCAGAAATTTGGAAGGAGCAGGAAGATATTACCATGAGCACCGTTATGAACAGCATTTTGTCGCTCTCACTGGCCAAACTTCAGTCAGTACTGAGGACTTCTCAAAGACCCATTCATCTATGGAAAAGAGCATGTCATAGCTCCCTTAACCTGCATCTCCTTGACTGCAAGGAGAGTAGCCTGACATTTGCCACATCTGATCCCTCTTTCGTGATATGCCCTTGGCCCAAATGAGGCCTCTTTAAGTAATTACCACGAGATTGGCTAATTCCTTACAGGCAGGTCATTTTCCCGTGATCCATTTATGTCTGTCAATGACTGATGAGACCTGGCTGTTAGCTGCAGGGGTGGGGGGCAGTGTAAAACAGAGGGATGCATCCACCTGGCCGAGGGAGTCTTCCAGCAAAGTGTCTCAGTGTGTGCTGGGCTCCTTTGGAGTTTTTGGAGATCACATAGTATCTTTTCTAAAATGCTGTATCTGCTTTACCCATGGCAATGAGACACTCTGGTCTGTCTGTCTCTCCATGTTGAGATACCACTCTTTCTGGGAGCAGAGGAGGAACATGGGCACGCCTCCTTACTGCTGTCATTTTCCTGGCATTCCCCCCCCCCCATCCCCCTGCAAGCAGCCCTAGGATCCTTAGAGGAGTTATAGCACTTTTGCAAACAATACAGAAAGAAAAAGCTATTGTGAACAGGGCCCCTGCTAACGATGCCTGACACAGGAAATAAAAAGCAGGTGGCTGGGTATATATGAATTGTAGATTAAAAATTTGTCCGTGTAAATATAACCTAAGTATTGCATGAGAAAATAGTTATACCAAAATATACATTCATTTTTGAAATTCAAATTTAGGCATGCTCTATTTTTTTTTTTTAGTGTGTGTGTGTGTGTGTGTGTGTATACACTCACTTAAGCAGATGCCTGTGGAGGGCAAAAGTGGATGTCAGTTTTCTTCCCCAATTAATTCCAACCTCCAACCCTTTTTTTTCCCCAGACTCTCAGGGACCCTAAGCTCACTGTTTTGGCTTGACTGGCTGGCCATGAGGTCCTGGGATTTTCCCATCTCTGTCCCCTCAGCCTTGAGTTCCGAGGTTCTACTGAATGCCACAGCATCTGGCTGTCTTGTGGGTCCCGTGAGCTCAGAGCTCGGGTCCTCAGGCTTGGGCAGCTGCACCTCAGGACAACGAGCTGCACTTTATCTCATGCTCCAACTGTGTCCAGTCAAGAACCCAGGTCTTCTAAGGAACAAGGGCGAAGAAACTAGTTACACCGCAGATGGAGATCAGGTGTGCACTGGCCTCTGTCTGGAGCCTATGAAGGAAGCTCTTCCTGTGCCTGTGCCTGTGCCCGTGCCGGGAAGAGACTCCACTGGAGCCCGAGGAAACTTTGTGGGAAGAGAACTGAAGTATTTCCCATGTTCTAGTACTGACCTTGAGGCAGAGAGACACCTGGGCCCCACCTCGGAACTCAAGAAGCACCGTCAGAGATGTATCTGCAACCTTTTTAGCTTGTAGCTATAAAGGGTGTTTCCATTTATGGCCCCAATAGGCACCAGCTGCACAATGATCAGAGGGGCCAGAAGCTGCCCGTGGAAGGCAGCTCATTTCATTTCCTGGTCTTCTCAGGTAGTGCATGTTTTGACAGGCCCCAAAAGCCATTGCAGCTGTACCTTGAACACTTATGAATAAGCAAATGGGTCGGCATAATTGGCAGAAATTAAATGTGCAGCTGCGGAAACGGCAGGCTCACTATTAGCGAAAGATTTCTCATCCATTAAGCAAACCATCCACTAAAATGTTCCTCATTCCAAGGATCCAGGTAAAATAAATTTTATGCGCAGGCAATAGAACCAAAACACCCAGTAATATTAAAAGCCTATCCGTCCGACCGGCTGCTCTGTGTTAAAGGGACAAGCAGCCACTTCACAGACCTGGACTCATGGACCCGGTGACTTAATTGTGACCTCAAAACTACATCCTGGCTTTGGAGGAGGCCTTTCCTTTGCTCCATAGCCCACCCTGAACCGGCTGCCCAGTACAAGAGCCCCCACATGCAAGTGTGGTCATCACAGATTCCAGAGGTCCCGGCAGCAAGATATCTGCAGGCAAAAGGCCCTTGCAAAGCTGGGGAGATGCTCAGTTGGTAAAGTGCCTGTCACGTGGCCAAGAGGACCTAAGTTCAAATTCCCAGCACTTACGGGCATGGTGGTGCAAGCTTGTTGCTGTAGTTCTGGTTTTGTGTTTGGTCAACTTGACACAGGCTCTGATATTCTGGGAAGGGAGAACCTGAATTGAGAGGGTGGCTAGACTTGAAAATTACCTCTAGGACTCTTCCTCTCTCCCTATGAGGCTCCAGTCCACACAGGAATGCTCCTCTGGGCAGTAAAAAGCTACTAGCATCTTGTATTAATCACTTTTCTGTGGCTGTGATAAAAAACAAAAACAAAACAACACCTCAATCTAGGCCACATCAGGAAGAAAGAGTTTATTTGGGACTTATAGATCCAGAGTCTATAAAGGTGGGGGCAGCAGGAGGAAACTGGGAGGTCATGCTCAAAGTAGCACAAGTCTTTTGAAATGTCAATGCCTGCCCTCAGTGACATACATCCTTCAGCAAGGTCACACCTCCTAGTCCT
The DNA here is from genome assembly GCF_978045245.1 of Mus caroli. NCBI lineage: Eukaryota > Metazoa > Chordata > Mammalia > Rodentia > Muridae > Mus > Mus caroli. The sequence goes on along the minus strand of NW_028227268.1, from coordinate 8,768,274 downwards.
CCTCAAACAGTGCCACCAACCGGGGGCCAAGTCATCAAATGTCTGAGTCTGATGGGGGACGTCTCATTCAAACCACCACACATCCTTATCAAAGCTGCTGTGACTATCCACAAAAAGATGCTCAGGATGGTAAGAGGCCCTCTGGGAGATCAGAGACCAGTCCCTCATAGGAGGAGGAGTGGGGAGGGTCAGCAGACCCTCACTTGAGACTCCAGCCAACCCCTTCCTGTGCCCCACTCATCAGCTCTGAACTTGAATGCCATCGTTCCTTTGGTCTGTCATTGGGACTGCATCTGTCATTGGTGCCCTGTCTGGAGTGAGGAGACATTGGTTCACATCGTCCCATTATTCCAACGTATAATGTACTTAGCAGGCTTATGCCTGACCCCTCCCTGTATCTGGCAACCATGAGGATACATGAGACCTCTTTCCCGATACCCAGGAGATACAGAGCGGAAGGGAGGCTTAGAAGGGAGGCTGGAGACAGGGGATGTTTGCTCTCACAGCATGGGGCAGGGGGGTATAAAAGAAAATAAACCATTGTAGACAAAATGAGAGGAAAAGAAATTGCCTACCTGAAGGAGGCATTCCTTCACCATCCCTGACATCTAAATCTCTCCTCTTATCCCCCACACCCTCTCCTGCCCGGTCATTCAGTCGTCTCAGGACCACAGCCATGAAAACTGGAAGTTCCCCCATCAGAAATTTACCCTGGAAGTTCCCCCAGTTTCCCTGGCAGTTTATCTCCATCAGTGCGCTTCTGTAAAACTGAAAACCATCCTATCTAAAGCCACATCAATCTCAGAAGAAAAAAAAAAGGGGGGGGGGAACAATAAAAGACCCCAGGGACCTAAAGCCCTGAGGCAGCACTGGGTTTGTGGGTTTCCTTGTGACTTATGTTGTAAATGGTAGGTGCCACAATCAGTGAGATGGAGAAAGTTCATAGCCCGAGGCGGAGGCTCTATGCTTCCTGTTTTGTTTTAGGAGGCGGAGAGGTTGTGAGAAATCAGCTAGCACCCAGCTTCAGCAGAGAAAGCTTCCAGCCAGTGCCTAGCTTCAGCAGGGAAAGTGCTGTCCTGGGAGGCTGGAGAAGCATCTTGGAAGCTGATGGGGACAGGGTAACCTTCTGTACTTCTGACCTGAAGATGGTTTCTGCCTTCCACTGAGACTCAAAGTGGAGACTGGAGGATTCCCAGACTTGCCAAGGGGTTGGGGCAGAGGAAGAGACTAAAAGAGACTGTGCTGATAGCCTGCACAGAAGAGTTACCGTCCTTGTTCACTGGGGCTTGTCAGCTAGCTTTCTTATACAACCCAGGACCACCAGCTCAGGGATGGCACCGACCACAATGGGCTGGGCCTTCCCCTGTCAATCACTAATTAATAAAATGTGCCACAGCCAGATGTTAAGGAGGGATTTTCTCAATCGAGCTTCCCCTGCTTCAGTTAACTCTAGCTTATATACAGTTGACATAAAACTAGATGACAGGGACGCCTAATTAGATCCTTAGACACTCACGGCACTCATGCCCCTGACACTCACCCCTGACCTTCCTCCCCTTTACGAAGACACCACAAAATGAAGGCATCCTGGGGCTTGGGTTTCTCCAGTGGACTCTCTCCCCCGGCTTATGCAGGCATCCTAGGAAGGGTGGGACCGCTAAACGTCTCAGTTGCTTCTGGCTCCAGGATGCCTTTTGGCATAGCAGGGACATGCCTGTTCCTGCCTCTACAAGCCTCTGAACCTGCTGTCAAAAAATGGTCACTCGGTACCATGATGGAAAGCACCATAGTAGCTGCATGCCAGCACAAACGGCTCTCCAGCCTATGAGACTCTCTGAGAGCTTTAGATGAACCCCACTTTTTTGTTTGTTTGTTTATTTTATTTGTTTTTTTTTTTTTTTTTTTGTGGGTTTTTTTGAGACAGGTCTCTGTGTAGCCCTGGCTGTCCTGGAACTCACTCTGTAGACCAGGCTGACTTCAAACTCAGAAATCCTCCTGCTTCTGCCTCCCAAGTGCTGGGATTAAAAGCATGCGCCACCACTGCCAGGCTAGATGAACCCCACTTTTAACTGCTGGTGGAGAAGCCAGGCCCAGTCAGTGAGAAGCAAATGCATTGGGTAGACGGCAAGGATGTCTCTTTGTGCCCTAAAGCAAATACACATTATTTTCCTTTAAAGTTGATTAAAATAATTTGTTTCTTTTTTAAGTGAGGAGGTTTTACTGTGGTGTTCAGGGTGCCCCCGAGCTCCTGGGCTCAAAGGGTCACCTTGCCTCTGTTGTCCAAGTAGTGTCACACAAGCATATGACAGTGCACCTGGCTAAAATGTCACCAGATAATACAAACATTTCTATACTATAGAGCAAGTTTAGAAAACCATGAGAAGCTAAAAAGTCATTTCCCACCCAGTGGTGGCTTCCTTTGTAAACACTGAAACAGGTTTTTAACATTTGTATACTAGAGTTAAGGATCAGTCAGTAAAAATGCTTGCCTTGCAAGCAGGAAGAGCTGAGCTCAGTCTCCAGCATGCACAATAAAAGCTGGGCCCCATGATAACAGTATGCGCCTGTGATGCACCCCCCCCGGGGGGGGCGGGGCTGGAGATGGAAGGATTATCCCCCAGGCTTGCAGATCTGCAAGCTGAATCTAAGTGGTGTCTTCTGGGCCAAGGCAAAGACCTTATCTCAAGAGAGAAAGGAGACAGAGCCTGAAGATCGGCACCTGAGGCTGACCTCTGACCTTTGACTTAGATCAGATCTGTGCATGTTCATAGGAACGCACACACGATTTACTCTGCTGGGCTTTGCGGTGTGGTTTTCTATGCAGCTGAAACATGATCTATAGATATTCTCCTGCATCAGTAGCTCCCAACAGAATTCCCTTTAGCATCTAGCAGTCGGGGAGCACTAGGAAGAATTTCAAGGAGCTGAACCCCAAACTGAAACTAGATGTTCATTTCCCTTTCCTCTTAGAGGAGATGTGTGCTCATTGTCCAAATGATTTCAAAGTCAGGCACAAACAGCTACCTTCCAGCCCTCTGCAGAGCCGTGCTGCTTAGAACAATAAAAGCTAGCTAGACGGGAATTATAAATGGCCACTTAAAAACTGGCCAAATGTTGTTTGAACTTAAAAAGGGCCAATACATCATGTACTGAGACATCCGTGGCACAAATGTCACCCTTATAAAAGTGTTCTGGGAACCTTTCCTTCTCCAGGCACAGCTTGAAGGACCTATTAAAAAGAGAGTACACGTGCGTGTCTGTGTGTGTGTGTGTGTGTCAGTGTGAATGAGTGAATGTGACTGTGTGAGTATGTGTGTATGAGTGTATGTGAGTGTATGCATGTGTGTGAATGTGTGTGTGGGTATGTATAAGTGTATGTGAGTGTGTGCATGTGTGTGTGCATGTGTGTGTGAATATTTATAAGTGTGAGTGTGTGTGAGTGGGGATGTGTGTGAGTGTGTATGAGTGAATGTGACTGTGTGAGTGTATGTGTGCATGAGTGTATGTGAGTGCATGTATGTGTGTGAGTGTATATAAGAGTGAGTGTGTGAGTGTATGTATGTGTATGTGAGTATGTATAAGTGTGAGTGTGTGTGTACATGAGTGTAAGTGGGTATGTGTAAGTGTGTGTGAGTGTGTATGAGTGTGTGAGTGTATGTGAGTGTGTGAGTATGTGTGTGAGTATGTATAAGTGTGTGTGAATGTGTGTGTACATGAGTGTGAGTGGGCATGTGTAAGTGTGTGTGAGTGTGTATGAGTGTGTGAGTGTATGTGAGTGTGTGTGTATGTGTGTGAGTATGCATAAGTGTGAGTGTGTTAAAGTGTGTGTGAGTGTACATGAGTGTGAATGGGCATGTGTATGTGTGTGTGAGTATAAGTGTTTTTGTGTGTGTGTGTCTGTGTGTGTGTATGTGAGAGAGAAAGAGAGTGTGTGTGTGTACATGCACCAGTGCAGGGCCAGACTTCTTTCTGCAGCCTGGTTTGTCAGTTAACCAGTTCTCAAGTGCAGCCGTGTCTTACGGTCTACTGCCTTTCACACTCACACACATATCAAGAGAGAAGGGCAAGGGAGGTTTTGCACAGGCTTTTGTCTGCAGAGCTTGCATGGTGACTGGCACACTGAATATTTGAATATTTGTAGCAGGGAGCACAAAAGCCAACGGGAGGGAATTTCCTGGAAGAGTGTCTGCACACCCACACGGAACACTCTGCTCCTGCTTTCAGGACATTATGGCTTTCCTTAAGGTTATGGATGTAGTTGTATAATATCCTATTTTATTGCTAGAACAACATTCATATACACAAAGATCTACTTCATTGATATATTCAAAGGTCGGCCAACTTTTTTTTTAAGGTCAAGATTACAAAATGTTACACTTTGAGGGTCATGCTGGCTTTGCCATAACTATTTGCCTGCCTGCTGTAACATTAAGACATCGAGAGATAATGTGTGGGTTGGCAAATCTATGCTTCAGTAAAACTTTATTTGCAAAATGAGGTGGCAGCGCAGATCAGACCTATTGCTGACTTCTGATGCAGATGTTTAAAAGCAAGACTTAAAAAACAAAAAAAGCAACTCACTAATATTCCTTATGTTCTGGTCAGTAGTTGAATGACTCCCAAGCCTTTCAGATCCCTAAGCAAGTTAACTGCCTAGGCCCACCAAGTGGATCAGCACTGCATGAGGTTTGAGGAGAGAAAGGGGCATCACAGAGAATGTATAGCAAGTGTTCTTCGGGGAAAGCAGCAGTTGGAAGATTGGCAGGAGTTGCCAGGCTAGAGGTGAGCCCTACCAAGATGCTGAGGAACATCCCAGGGATGGGTGAGCTCAGAGCTAATCAGCCAGGGCTCAGAGGGGGCAATTAGCATATCATCCAGATGCACGCCGTTTACACATCTCGAAGCTGAATGTTTGCATCTAGAAAAGTTTGTTTTCTTAATTAGCTAGTATTTTCATGCTATTAATGTCATCAGAGACTATCTCTCACCATGCAGAGGTAAACATCGCCCCAAGATACTTAAGAATGACAGGTCCATCTTCCGTCTCATAAGGATCGCACACCTGCATGTTCTCCATGCTCAGAGCAGAGAGGGAAAAGGTACTGTCAGAAACTCTGCCAAGTACCGAGCTGAGGAGGGACTGACTCAGCAGGAAAAGCTCACCAGAGGAGCTGAGAGGCACAAGGGAGGAAGTCCTGGCTTCTCTTGTAGGTTGCTCCCTGGTTTATAGTTCTGTGCTGATTTAATTCTTTTGGTCTTCAAAAGGGGGATGGGGTGGCGAGGTCCTGCTCCCTTGCCTGAAGCAGAAGAGCTTCTGGAAAGCTCTGGGAAGCCATCTCACAGCTTTATGAAGAACCTCCTTCTCTCTATCTCTGTCTCTGTATCTCTCACTCACTCAAATATACACTACATACATACACACACAGGATGATAATATAAAATAATGTATATCTGCAAACGTAAAACTACACATATTTCCTCTTTTTGTCTCACACACATGCAGAGAGAGGAGACAGACAGACAGACAGGCACATACGTATGTCCACGTGCAGATCATGACTTAGTACATAATGTACCATTCTCTAGTGTGGCAATTCTTCTAATCCCTCTGCTGGAGACTGTCATCAAAGCAAGGAACAGTGGGTCAGTCAGGCAGTGGTACAAACAAAGCCAGCTGACATTGCACCAGTGCTAGCCAGTGGCATCCAGTCCTCCCAGTGGGCACCAATCACAGAGTCCAGTGAAGCCTTGGGAGGCTGCTTACATCTTTGTCTTCTGTGGTCACTTTAGCTTCTCCCCCTTCCCCGCCCCCAACCTGGGTAAGTGTTGAAGGAAGCAGGGAAGACGGCCTCCAGGGCCAAAAAACTGGGGTCCCTGTTCACCAGTTTGTTTTGAAAGTTTTATTTTGCAAACAGTAACTATCCCGATTAATAGGGTCCAATGTGCCTCCACTTTCAAGCAGCACTCACTCTGCTTGCGCCCCCACATTCATACTGGAGCCCCACTGTTTTCAAGTCAAAGATCTTCTGGGAAGTCAACTGAGACTCCTGCATCTCAGTCTCCCCACTTGTTATTTGTGGATTAAAGTGGAGGCAGAGGAGAGGAGGGCCCGATTGCCTAACAGGCTGGGCACAAAGTCCCACAACGAACCCGAAATGAATGTGAAAAAATACAATAAGAAAGACTGACCGTTCCCCCAGTACACCTAATCTATTCATAACTGAAATTTGCCTGTGGTGACAGAGAAAAAAAACTGGATCAGGATTGAATTTGGTACAGAATTGTCAAGCAGCATTAAATCCCAAACCCCCATGTTAGAGGAGAACCACAGTTTGCCTGTAACTTGAGCATGCCTTAGAATTCTGCAGTCGTGTTGACATTTTCAACTTTCAGAAAGGATTACCCGCAGCTAAAGATAATAGAGACTCTCCATCATTATAAGGAGGAGCAGGCTCCTCTCAGGTGCTCAGTATTACTCTGGAATACAAAGTAACCTTCCTTTATCTTTTCTTTCCTTTGTTACTTGAAATAGTAGATTTGTTCTTCTAATTAAGTTTACCTAGGGTAACACTGATACAAGTTTGCACTTCCTAAAAACATATTCTAGCCAGACAGATGGGGATAAAGTAGCTAGGTTGTATCCCTGAAGCTCACTGGCTGGCTGCCTATGGTCCTACTTTGGTTGGCTAGTAAGATAGAGATAGATAGATAGATAGATAGATAGAATCAACATGGATGGATGGATGGATAAGACAGTATGTATGGAGGGTGGGTATATGGACATATGTATGGAGGGGATGAGTAGATGGGTAGACAAATAGACAAAGGATGAATGGGTGGATATATGGGTGTATGGATAGATGAGTGAACAGATAAATGGATATATACATCCTCAAATATGAATACCATCTACATATATATAAAATATAGCTTCAATATTATTTCATTAAGCCATTCAATTCCCATTTCCTTAGCAAATTTCTAAAACTCACTGTTCATGGCCTTAAAAAACTTCCCCCTGAACTGGGACTGGACAGCTAAATTGTGGGAAGAAAAGGGGCCATCCTGTGGTCCATGGATTTGTCTATAACTGGGGCAAGAAGGGGAAGAGCCAAGAGAACCTGGTTTCCGGTGTGGGGGTGGCGGGTAGCAGGACTTACCAGTCCATTCAGACTGTAGCTCTTGGCAAGGGGACACATCTTATTGTTATTTTTGTGTGTGTGTGGAGTTGAGCTGCTTCATTTTCAAAGGATGCTATCTTTTTGCTCTTTTCTGTCCTTTATGGTGTGTGTGTGTGTGTTGCATAAATGCTGTGTGCACACATATACATGAGGGTTCCTGAAGCTGTGCACACTTGGAGGCTGAGAAGAACCTTGGGTGTCCCACTTTGTCACTCTCCACCTTATTTCTTTGAGACAGGGGCTAGGATGACAACCAGCAAGTCCCAGCAATCCTCCTGTCTTACACTCACCTCTGTAGTCCCAAGGTTATGGGTATGTGAGAACACCCAGCTTTTTACATCGGTTCTTGGGACTTGAACTCAGGTCCTCAAGCAGCAACTACCCTTACTACCTTAGCCACTACTCCAGTCCCAGTTATGCAGTCTCTATTCCCACCGCTGGGTACAGTGCTGAGATGGTCAGATGACCTGCCAAGGCCACCAGCTGGAGTCTGGAGCCCTCTGCCCTCTGAACACAAACCCTGGTTCAGAAGGGAGCTGGCAGGCAGAGAGGTATCTTGGGCTGACCTGATATTTTTTGAGCTAATGGAGCAAAGAAAAAATTGGTTCTGAGAGAGCAGAAATAAAAGAAATTAGGAATCCAGCCAAGTGGGACTGAGGGAAATTGGAGTGAGGACAGAAACGGCTGCCCTGATGCTCCAGAGTGGCCGTGCCTGGTGAGAGCATTAGCCTAAATGAGGTGAAGCGGGAGCAGTGCCCCCACGCTGGTCCTTCTTAGACAGGAACACACCGGGAACAGGAAGCAGAAACCACCCAGCAAAGATTGAGAGAAGGGAGCCCCCCATGGCCAGAGAGAGTTCTGTCTTCTCTTGGGTTCAGGAAACCCCAAAACATCTGGCTGAAAACAAGGGTAAGGTCCTATAGTGTTGTTTGAATGATCATTGGCTGAAGGGCCAGGAAACTGGGGACAGTTATACAGAGCTCTACCCCTCCCCCTCAACTACATGTATGACCTCCATCAAACACACATACACACACAACTGTGTAGAAGTCCAGGGCACATCCTTGGGAGTCCTTGTTCAGGACCCTCCACATGTTACAGGCACCATACCTATCACAGCCTAGGAGCGCACTCTACTGAAACACTGTGGGGACCTTCTATGAATGTGTTCTCCCAGCCCAACGTGGTGGTCAACAACTGACTGTAATTCACCTTGGAGGCTGTGGCAGGAAGCTCACAAGTTGCAGCCAGCTGGGCTATAGGACTTCCGTCATGACAATAGTGGTCTCCTGAGCTGTGCTGCTGAAAGCCCAGGGACTCCTGCCAGCTCCTCCCTGGGAATCTCCCTCAGGAGATCACGACCTCAGCTGCTTCCCTCCCCTAAATGGACCACAGCCTCCCTTCCCACTCCCCACACACAAACCACAGTTTTCTTTTCTTGTATCCCTAAGGGACTCAGGCTGGGGTAGGGAGGTAGACCAGTCAGCAAAACTGTGTGCCTCATAAGCACAAAGGACCCAATCTGAAATGCTGGGGTGTGGCGGTGCATCCTTCTGACTGTGGCAACAGGGGGCAGAGGCAGGAGGATTACTTTTCTCAGTGAGCCCCAGTAGATAATCCCTGAGTCACTGAGGTTCACAGCAGTCTGCACAACCACAAACCTACCCACACAGACATGAACCCAGTCTCTCTCTACACACACAGGATGATGGCATTCCCCCCCCCCCCCCCCGTTACAACCCAGAACCTGGATGGAATCAAGGGTCCAGACAGAAGGTAAGCCTCTGGAACCCCCTTTGAGAATCTTTGTCCCAGAGGACCCAAGGGAAGCCCATGGACTCACATCCTGGACATGTGTGTGAGAGTGACCAGGGGGGCCAGCTCAAGCACACTGCCCGCACGATGACCTGCTGTGTCTCTTTAGGAGGTTCCGGGATCATTGCAATGCTGGTGAATAGGAAAGCCATGCTGTGTCCAACAGGGCTGCCTTGTACATTTCCTGAAACCACAGAGCCAAGGTACCTCCAGAAATAGCTGGCCTTGACCTCCCACTGCTCTCTGTCCCACAGAGCTATCAGGGCCCTGTGTCTACTGAGAAACCAGGATATTAGAGACTATGCTTGCCAGAGGCAGGTAGAGGGGGTGGGGTGGACTTACCGTGCAGTGTGCTTGCTGCCATGGCAACCCGTGATCAACTGGGGATAGGGAAAGAGGTGCTTTGCTTAATTGAAATCCGGACGATGTTGGAATGCAAAACCCCAAGGAAGTTGGTGCCGATTAGATTTTCTCTCTCCCTTCCCTCTCATATTTAAACTTTAAACATACAGATCTCTCCCCTTTGCTTCTCAAAATACCTCCAAAGACCTCCAAATAAATCAGAAACGGTGCCCCCTCCTCAACAGCGTACTGGTACAACATAACCTAGTGTTCCCCCAGCCCGCCCACCCCTAGTCCTCCGGTAATAGTAACCGGGCCGTCAAAAGAGATTTTTTTTTTTTTTAAACGTGCTAGGGAGTCAACCCAGAGCCTTGCACATGCTAAGCACACACTGTACCGATGAGCCTTCTTTAGCCTTCTGATGGGATTCTGTCTGTTGAAGCCCTTAGGAATGTGTTAACTTCCCTGATACTACCTCTGTGTCTCCCTGGGGACACTTGGCCATCCACAGCAAACAATCTTTTGCTTTATTGTGCCTGAGAATCACCTGGAGAGGTTAAAATGCAGATCCCCAGGCCCCTGCAAGGCTCAGATGGGCAGCGACATCTGTGCTTTACTGTAGCACTCGGACAAGTGGTGTGGATGGCTCAGGACTCATGCTGGGCAGAACGGGCAGCTTTCCCATAGACACATCCTTTGCAAGGCAGGCTGCACTCAGGTAAAAGTGCGTGTCCAGGCAAATCTCGGCAGACAGGACCACTGATGACCGAGGACACGGCTCAGTCAATAAATTATTTGCTGCACACATGTGAGGATCTGAGTTTGATCTCCGGCAATCACATTAAAAGGCTGAGAGTATGGCAAAAACCTTTAACCCCTGTTACAGTGCTGGGGTGACCCCTGGGGCTTGCTGTCGGGCCAGCCGAACAGGGGAGTTCCAGCTTCAGTTAGGGAAAAAAAAAACAGTCATTTCACAAAAAGAAGACAGAAATGATAGAGGGAGACACTCAACGCTGACCTCTGGTCTGTGCACTCACGCACAAGAGAAAGAAACAAAAAGGCTTTGTACCAGAAAGGAAAACCCTTTCTAACGTTCTGCAGTCTGAGGTGCCCCTTTCCTTGTGGACTGGACATTGTTGCAAAGGTTAGCTGAGATTAACCTGACTCCCAACAGATATTACAGACCTACAGACCCTTCTCTGAGAGCTTGCTCCCATAACGAGGGCCCTGGGGAGCTGAAGGGAGACCTATCCAGAGGACAGCCAGCGCGGAAAACGGTCCACAGCCTGGGGCAGATGATGTTCTAAGGATAGGTGCAGCGAGGAGGCGGGCAGAGAGAGAGAGAGAGAGAGACGACCTTTCTGCGATGGACTTGCCATTTAAAAGGTAATATACAATCTGTCTTACCTGATTACGAATCTGAGAGGAGACATGGAAACTCTAAGGGAGGCTGAGTATCAGAAATTGAAAGCAGGCGCATTAATGAGAACCTGCTAGAACCGTAAGCCCAAATCCACAACACTTAGGTAGCAAAGGACTAGCTGGGGAGCTTGGCAGCCTGAGGCCTAATGGATACGGTAGATCAAGCATCAGCCAGGCAGGGCCTCTGAAATGTACACTATTGACAGGAGGGTAAGGCACAGGAAGATAAATCAGGACACACTATGTGCCCAGCAAGAGCTATAGGAAGAAAATGAACTCCAGGAAGAGGCGGGTTTAAAGACTACAGAGATGGGTGCTAAACTGTTTCCAAGAATAATTATTTCAAAAAAGGTACACACTTGTGCACACACACACACACTTAAATACACATCATACTAAAACAGAGACAACCCCCCCCCAAGTCACTTGAAATCATACTAAAAATTCCATGAAAGGCAATGGGGGAAAAGGAGGCCAGCACACAGGCTTGTATAAGACCGACACAGAATACACAGGCAATGCAGTTCTCCAGGTGACGGGAGCAACCTAAACCGAGTCAGACGTGCCAGCGAACACCTTCCTTAGCTTCCAAGTGTGAGTGTGACTCACACACATTCATCTTCCAAGAGTCAGCAAAAATGAAGACATTTCCAGAGACACACCACCCTCCCCCAGCACCTGAGCGATGCCACAGCAAAGGGAGGCTTCCCAACAGGAGAGCGTGACTCCGAAGGACTGAGAGACGAGGAGCCACGGGGATGGGAGGGGTTGTGGAGCCTTGGGAGAGTAGACACAAGAGCTGGCCATGGGTCGAGAAGAGCAATCAATCCCAGAGACTACCCAGAAGTCAGCCCACAAGAAGAGACCAAAATGGGGAAACACCAGGATGGGAGGTGGAGTACCAAGAGTCCACAGCATCTGTGGTCCTCCCTCTGACTGAGGAAAAGGTACAGATAATTGTTTACATCTTCAAGTCAACTGTGCATGTTATAAAGGTGAACACAGAGAGACACACACAGAGATGCAGAGGGAGAGAGGGAGAGGGAGGGGAGGGGAGGGGAAAGGGAGAGGGAAAGGGAGAGGGAAAGGGAGAGGGAGAGGGAGAGGGAGAGGGAGAGGGAGAGGGAGAGGGAGAGGGAGAGGGAGAGGGAGAGGGAGAGGGAGAGGGAGAGGGAGAGGGAGAGGGAGAGGGAGAGGGAGAGGGAGAGGGAGAGGGAGAGAAGAAGGAGGAGGAGGAGAGACCATTTCCAAACCAATTAAGACTAATGAAACTGTGTGTGTGTGAGTGTGTGAGTGTGTGTGCGAGTGTGAGCATGTGTGTGAGTGTGTGTATATATATGCATGCTCATTTGTGTGTGTCCATCTGTGGGCACGGGGGACAGGAGTCTGAGGACAACCTCAGTCAGGTGTTGGTCCTTGGCTAACTTTCACCTTTGTGTTCCAAGCAGGCTCTGTCATTAGCTGGAAACTTTGTCCCGTAAGCCAGGCTGACTGGAATGGGAACTCCAGGAATCCTCCTGTCTCTGCCTCTCATCTCAGATCACTGGGATTTGGTTGCAGGCACACACTGCCGTGTACACCTTGCTTTTTAACTTATTATTTTTTATTATTTTTATGCGTATGAGCGTTCTGCCTGTATGTATAGCCAACACATGTGTGTAGTGTCCTCAGGGGCCAGAAGGATTCCCTGGAACTAAAGTCACAGATGGTTGTGTGTGGCCACATGGATTCAGTGAGAGAGTCTGTCTCAAGGGAACCAGGTGGAGGGTGATAGAGCAGGACACCTGATGTCAGCCTCAGACACCTACGAGTATGTGCACATGAACCCATCCATAAGCCTGCACACACATATGTGCGCGCGCACACACACACAGAGAGAGAGAGAGAGAGAGAGAGAGAGAGAGAGAGAGAGAGAGAGAGAGAGCTCATTAGAACAAGAAGACCCCAACTGGGGTTTCCAGGTACAAAAGCCATATGCAGCTCAATATAAGCCCAACCAATTAGAAATGGCCAGGCAACCTCAAATAAGCACTTTCTACTCTAACCACTTAAGTATTTCCTTTCTCTTCTTTGGAGAACAGCCAAAGAAAGCCCCCCCGCCCCGCCCCGCCCAGCCTTCGGCACCCAGGAGACCATGACTCCCGAATCCCTACAAGCTCAACCCTTTCCAGGATTAATGTGCCTACATTTTACTTTTAACATTGACTGTGAAATTACAAGGAACTAATGTCCCAACCCCTACCAACCACCCCAAAGACTACACAAAACACACACACACACACACACACACAGAAAAGATGTCCTCTGATTTCTGTACCTATAGCCACAGATGGACACACACATGCTCTGGAGGGCATCCCCCTGCAGCAAATACCTCCAGGCTTTCATATAGTATCCTGGGCTGGAGGTAGTGGATAGGAGCAAGAGTGAACCAGAACCTACCAAATCCAGTTGTCTCAATAAATGCCTGGAATGAGGAGTTAGGATCTGAAGTATGGCTGCCCATGTTAAACACTAAATGCTGGCTTTATTCCCCAGAGAACCTGAGGCCAGGAGCAGAGGCTGGTGCATCTTTAAAAAATAATTTTCTCCATACAAAGAGATGAGAAAGGAAAGAAAATGATTTGTAACTCGACTGCTCAGATTCTCCCTGCTGATGTTATATAGTGGGAGAAGACCATGGGTACTTAAAAATGCAAATAGAATGAAAGAGAAGGAAGGAAAAACAAGAGTCTCTCTCTCTCTCACCCCTCCTGTCTCTCTCTGTCTCTGTCTCTCTCTGTCTCTGTCTATCTGTCTCTACCCCCCCCACCCCCAGTCTAAATATTTCTTCTCACAGTTACCTACCAAATGACAGCTTCTTATGCGCCCCTCTTGGGAAAAAAAGATAATCAGACGAGGACCTATACCTTTGTCATTATCTTTCAGTCCAAAATAAACTGTATTCAGTGTGTTAGCTTGTTATACGGGTAAGCATGGATGCATACACACAGACATCCTATAAAAACGTCCGGCTCAGCCAAGTGGCTCGTGGCAGGAAAAGAATCGCCTCTCAGTTTTTCAATCAGTGCTTTTGGCGAGTCGTCCAACTGATGGTGAGGTCAGCGGACTTGCTGAGGACCTGACTGGGAACACCCTGCCTCTCGGTACTGCGGGTCTCATCCAAATGGGCAACAGCTCCTATGCAGACTTTCTTTAACACCTGCATGGTCTCCGGACAGCTGGCAGCTGGCAGGTAGCGTGGGCAGGGAGTGTGCCCAGCTTTGCCTCTGAAAATGGCATATATGGAAGCCATCTATTCATTTGTGAAGTGTGCTGGCTGCCCATCCCTTCCCTCCCCTGGCTCAAGGCCAAAGCTAAAGAAGCAGCCCAGAGGTTGGTCCCTCACAGCCCTGACACTCCCTGGACGTTGACAGCCCTCTGTCTCACCTCTCTTGGCCACACTCTCCCACAGATTTTTGGCCGCCTCACAAGAGCCTCCAACCAACATTAACGCAGTTACTGATTTGCCAGAGGCGTCGTTTCACGGGCTCACTTATCTCGTAATTGGAAAAAGTTTGCCTGCTAATGAGCCTTCGTTGTTGGCCTTCATCTAATTATCTCTGAACATCCTCGCCAGTGAGTGGCTTCCTCCCAGGGGTGATGTCATCCATCACCCTGAGATCTCCAAATGGAGAGGAGCGAGGAGCGGCATAGTGACGTGGAAGGGAAAACACAGTTTGGTCCTAAGCTCTGGTCCTAGATCTCTGTGGGCCCCTGAGAACTTCCTGGGTGTTAAGAGAGACTGCAGAGCCGTGAGATGTCCCTTTAGAACACAGGTAATGACAAAGTGAGGACTCTTGTGAAGAACCCCCCGTAGCCAGGGAGCTGGACATATGACAAGATGGCTGCAGCCTTCGTCTCCACACACTGGCTTGACTTCCAAAGCGGGGAAGAGGGTGCAGCTTGGACTCATGCCCTCTAGCCAGTGATTTAATAAGCATGCTCATGTAAGAAAGCCAACTTAAACACCTGGGAGGACTGGGTTTAGGGAGCCTGGGGTGCTGGGTGAGTATAAACGTGGGTGCACTCTGTGAGGCTCTTTCCCTGTACCTTGACTCCGTCTCCTCTGGGTCATGACCAGAGCCTTCTGTAAAGAACTCATAGCCCACTACGTTTCCTTCCCAGAGTCCCCTGAGCCATTCTAGCCAGCGAGCACACGTGAGGAGGGGCTTGTGGGACTCTTCGCCTTCTTGTTCATTTGATCAGAAGCCCAGATGACCGATGACCTGGACTTGGAGTCAGTGCCCTGGGTTGAGGTGCGCTTGTGGGACTGAGCCCTGCATCAGTGGGACACAGCGTTAACACCGGGTAGTTGCTGAGTTGAATGGAGGGAAAGGTAACAGGCCCTGCAGAGGACTTGCGGAATTTACGAGGCTGTGGAGGAACTCTCGCACACCTGCCCTGGGGAGGGTCCTTCGGTGAGAACATGGAGGTCAGACGGCTTTCCTGAGTGAGGGAACGTGGTGGTGTTCTTCCTCTTTCCTGACAAAGGCGGGTGATCCCAAAACAGCCCGCCCACAGAATCCTGGAGGCGAGGGGAATTGCCATCTGATATCCATTATCTCTGGGTATGTAGGCCTTTGGGGGGAGTTCTCTACCCACATGCCACCTGTATGCTCTGAGACATGCCTCTGGATGGATGGGGAAGCCTGGGCTACAGTTGCGCTCCACTCTGCTCCCTGGGGAGGAAGGGGTGGGGCTGGCTGACTTAGGCAGGTCTACACCCAAAGGACAGATTCTCAGCTTGACTGTTCCTGCACAAGAAAACCTCAGTGCCTTAACTGCTGTGGCCCAGAGGAGCTAGAAGTCTGCAGAGCAACAGCCGTGGATGGAGAGCAGAACTGGCGACCTCGGTGGACACACCACAAACACAAAGCATCCTGGTCACATAGTTACTGCCAGTGTCCCACGAGGCTGAGTGGTCACACTGCCCTGGGGTGCTGGCTGACTCCTTCTAATCCACTCTGCCTTCCCCCAGGTAGTCTCAAGAATGTCTCTCTCCTTCTTAAGCCCAGTCTTCCATTCTTGATCAGGGTACCCAGCCGTCTCGAGCCTAGATGTTTGATGCTGTGGCGAGGCGATAGGAGGCTGGCAGTAACTGCTTCCATGTTTGTGCAGGGAAATGAAACATCTGAAGGCAGCCATCCCTCACTCTGCCCGTGGCTCCAAAGAAAACGGAAAGCCCGGAGTCTGCCCTGCTCCCTGCCAGATGCAAGCTTACCCCCCTTCTCCTGTATCATCCCTGACTAGCAGCCCCCTCTCACAATTCGTGACAGAAGGGTGGCGGAGCTACATCCTGAGTCAGGATGGCTCTCCTGAGGACAAGGACCAGTGGCATCCACTTGCAAGCCTGTCCTGGGGACTCTAGGCAAAGGAAGGGGATGGGCCTGCTGCTGCTGATCCAGCTCCTACAAACTCTTGCTTAGCACAAGGCCTGGAGTAACCAGGACAGGCAGAAAACCTCGCCTTCCAAACCCTGCTTCTAAGGAAAGGACCGGGAGCAACAACACAGAGTGAGTCCTGCAAGTGGGCTGATGGGAAGGGGGCATGGTGGTGATGTGGGACACTGGCTTAGTCATACCAGCTGAGCGTGGTCCTTGACCTTCACTCGGGGGAGATCGCATAGCCAGCCTCAACCCACCTTTAGACCAAGCAAGAAGGACAAAGCATGGGACAATCGAGAACCAGTCATTCCTGGTTCTTACCCCCTAAAAATAGGGACAAAAGAAATCCATTATACAAAGAAAACTAAGGACAATTACAATGGCCACAGCTCGAATAAACCAGGCTAAGGAAGGGTCCCCACAACTGACAACCTCAAAAGGGTGAATAGATCGAGAGTTAGACACAGAAGGACAGAAAGGAAAAGCAGAGGAAGAAACAAGAAATGGCAGCGCTGTTGCAATTAGAACTAGGTGCTGAGATGACATTTTGAGAGCGGGGTGTGGCGTCTAGGGGAATGTAATTAAGTGAACTGCACGCATTATTTTAAATCCTGTTCGCATTAATGCTGTAAACACCCCCACTTAATTAATCATTATTGAATTTGCCAGCAGTGCCCAGGGGCAAGACTTCAAGTTTAATTACAAATAGGCAGGGCGGACCAGATTTCCTGTCCCTGAGAGCCCACAGGACGAGGCTAGGGCTTGGGGGCAGCTTTTGTAGCAGCCAGGGGTCAGATACCATTCCAAACACAGCAGTCACTGTCCAGGGGACTTCCCAGGAGACTAGCAGAACCCTGGGTTCCCGGGGGTTGTCCAACAAGCACCAGCAAGCTTGCAGGGTGAGGCGGTTTGAGGGAAAGGCCGTTCTAGGCTGTTTTGAAAGAAACCCTCCAAACCTACCCACTCTTTAGTCCCTCACTCCGGAGAAGCCATGAGTCTGGCTGTTCACAGTCATCCATGTGGCTGCCATGCCACATCATGTGCTCGCGGCTACCCAGCTCCTGTGCATGTGTTTAATAGCAGTGATCGACCCTAAAGTATGGCTTACTTCCTAACTCTGGCTTGCTGGGAATACAAGTTAGACTGAGATAGTCAACTACAAAACGCACAGAATTTACTACAGAATTGCTATAGAGAGAAGGCCGCGACCAAGAGCTCCACAGGAAGGGCCAGGCTCTCATCACCCCAAAGCCTTAGGCAGGAACCAAAGAGCCCAGTGTCTTGGTCCCTTGTGATAACTGTGTCACCTGACAGATGTGACTGCGGAAGGAAACATCTGACACCTGGCTTTAGAAGCATCACGGATGGCGTAGTAAAGTCCATGGTGGCCAGAATGTGGCACAGAGGCCACACACTTCACAGTGGAGGGTAGGAGGCCAGAAGCAGAATATAAGTTGGAACCAGGGGCCTGCCTCCCAGTGACCCCACTTCTACCAGCCAGGTCCCACCTCCTAAAGACTTCACAACTGTCTAACTCAAGGAGCTAGAGAGATGGCTCACTGGTTAAGAAGAGCACTGGCTGCTCTTCCAGAGGATCCAAGTTTGAATCTCAATACCCACATAGCAGCTCACAGTTCCGGGGCCTCTGTCGCCCTCTTCTGGCCTCTTAAGGGACTGCACCCAAGTGGTGCACATACACACATGTAGGCACACACTAATATGCATAAAATAATAAACTATTAAAAAAAAAACCAATAGCTCCATAAGCCAGGGACCAGGAGTTTTATAGTATAAGCCTATGAGGGGGATATTTTGGATCTGAACTACAGCACCACAGGAGCATATTACTAAGTTTTAAACATTTGATTCTGCCCGTTCCGACATGGTGCTAGAAGCCGTCGTATCACAGAAACCTGGATCCCCTGGGAGCCTTTTCAACTTTCCTGTGTGCCACAGGCAGAACGCAGGCCCCAGGTTAGTTAGATGAGGCCAAGAGGAAAGTCATGGTGTCCCACCTGGGGTAGCTAAAACCAAATTAGATATGGCCTGACCAGAGATTAGATAGAATAACTATGTGTTATCATTAATGCATACTATTTTCCTTAGATCATGATAAGTCTGAGTTTAAATGAGAAGCTGTGGTGTGCGTTAGGGGTGTGCTTTGGAGAGGAAGCGCAGGAGAAGGCTTTGTGATCAATTGTCATGTCCCTCCAGTCTAGTTTCCCCTTTCTTGCCCAGCTTCATGAACAACCCATCACACCAGGTCTTTGAACAGTAATTCACAAGGCGAAATTATTGGTGGCTGTTGTAATGTGGCCCATTTTCCTGACTCCTTTGAAGGGCGGGCAATTAGACCATCAGATACAATTACCACCGCCATGGTTGGCGTCACTTAAAATAGGCAAAAGAGAGAGAGAGACCAGAAGGACCAGGCGTTTCCTCCACCATCAGCTTGGGATGTTCAAATGAAACCCACCAATTATTTTCCCCCAATTACTCATGAGAGGTAATCTAAGTGGGAGAAAAATCGGATGCTGGATAAGAGAGATCACAGGTAATTTACCCTGGGAGAGAGTTGTTCAAGCCACCTGTCTCTGAGGCTCCTATTGTGAGCTGTTTGAATGGCACCCATAGTTCCATGACAACCAGATGAGTGGGCTTTATTCCAACCCATGGTTGCCTTATCTTTACATCTGGGGCAAGGGGTGGGGAGGGGACGGGATCGGCCTTCGTTTTCCAAATGGCACCAGAGGGCAGAGGGGGAAGACTCAGTTGTTAAAGTGTTTGTCTGGCACACACAAGCAGTTGAGTTCCAACCCCAGAATGCAATTCTTTTCAAAGCTGGTACCATGGCGCACGTGTAATCCCAGCTTGAGTGGGACGGAGAAAGGCAGACACCCCTCCCCCCCGTGGGGGGGATCACAAGTCAGGTACCCTAGAACCCTGCAAGTTCTAGGTCAGCAAGAGACCCTGACTCAAAACACAAGGTGGACGGTGCCCAAGGAATGAAACCTGAGGTTGACCTCTGACCTCCACCCATGTGCACCTGCACAGAAACACATTTTTTTTTTTTTAATGGTTTCTGAGGTTGTCAGTATGAAGGCTGTTCTGGCAAGTTCTGACAGTCACAACTGCCCTGTCACCTTCTGCTTCCTCAGAAAGGGGGTAGCTTAGTGCTTTTCTTTTCTTGGGAATTTCAGGTGGAAAAATAATTTTTTAAAGACAGTTTATCCAGTAAGATCTATTCTTCGTTAATTTCAGGATAACAAGGTTCCCAGCCCAGAGGAACTCTCCCTGACCTCTGGGCCCTGCTGCCTGCTCTTCTGTCCTGGTCTAACAGTCTCTTTCTTTGGACTAAGCCATTCCTAAGGCTCTCCCATGCTCCAAACCTGGCCCTTATTACCATATCCTCTCAGCGAGCACCTGTATTATCTCACTGAAAATGCCAGTGCCTGCATATACTCTCCTGCTGTACTGGGGTGTGGTGGATACGAAATATTTCCCCATTCTCACACAGCAATCGGTGCGGGATGCTTCAATAACCCCACCTACCACAATGTAGAGGGATCTCTCCCCACCATCAAGCAACCGGGAGTCACCAGCTAGGTGTCCCCTGATTCGATGCAGTTCTGATCCGGTCTGTCTGGAAGCAGCTTCGTGTCTAGGGAGTCTGTGGGTGCGTTTTAGTAGCGTCTCACTTTATCTCCCTAGCCAGTTCCGCTGTGGTACCTTAAATATAATCGATTCTCCTGGGGACGCAGGCCTGTAGCAATATCTACTTGGGATGCTGAGGCAGGAGGCTCACAGAGCTACAGACAAAGACCTGGGGGTGTGGCTTGGTGGCAGAACATTTGCAAGCAAGCATATGTGGGGCTGTGAGCTTGGTCTTTAGTCTGTGGGCCACGGGCCAGGAGGGGAGTGGCACTTACAAGTAAATAATGTGCTGTGAGGAAAGTGCAGAGAATGTTCCAGACGTAAGGCTGTGAGACCCCACCCACTAGTGCGTGGGCGGGATGACAAGGCAGATGCTGCTACAAAGCATGCAAAGGGGAAACGGGAGCTGGAGGTCGTGGTATAAATTGAGCAATTAAGTCACAAAGCTTCACATACGGGTTACAGCAGATACCAAGTGTTTTTCTTGCACATGCACATACATGTTTTTTAAAAAAGCCAGAATGACCGGAAGCCTTAGAGGAAACGGAAAGAAGGAACTAGAGACGATGCTGCAGCTGTGAGGTATTTCCATTTTCTCAATCAGTTTTCTTCCATTATTAAAAAGAGTTAAAGTCCCAAATCAATAGCCTGCCTTGACGACTCACAGACAAGACAGCAAGTTACAACTGTAACCCCGGCTCTAAGGGACCTGACAATCTCTTCTGGCCTCCGCGGGCACCGGCATGCACGCGGTGCACATCCAAACGCTCAAACGCACATAAAATAAAAATAAGTAAATCTTTCAAGGAAGCAAACCTTTAGCTGCTGCGCCATCTCAGTGACGTTCTTGAGTATTTAGAGAATAACCCGTCACTTGCATGTAGCTTTCGGTAAACTGCTGAGAACACTTTGATTTCTTCATCCATCTATGTGTGGACACACTCGTGCAGGCACATGAGTGTGCCTGGGGAGGTCAGAGAACAGCTTGCAGGGCTCAGTTCTTGCCTTCCACCAGGTGGGACCAGGGGGGTTGAACTCATATTGTCAAGCTTGCCAGCGAGTGCCTTAACCTCTTGAGCTACTTTGCTTGCCCTGAAACAGTTTCAGATGTACCAAAGAAATGAAAAAAAAAAAACAAAAAAAACAAAACAAAACAGTACAGCGTCCTCACAACCCCATCACCCAGAGTCCTTTCTCTGTGGTTGCTATGGTATTTGTGTCACAGCTACAGAACCAACCGACCGTGGCAAGTCACAGCTGACCAATACCACCCTTCACTTGAATTCATTTGCTTGGTTTACATTGACTTCTGGCCCAGGACCCCATCCAGGACTCCACACTGCACCAGGTCATCACATGGCCCCGAGCTCCTCTGGGCTGGGACAGGTTCTTAGACTTGCTGCCTTGGTGATGACTTTGATGCGTTTTAAAACCCTACTGCATGTATGTGCTTGCGTGTGGGTATGTGTATGTGAGTGCAGGTACTCAGAGAGGCCAGAAGAGGGCGCTGGATCCCCTAGAACTGGAGTTACAGGTCATTGCAAACCACTGAACATGGCAAGCAATTGAACATGATTATCAAACTCCAGCACTGTGTGCTCTTAGCCACTGAGCCATATCTCCAGACTCAACTTTGACAATTTTTAAAGCTTTTTTTTTATTTAAAAATTGTTTTATGTGGATTGAGTTTTTCCTAGATATATGTCTGTGTAGCATGTGCATGCAGTACCTGCAGAGGTCAGAAGAGGTCATTCAGTGCCCTAGATCTGGAGCATTGTGAGCCAACTTGTGGGTGCTGGGAACTGAACCTGGTTCCTCGGCAAGAGCAGCAGGTGCTCTTAACCACTGGACCAGTCTCTCCAGCCCAAACTCTGACAATAAGTATTCTATAGGGAGCCTTTGGATTTGTTTTGGTTTTTTTTTTGTTTTGTTTTGTTTTTTTGTTATTTTGTGTGTGTGATTAGATGGAACTGGGGGACTTGAGGACAGAAGACTCCGGAGCTACCAAGTGTCCTTGTTACCGCAGGAGTGCACACGATGTCATATGACTGACCTCTAATATGTTAACCATGATCACCTAGGGAAGGTCAGCAGTTGGCCCCACCTTCCTGTGCTCAGGTCCTTGAAGCTGCTAGGCAAGGCTTTGCTCAGGGACAGAGGGACCAGCTTGCTCCCTAGGGAGAGAGTGTCTACACACTGAACACATGTCGCTCCCTCTTCTCCTGTACTTATTATTTATTCAGTCAGATACTTAGGTTGGTCTGGGCACATGGGCTTATATTTTGGGTTATAATCCAATAATACATTATTAATTTGCCTGCTTAGACTGTTCCGGTGGGGGCCCTTTCTCGCTGGCACCTGTTGGATTACATTTTAATATCCCACCCAGAGCTGGGAGTCTATAATTAAGAAAGGAAATTAAATGTTTTTTTCTCCTCTCAGAAAGAGCATTTGCTTATACAATGAAATTTTCTCCTCTCTACACAAATGCAAAATTAGGATTGTTTTTTTTTTTCCCTCTTCCTACAGATTAGATATACTTTTTCCAGAATTACTGAGACCAGAAACAATCTGGGATTTACAACTTTTGGGATTTTTTTTTTAAATAATTGCATGTGCATAATGAGATATCATGGGGCTGAGAACAAAGGCTGAACAGAAAATGCGTTTGCTTCTTGTACACCCTACGCGTACAGCGTGCAGTTAGCGTAAGTAACAGACGCAGGGCTCCAGGTGTCCGTCATCTTCCTAGCTCTGGCTGCCGAGTGCTGGGATCACAGGTCTAACCACTTTGGGGAAGACACAGTCATGCGTGGGATTTTCCACTGGTGATGATAACACGTTGGCATTCAACCGTTGGGGTGAATTATTGCTGCTGTTCTTGTTCATTTAAGAGCATTTCTGGGCTTCAGAGAAAGGAGTCTCAACCTATCCTAGCTTGGAAATTACTGACACAAGAGACAGGGACTTTCTCCTAGTACCTGAGTGGAGACCACAGCTGAAGGGTGTGCAACATTCAACCAGTGCCTCGGGAAGGAGAGGCTGTGACCTCCGAGAGCACAATGGAAGCAGGTGCCTTGCTGCTGAGGGAGATCTGGCCTTGGGGGTGCTGTTCACGGGGGGCTCAACAGGGAAAATCACGGTGTCAGCAAGCGTTCCCCAGACAAGCTGTGCCCTTAAGGTGTCCGTCCAAGGCTCACCTCAGTTATGTGGACACCAAGTACAGGGTGGAATCTCAGTGGTCTCTTCCTGCATAGAGCAGGGACCCTATCAATCATCCTAATGCATGCAGAGACAGAGGGAACATGAAAGTCACACGGAGTGAATTCTTTCAGGTTCACCTCTGTGGGCCCTGGTGTCATCAGCTAGAATTAACACACAGTACCATTTAGTGTATGACATCACCAAGGTTGACAGCTTCAGCTGCTGCCTCTCCTGCTACACATCTGGAATGTGTCTGTAACCGTTTCTCATTTCTCTGTTTATTTAACAACTTGCCAAAAGAGGCACAGAAAGCCTTGCATGCTTTTATTCTATTAACAATCATCTACTATCTATCTATCACCTATCTATCCATCTATCTATCTATCTATCATCTATCTAACTATCTATTTATCATCTATCTATCTGTCATCTGTCTATCTATCATCTATCTGTCTATCTATCATCTATCTGTCTATCTGTCATCTATCTATCTATCATCTATTTGTCTATCTGTCATCTGTCTATCATCTATCTATCTATCTATCAATCATCTATGTATCTCTGACATCTGGATGAGTGGTTATGTCAGTAAATCATTTAACTGACCTTCACTTAAAATAAAATCAGACTTTATACTTACTTTTAAATTTCATGTAAATATGCAGAGGCAGTTAAAAGTGCTTTTTAAAAAGAATGGTTATATTTGTTATTTCTGGGACAGAGGTGTGGTAAGTTTTGGGGGTTGGTGGTGGTAGGGGGTTGTTGTTGTTTTTCCTTTCCTCTGTGGAGCCTCTATATTAGTTAACTGTTTATGAAACCCAAGCATTATGTTTGTCAACATAATCAAGATGCAATTTTCAAAAGGCAATACAAGAGTCTGAAGCTATGGATCAACTGATTGAGGGCTTGCCTGGAATGTGTTAGGGCCCCAGCCCTGGATAAACCAGGATGGTAGAACATGCCTACGGTCCCTACACTCAGTCCACAATAAGTCTGAGGCCATCCTGGGCTACAAGAGTCTCCGTCTCAAACATAAGTAAATGAATTATTTAAAATATAAAAGATAAAGTAGGTCTCCTTGGGTCATAACCTAGCACCTCATTAATGTCTCTAGTGACAGTCCCAAGTTCTAGACATTTATGTAGTTCATGCCTTCAACATAATGTCCACCGCAGGCTGCAGGGTGGGACAGTGCAGACCAGAGCTCCACCGTGGAGATGTTATAGAGATTCATACGCCAGTCTCTCTGCTCATAGATTCCCTAGAAATCAAAGAGCCACCAAGGTTTTCCTTCCCTGATTACTTTTCATATATACCTAAAACGACAATGTATCCCAGTTTCAGAGTTTGAGCTCTCGGGAACCCCGAGGGCTTCATTTGTATAGGTTCACCCAGAGAACATTAGTGTCTCGGAGCTGTCACTGAACAAAGGCTTGCAGATGCTGGATGGGGCCATGTCAGTGCCCGGAGCCATTTCTTCCAACAGTTTATGTAGATTCAATAATGACTCATGGGCGCCAGATCACTGCTGAGGCTCATCCATACCGTGGGGCTGCCAGGCCGGCTCCACGCTTGACCCCAAGAGTATCTTTTCCAAGCCCAAAGACTGAAGGACATGCTAGCCTGGCAGCCCCAGACCCTCCGCTGTATTTCAGGGTAGTTTGGGTAGAGGAGACTCTTCTCCCTTCGAAACCTCTCTGCAGCAGTTACCACTGAGTTCCTCCCCTGCAAACACGGCTGCCTTTGCTTCCAGCCATCTTTAATAATCAATTTGACCTCGGTGTTCTTAGCATCTTAAGTGGTTTGTACCGCTGCTCCTTAAATGTCTTTTGGAAGACAAATTAAGCATGCTAATGTCACGCTCTAAGTGCGTTCTCTCGTCTCTTGTCAGAGCACAGTGATCTTATGGTTAAGACATCTCCCATCCTATTTACCCAGAGTCCCCGCTTTGCATTGTCATTGCGTGCAGACATGACCCTACGGTGTTCTCCAGAAAACTCTTAACGCTGATAATCACGTTACAAGCAAAGGATCACGGTACAAAGCCAACACACAAGACTGGTAGCTTTCTCTAGACCAATGCTGACCATTCTGAGGGGAAAAAAATAAGGAGAACACAACAACTTCAAAACATAGATACATTTTAAAAAGTCAACTACCTAAAAAGAAACCTTTAAGTTGAAAGACTTCTATGAGGAGAACTAAAAAAATACTAAAGGAAAACAAAACAAAACAAAACAAAAACGAAAAAGGCTCTAAAAGGTGGAAAAGCCTTCTAGGCTCATGTCTTAGAAGAGTTAATATTCTTGCAGTGGGATGTCACAAAGCAACCTACAGGTTTGATGTAATTCCCATCAGAATTCCAGTGACGTTCTTCAGACACTGTGTGTGTGTGTGGGGGGGGGTGAATCCTAGAATTCGTGGAAAGGCACAAAAACCACCAAAGAATTGTTGCCATGCTGAGCAGAGGGGGTGATGCTGGGGAACCACAGTGCCTGCTTTCAAACTAAGCAACTGAGTCAGAATACCGGAAGGCAGCAGCAGGTCAGCCGCACCAGTGTGCATATGGCAGTGGGGTAGAATGGCAGACCCAGAGAGATACTGTGCAGCTACTGAACCACAATGACAAAAGCAAGTGTTGGCAAAAGACAGCCTCTTAGCCTTCGCAGGAACCAAAAATCGATGCAGGTTTTTTCTTTCTTTCTTGCCCTGTGCCTTAGTTATTTTTCTGTTGCTGTGAGAGAAACACCACGAACAAAAGTGACTTCTGAAAGGAAGTTGATTTGGGATAAGGGTTCCAGAGGGAGAGGGGTCCATCTTAGTGGGGAGCCATGATGCTATGTGGCAGGTGTGATGGCAAGAACCTAGAGCTCACAGAGCATCATCCTTCAACAGCAAAGGAAAAGGAGAGGGCGGGCTGCAGAGAGAAAGAGGGGGAGGGGGAGGGGAGGAAGGTGGGGGGAGGGAGGGAAAGGAGAGAGAGGGGGGAGGAAAAGGAGAGGAAGAGGGGGAGAGGGAAAGGGAGGGGGGAGGGAGAGGGAGAATACACTGGGAATTCAGTGAGGCTGTACACTCCCAGTGAAGAACTTCCTCCAGCAAGACCACACCCCCTAAACCTCCCCAAACAGTGCCACCCTCTGGGAAGGAAGCATTCAAACACCTGAGTCTGTGGGGAACAGTTCTCATTTCAAACCACCACACCCTATGGGAAAATCAGTTAAAAAATGGCTTAGTGTGAGACCTGAATATTTGAACCTACTAGGAGGAAACACGCTTTCAACGGCTTTCTGAGCAGCTCAGGAAACAACAAGAACTGGTAAAGCGAGACTGCAAGAAACGAAGCCCTCTGCACAGCAAAAGAAACAGTCACCAGGGTGAAGATGCAGCACCCGGAGCAGAAAAACCTGGTTGCCAGCTCTTCATCTCACAGAGAAGATGAGAGTCCAGAATATATGACGATCTAGAAGAACTAAAGACCAGAGGAATAAGCAATCACGCCAAAAAGCTAACGAGATAGTTCTCAGAAGAAGTACAAACGGCCAGTAAGTGCAAAAACACATTAACATCTTCTGCCATCACGAAGCTGCAGATCAAAGCTACACCATGGTCCAGTGTGATGCTGCAGGCCTTGCATCCCACCACTGCAGAGGAGAAAAAGGCAGGAGAAGGAGCAGGCAGGTCAAGACAGTGCAGAGCCGCAAGGGAAGATCCAAGCCGGCCGAAACACACAGTGAGACTGTTTCAGTAAGAAAATAATGAGGAACAATCATGTCAGAGACACCCTCCCTCCCTCCCCAGTCAGACAGCAAAATAAGAGAGAAAAGACAAAGGCCGCGAGGATGCCAGGAATTGAGTGTCTATGCATCTCTGATAGGAATCTAAATTAGTCTGGTCTTCATTAAAATCAATATGAAGGTACCCCAAAACCTAAAATCAGAAACACCGTAAGACTCAGCTCAGCTGTATCATTCCTGAGGATGTATCAGAAGGAATATATATATATATATATATATATTCCTTCTGATACATACATATAAAGGAATTAAGGCCAGCACACAATGGAGATGCCTCCGCCTAGGATATGTTTTTGAAGTATTCACAAAAGCCAAGTAAATCACGCAAGCAGCCATTCGTCAATAGATGGATGGATATAGAGAGCGGGATGCAGATATGGAATGGCTGTTTACTGAGCCCTAAAGAAGAATAACATCGCGCTGCTTGAAGGAAAGAGAACAGAACTGGAAATCATTGTCATAGCCATGCTAAGCCCAATGCAGAAAGACAAAGACTGTGTGTTTTCTCACCGACACAAAGCTTACATTTCCCAACAGGACATTAGCTAGGAGAGGGAGTACTTGGGAAGAGAAAAAGGCCAGTGGAAAGAGGGACGGGGCAAGGAAGAGTAACAGGGGGAAATGTACAAACTACATTACATATATATTTGTCAAAACATAATGACGCCTATTTTCTTGCACAGTTAATTTATGGTACTAAAAAAGAAAAAGCACCTGGGGGGTAGGGAGGTGGCTCAGTTGGTACAGTGACTTGGACATGAGCAGGAGGACCTAGGTCCAGCTTGCCAAGAACCACTGAGAAAGCTAGGTAAGGTGTCACACACTTGAAATCCCAGTGTGTGTAGCAGGTATACGCAGGGCAGGTGGAGCTCTAGGGAGAGGGCACAGGCCAGCCAACCTTGCCTAGTGGGTGATCTCCAGGTCTACAGAGAGACCTTGTCTCAATAACAAAGTGAGCAGCCATCAGAAAGCCACCCAGAGTTGAACTTCAGTCTACATACTCGCACAAGCACACATGCATACACTTGCATGCACATATACACACACATAGACATGCACTGACACAAGCACATGCACTCATGCACATACACACAGGCACATACATGCACAGGCACACACATGCACACTTGTGCACTGACACATGCATGCACACACATGAACACTCACATGCAAGAACTCACACACACATACACTCACAAATACACATGTGCAAACATGCATGCCCATGCACACTCTCAAACATATACACTCACACACGCACACTCACACACACATGCACACCCACACACAAATACCTGCTTTGGTTCCAGATCTGTGGATCTGCCTCTATAAGACCATGGAGCTGACAGTTATTTCGGCATGACCCCTAGCTTCAACACTGACGCTTGCAGAAATGTTTTTCTTCTTGTGACAAGAGAAAAAGACCCTTGAGATTGCAAGGCAGCGACTGAGAAACAGGAGCCTTCATAACGCCATCCGACCTGGCCAAACCTGATTCTGTGTCTATAGCACAGGCTGTGCTCGTGTGGCTTCACCTTGACACCGAGATCCTACAAATCAGTCTCGAAGACAGAAGTGGATGATACAGAGTGTGATCACACGGCCATGCGCCCGACCTCACGCCAGCAGAGGATGATATACAACATCATCACATGCCATGTGCCTGACCTCACGTCGTCAAGATGCTGAATGGTTGCTTTGCTTTCCCCCAACGGCTCCAGCAGGTTAGCCCTACCATGTGGTTCGTAATGTCTTTCTATGGGTACAGACATTGGGGAGACTTGGATGGCACGTTGCTGGTACACTTCTTAGGAAAATGCACTCGCACACCCGCCAATCAATCTCACACAATTCCCTGGTTATTAGCCACCCTGAGTTATTAAATCCCAAAGGGGTTCCTGGAGGAGAAGCAACAAGATACTGTTTGGAGGGGCCCTGCGCCAGGGAGCCCTTCCACCCCACCTCAGATCATCTTTTCAAGGTTGGTTTATGTGTTTCGAGTGTTTGGCCTGCATGTATGTGTATTGTGTGCGTGTGTGGTGCCTGGGCAGGCCAGGAGTGCTGGATCCCTTGGAACTGGAGGTACCGACAGTCGTATGGCGCCAGTTGAGTGCTGGGAACTAAGCCTGGGCCCGTCCCAAGAACACTGAGTGCTCTTAACCACTGAGCCATCTTTCCAGCCCCAGCCTCACATGGAGGGAGCTAGTGTTCAGCCAGCACTGAAATAGCTGGGAAATCTTCACCACGTTTTGAACAAAGGAGATTTCTCTTCATACTTTTCTGCAAATTTTCCCTCAAACTTGACATTTAAATCCAATGAGAGATTAACCTACGTTTAGGCAATCTGCAGCTTTTACAAGTATGTGCAGCTACTGAAGTCTGAAGACAAGAGGGTATAATAAGTCACGGGAGATCAAAACAGTTATCTGGAACAGTGGTTTCATAGCCAGAGTTGTAAAGCATAGCTTTGAACCATGGCTGTCTCATACGGTCGTTACTCTGACTATCTGGCCTAGAACACACGTGAGAGAAGGGCTGGGAAGACAGCTCGGCTGTAGAGAACCTGCCAAGGAGACATGAGCATATGGATTTTGTCCCAACGTCCATATAAAAAGTTGGGTGTGGGGGCTCAGGTGATTAAGAGCACTGGCTGCTCTTCTAGAGGACCGGGTTCGGTTCTCCACACCCAAGTAACAACTCACAACTATCTTACAACACCAGTTGCAGGCTCATGGTGCACAGGCATACATGCAGGCAAAACAACCACATTCGTAAAAATTAATTCAACAACTTGGGTGTGGTGGGTCATGCTTGTTATCTCTGCACTGGAAAAGCAAAGCTGGCAGTCCCCGGGGCTCACTGCCATCTATAATCCCAACATTTTTCTGTCAGGGAGGCAAAGACAGGAGAAATGTCAGACGCTTGTGAACCAGCAAGTCTGGCATACACAGTGGTCAACAACAAAAAGACCCCGTCTCAAGGCAGACAGCAACGACAGCCACAGTCGCCCTCTGACCTCTATGTGTGCAGGGCTGTACACACGCACCAGCATTCACACACGTCATCTATGGACACACCTCCACATAACATAACATAACATAACATAACAGCTTCAGGGACTGAGGTATTTCCATATCAGCATAATGACGGGTCCGTACAGAAGATGAAGGGAGACAGACACGGGCAGTTAACTGATTCAATTCAAAGATCCACGGAAAGCCACCCTAGCCTTTTCTACAAGTGGGGCTTGAACTGTTTAATTCCACACACAACACAGAGGCTCTCAGATCCGCACCTCACTGCATACGTAAAAATTAACTCATGATGGATCACCAACCTAGCCTAAATCCCTAAACTGTTAGACCTCTAAGGCAAAACTCGGTCACCTATATATAGTAATCACCTATATATAGTAAAGCAAGGATTTCTGCTCTGTCACCTATATATAGTAAAGCAAGGATTTCTGCTCTTACAAAAAAAAAAAAAAAAAGCAAGATCCACGAAAGAAATAATTAATAATGGCTTCGAAGTTAAGGCGATTTGTTCCTCAAGAGATACTGAAAAGACAGCCATCAAGACAAAATATTCGCTAATCATATTTCTGACTTGAAAAAAAAAATGTAGTTCTTTGTGTGACCCTGTTGCCCAAATGAAACCCTTGAGGTAAGAAGTGCTGGGATGTTGCTCAGTGGTAGAACCTTGCTGAGCATCCGGAGGCCCCAGCTTTAATTTCTAGAACCTATCCCGCTTTGTTTCCTGACCAAATGCACTGGGGAGACAATGGAGTTGACTCAACTTGCAGGTGTCAGTCCATCAAGGCAGGAACTTGGAGGAAGGAACTGAAGCAGAGGCCATGGAGGAACACTGTGGCTTGCTTGGTTAGCATTCCTATACAGCCCAGGACCCCCTGCCTAGAGCTGGCCCTGCCCACAGTGTGCCTGCCTTTTTAGATGGATTAGCAGCCCCCACAAACCTGCTGGCAGACCAATCTAATGGAGGCAGCTCCTGAATTAAGATTCTTCCTTTCCAGGTGTGTATGTGGGTGTCTCTCAAGTTCACAAAACTGACCAGCACAATACCAGAAACAAACCAACAAACTTAACAGAATATATAAGATACTTCCAAAATCTAATCATGAGACAACCAGGTGTGAAGGTATACATGCCTAGACCTTATCCTCGAGGGGATGGGGTGGGGGTCAAATCAGGCTCAGGAGTTCAAGGGCAATCTGTGCTAATAAGCCCCTGTCCCAAACCAAAGAAAACCAATATATTTTTCCAATTGGCAAGGAATATATGTGGACAGCATAGACATAAACAAGATGTTCAATCTTATCAGACTCTGAAGAAATGTGAAATAAAATAAATAAACGTGGGAGACACCATAACACACCTACTAAGCTAAAATGATATGACTGGCCACACTAACTGTTGGTACGTATGTGAAAGAACTGGAGGATGTGAGACTGAGTGGGAAATGTGTTTCATATGTTTTAGCGTGTGTGGGAGAGGGGGGAGGGGGAAAATGAGAAAAACATGGTGGCCATTATATGTTAGCTACACGTAGGGAATTCTCAGAGAATGAATTGAAAGAAAAATGCAAATTAAAATGCACACCCATCCATCCCATAGTCTATCATCCTGTGCCCCAGGCAGAAATGAAGGTGTGTGTCCACAGAAAGGCTGGTAGGCACACGTTGCTGTAGCTTTGAGGGTGATAGCCTGAGACTGCACACAGGCTCAGTGTCAGTCAACAAGTGACTGGGAAAACAGTTTGGCATCTCCGCACCATGGAATGCAGTCAGCAATGGAAAGGAGCTATTGTCACCATGCTGATGGTATATGTATAAGTCGAAATTTTTGGATCAGTACCCTTCAAATGTACACTATTAGACCAACTTTAACTTGGTTGTCATAATAATAATTTAAATATTACTTTAATTTAGTGCTAAAGATATTTAAACGGGATGTACTGGAGAGATGGCTCAGCGGGTAAGAGCATGCACTGCTCTTGCAGAGGACCTGAGTTTAGTTCTCAGCCCCCACATCAGGGGTTCACAATCACCTGTAACTCCAGTTCCAGGAAGACTGACCGCTGGCCTTCCACATGCACACACCCACACAGAAAACAGACAGCCATACGCCTAACTTTTTAAAGTGCTAAATTTTTAAAAAATATTTACACTTTGTAGGTATTTAAATGTCAATTATACCTTGATACATTTATTGCACTCATACATTTTGATGATTAAGACAATTTTCCCAAACTCTCACAATGCCGCAGCATAGGATGTCTGCCTTGAATACTCTAGGGATGAGCCCCGTCCCATCCCAAGCTGCAGCTTTTCATGGAAGTCTTCTAAGCTTGTGAGTAAGCCAGCCAGCTCGGCTGTTTTATCCATGCAAGCTGCTTGGTACAACGGTTTAATCCGGCAGCCTGAGTGTCATCTGAAACTCTAAGAACCCTAGAAGTAAGGTCTAGCTTAGGCGGGATGATGAAAGAGCTCGCAGCGTCCTTGAAGCACGGAGTGACTCTGGGGAACAGGGAAGACAGCTCACTGTGCAGCCGCCACCTCTTGTAGACGGACAGGCTCAGTGGAATCCTGAGAGCCGGAAAATAAAATGGCATGAGTGCTTTCTAGGATGTTCTCGAGCCTACCTCTCTCCCAACCCTTTTCCAGTTGCTCAGCAGGGCTGCTGATAAAATCTGGCTGAAAATCTCAGAGATGACCCTTCATGTCACATCATGGTAAGTGGGCTACCTGGGGAGCCTGTAGGATTTGCAAATGACGAGAGTTGGGCCTCATTCACAACCAAAGCTTCTCCAAGTCTCATGAGGGGGCAGGAGCTGGCTGGGTAATCAGAGGGCATCTAGGGATACATTCTGAATTCTGCACTGTCTTCTTCTGGCTGACAGGGTGGTGTTACTGAGCAGATGAACGGGTTGAGAAACTCATTTGACTGAGAGATGGTCAATAAACCATCAGACTGTAAGGGAGAAATAGCCGATTTAAATGTGCTCTATGGCTGGAGAGATGGCTCGGGGTTAAGAGTGCCCGCTGCTCTTGTAGAGAAAACCTGAGTTTGGGGCCCTGGCACCTACATCAGAGGACTCACAATTGTCTATCCAGCCCCAGGGGAATCCACTGCCCTCTTCTGGCTTCTGTGGGTACTACACTCACACATTTCCATACTGCCCCCCAACCCTTAATACACACATAATTTGAAATAAAATAAATGTTTTAAAATGTGTGCTGGCTTCATCAAAAAGAGCTAGCCATTGCAGAGTTATGAGGACAGCTATTGTTCGTCCCTTGTCGCTTCTTATGGGGGAGGGGAAAGATTGCCATCTTTTAGTAAGAAGAGTTGGAGGACTCTAAAGTATAACCTCCCGTTGGGCTCAAGTAGTTCTCAGAGAGTGAGCCTAGCCATGAAAAGGAGAATCTGTTAGAACCAGCCACAGTGGCCTTGGGTGGGCCTTCTGGTCTACCCTACAACTTGGCTCGAATGAGCAGCATGCGACTGTTAAAAGCCATGAGTCACAGACAGACTCATGCCAAACAGAATAAGAGGTAATCCTTGGTCCAGATGTTGGGGTTATCGAGGCTCAGGAACATGGATTTGGGTTAACACCCCCCCCCCCCCCGCCAAACTACTGTGACAACAGGTTCATGAAGTTTTTAGAGAAAGAGGACAAAGAAAGTCATAAATATACAATTTTTGGTTTTTTTAAACATACACATGCACACTTGTAGAGGGAACATTGTGGGGGGGGTGTCCATGTGAGCATGTATATAGACATTAGTGAACAACTTCAGCTATTGGTCTTTGGACACCTTCTGCCTTTTGTTTGGAACAGGATTTCTCAAATAGGGTGGCGGTAGACACACCTTTAATCCCAGCACTCAGGAGGCAGACTCGGTTGAATTGGATCTCTGGGTTCAAGGCTAGCCTGGTCTGCATACAGAGTTCTAGGACAGTGGAGGCTACACAGAGAATTCCTGACTTGAAAAAAAACAACCAAACAAACAAATAAAACATAGATAGGATTTTTGGGGGTGGGGGGGCTGGAACTTTGCCATGCAGTCCAGGCTAGCTGGTCCCAGTGATCTGCCAGTCTCTGCCTTCTATCTCAGACACATACAGCCCCATTTAGATTTGGTTCTGGGGACCTCAGATCTTCACGCTTACAAGGCAAACGCTTTACCAACTGAGTCAGCTTCTCTACTCTAAGTCCCAGTATTGTTTTAAATCCATTGGTGGAGCATCAGGGAGGTACGTACGACAAACAGAAATCTCTGCTGTAGGCCTAGGATGGTAGCTGACAACACACTCAGCCTTGGGATTTGTGGGAGTTAAAGGGCTGATATGTGCATTCTGATTTTTGCCTGACAGTCACAGGATATTAGTGCGTAGGGATGACCAGCGATATCTAAGGGAGTGAAAAACTCCCCAGAATAATTTGGCTCTGAGCCTTGCAACATTTCAGCTCACCACAGTCACAAGCGTTCCAATAGTTCATTAACCATGTAGACTCTTTCACACAGGTGAGGTCTTTTCCCAGGCCACTTCCAATCCCCACCATGTTAGCCTGCGCACTGTGGAGCTGTCCCAGCATATTCTCCGTTGCAGTCCCAACAAGGACTCCTCAGAGGGCTGTGTTCTACCCACCCTGTTTCGCTGACTACAGGGTTATCTTTCTGAACCCTAAGGGAACTTGTTCCTGAGCCGATCTCCCTCCCCACTGGGAATATCTGTGGGTGCTCTGGTGTCTCAAATCACATAATATTCACACAGAATTGTCCTCTTGTATACTTCAAGCCTGAGTGATTTGCAATACTGTATAACACAATGCGCATGCCATATAAATAGTTGTACTGGGGGGCTTAGGGAGCAAAGACACAAAAGGTGTGCACAGGTCTGGGGCTCATACAATGTCTTCAAACACTTTCTATTCATGGTTACTTGACTCCATAGTAAGTATAGAGCCTACGACTATAGAGGGGCCGTTGCACAAAGCTGTGGCACAGAATCCTTAGGCTTAGTT
The DNA here is from genome assembly GCF_978045245.1 of Mus caroli. Classification (NCBI taxonomy): domain Eukaryota; kingdom Metazoa; phylum Chordata; class Mammalia; order Rodentia; family Muridae; genus Mus; species Mus caroli. The sequence continues at coordinate 8,733,390 of NW_028227268.1, read as the reverse complement.
TCTACCAAGTTGGTACAAACTAAGGACACCTGGGAGAAGAGGACCCCAACTGAGGAACTGCAGCCATCAGATGGGCCTGTGGCCATGTGTGTGTGGCATTTTCTTGGTTACTAATTAACGATAAACGTGGGCAGGTTCAGGCCCCTGAGCTGACCCACTTCTGGCCAGGTGGTCCTGGGTTGTATAAGAAAGCAGGCGAAGCAAGCCAGGAGGAGCAAGCCAGTAAGCATCCATTCATGGCTTCTGCTTCAGCTCCTGCCTCCAGGCTCCTGTCCAGACTTCTGTTGATGGTGGACTGTGATGTGGAAGTGTAAGCCAGATAAAGCCTTTCCTCCCCTAAGTTGGATTTGGTTGTGGTGTTTATCACAGCAACAGGGATGTAAAGTAAGACAGCCGTTGTGGGCAAGACTTCTTCATTCAACTGTTGACCTCATTCAACAAAGTTGGTCCTGAGCTTTGAGGGTCTGAGCAGAGAAGCAGTCCTGCCACCTGGTGACTGGCTCTCTATTGAAGTCAGGCAGCCTTCAACGCCAAGCAGACACAAACAGACGCTAGCAGTCATGAACCATGCAAGCAGCAAAGGCCTAGTGTCTCTTGTGGACACAGAACTCAACAAACAGGGAAGGCACGAGATGAATTAAAATATATCACAAGGAGTCCATGATGATGGTCTCTGTGGAGAATGGCTAAACCCAGAGAGTCACCAACTCCTTTCGAATTAATAACTTTAACAGAAGCCCATTCAGTATAACAGTAGGGGTTGTTTGTTTGTTTGTTTGTTGGACCAACCAGGCCTATAGTTCATTTGAGAAAGAAAGGAGCATTGTGATAGGTTCATCACTAAATGTATAGACATAGCAGTTATAGCACGTTTTTCTTGCTGTGGAAGCATCCTTGACTTTCTTGTGTTCTCTCATTACCCTGGGAAGCCCGTGGACAAAGGGGCTTTGCACTTGACTGACAGGTGGGAGGGGTGGTTCCAGAATGCCAGGAGAGCACAGCAATTCTGACTCAGCATCTTAGGGCTTAGATGATACTCGGGGTTGCTGAGATGGAAGAGCTTTCCTATGGGCTAGAGTTTCTAGAGTTTCCCTGCACTTTCAGACAGCTTCCGCTCTACCCTTCAGACTACACAGCCTGCTGCTGCTGTTCTTGTGCTGTCAACACTTAACTGTCAGCTTAACTTGGATTCTTGTTTGTTCTAATGAAGTGCTGGGTCTATGACGCTGTGAGTCTATCCCAAGGCCAGAAATAGTTCAATCAGGGCTGTGTTGTTGTTGTTGTTGTTGTTGTTGTTGTTGTTGTTTTTAACAGCTGTCTACTTCTGGCTAAAGGGTCACATCTTTGATAACTGAAGCACACTTAGTGAGCTGTCAGTCTCCACGGAGCTAAGCTATCTAATGCTCGTGTTCTCTTCTTGTCTCACTTCCAATGGCATTGTCCTTCTCATAAAGCCGGTTAGTCCCAAAGTCATTATTGATTTATGGATTATTGATTGATAGACTGAAGACAGGGTCTGACTACACAAGCTCTGGCATCCCTGGGTGGCTTGCACCTTGCTCTGTAGATCAGGCTGAGATCCACCTACCTCTGCCTGCACAGTGCTAGGATTAAGGGAGCACTACATCGTACACTACACTATACCCCACTGACATTGTTAACAACAAAACCAACCCCCACATCTAAACTTGAATCATCTCTCATATCAGCCTGGCCTTCGGCATTCCCAGTTCCTTCCCAATGATTCTCCAGACTTATGACTCTTTGTTCCCATGGGGACCAATCGACCACTTTTGGGCTCTCACCATCTCTTCCTTCTCATTCCCCATCATACGCAGCAGTGGTCCCTTGTTAAAAACCACACGTCCTTCCCCATGTGCCTGGCTAATGTCAGCTCTCCACCTAAGCTGCACCGGTCTCTAAGGAAGTGGATGGTCTTGAGGAAAACACTGTACCAGAATGTCAGCCCCAGCTTGAAGTCTCTCTGGGCTGCAGAGTGCGTCTGTAAGACCCTCCCCCCCACTCCCCGAGAAGGGCAGCCTCCAATTGCCAAAGGTGCCTAGTCCCCAAGGTCACCTTCCTCGTAGTTGATGGCTTATATCTCTTATGTAATTGAAAAATGGAAAGAAAACATCATCCACTCCCATGTACTCTGCCCCCCATCGAATACACAAGGGATGCTCCTGTTCTGTCCACATCTTTTGCCTCCCAACTATGCTGCCCCCATAGTTCTCCGGTCACCGATCTCTCAGTTCCTCTCATTCCTGTGGCTCAGTTCTATGAGATCATACTTCTGTAGTCATCCTCTTGAACTGTCCTCCCAGTGTCCTTCCAACAGACACTCCCTGGTAGAGCCTCCTACTTCCCTTGTCTTCGCTTTCAAATCTCTCGTTCTCTCTCTGACCCACTCTAACTAGCTTTTCCCCTTCACCATCCCACCGTGGATACTCTAGCCAGGGTCAACAGCAGTCTCCACCCAGCCTAACCCATTGGTCCCTCCCCAGATCTCACTGCGCACACACTCTCTGCACTGCACCTGTCTATTAAGACTCTGAACACACCTCCCCTGTGGCTCCCAGTAGACCAGCCTCTCCTGACATCCCGACATCCTCCCTGGCCACGCTGCTGTCTGCTCTGCTGGAATCTTCTCCTACTTTCTTTTCTGTCTATTCATAGCCCCCAGGTGGCAGACACTGGCTTGTTGATTATCCCTTAAAGACATCAACCATCTCTCAGGTCTGGCTGTCTCACTGATGCATTTTGAGTCTGAGGTCCTTCTCTGTGGGCTGCTCCCTCTGACCCCCCACACTCTCTCGGAAGACATTCTCCTGACAACCTCCCTTATATCATTCAGGTCTCTGCTCAAAAGCTCCCCCCAGAGAACTGAATGTCTTATCTGAACAGCAGCTCAGTAGTTTAGGTCACAGAAAAGAATCACTCATTGCAGGAATGAATGAATGAAAGAATGAATGGCACAAACAAACTTAATTGAAATTAAAAAAGGGTCAGACCATTGAAAACTCTTCCTTCCTTTTCCAATATGGACCCAAGTGGGGAGGGGCTGGCTGTGCAGAGCTGGGAGGACGGCTCAGTGGTTAAAGGGCTTGCTGTCCCAGCATGGGAATCTGAGTATGATCAAAAGCTAGGTATGACAACATGCAATCCCCATCATAGAAGAGACCAAGTCAGGCAGGTCCCTGATGCTCACTGATTGGCTGGCACTGCCTACTTAGTGAGTTCCAGGCCAGTAAGAGGCCCTCTCACCCGAAACAAGGTAAAGGTAGGGACTGAAAGATGGCCCAGTGCTTCAGAGCAACTGTTGCTCTCATAGAGGACCTGGGTGCAGCTCTCAGCATCTGCATGGGAACTTACAGCCACGTGTAACTCTAGGTCCAAGAGATCTGATGCCCTCTGCTGGCCTCTATGGGCACTGATTATATGTGGTATACATATGGGCAAAATACTCATGCACATTATATATAACACACACACACATATATATGTATATATATACATGCATACATACTTAATATATATATGTATGTATGTATATATATTAAAATTTTAAATTAATGGGTAGGGAGATGGCTCCATTGAGTAAAGTGACTACCATATAATCCTATGGATTCAGATTCCTGGCACCCACATAAAAGCTAAGTGAGTCACATATGCCCATAACCCTGTAACACAGGGGATGGAGACAGGTAGATCCCCAAGAACTTGCTGGCCAGTCAGTTCTGCTCAGTCAGTGAGTTCTGGGTTCAGTGAGAGATTCAGTCTCAAAAGACAGGACAGAGAGAATAGTGGAAGATACCAGACATCAGCCTCTAGCCTCCACATGCATGCAAACATACATACACAAGCACTTTTATGAATACACACACTGGCACACACACACACACACACACACACACGCACACACACATCACATCACATATGCATATATACACAAATAAAAGACTGACCAAGATGGACAGCTCCTGAGGAATGATACTTGAGGTTGACCTCTGGCTTCCACATGCGCACGCGCACACACACACACACACACACACACACACACACACACAGAGAACTGTATATTAAGCTGAGGACCTACTGGTGGGTCTGTTCAGCCCACTGTCTAGGTCCACCACGGAAGCCCAATGCATTTCTCCTTAGGGTCTTGCATCATCTGAGCCTCTTCTGTCCACCTGTGCAACTCAGCAGGTGAGTAGACATCAGAGGAAGATGTCAGCTTGCAAAGCTGGCAGCCGTCCCCACCGCCTTCAACAGTCCCCTTTCTTCCTTGGTGACGACAGTCAGCTTTGCAGCTGTAATTTTCTGTTTAGGTAACGTCTTATTTGCATGCAGAAACCACGTCCCTTTTCCTATTACTGATGTAAAAGATTGCTTATTTCTAATTATACTGCAGGCACTCACGGAATTCAAAGAGCAGAAAATATGTCAGGCGCAATTTACAAATTGTGGTTATTTGTGTATCCGCTTGCCCAGATTACAGCAAATATAGAATAGGGGGAAAAAATGGTCATTAAAATACCAGCTCTGCTGAGCAGAGCCCTGCTTCCATTTGTCCTCCCTGTGTTCACTGAATACAAAGCTAAACACTAAACGCGAGCTCGCTCTGGTACCCGTGATGTTTCCCTGTATCTTGATTTTCGAGTGGGTGTTTAAGAGAGGAAACTTTCCCCGGTTGCTCCCAGCCTGCCTTGGAAATACCATTTGCCTCACACTCAAATCACGGTTTCTAAAAAAGAAAAGACTCTTTTTTTTTTTTTTCCTTTTGTATTTTGTATTTTGATTTTCAGAAATGTTTCAGGAGTTGGAAAATTCTTCCCAAAATCCTACTAACTGGGACTGAGTATTTCAAGGACCCAGGAATGAAGCCACGGTGTGTCAAACGGGGTCCTTGTTCGTCGTCTCAGTGTCTCTGGAGTGCCTGAGGTCAGAGTTTGAGCCCTGGAAGCCCCTCGGCAAGCCAGATTCAGCTTCCCACCCTCAACATGGTAATGAAACTGCCAAGGAGTAGCTAAAGTCTGAAAGGGGGATTTATTAAATTCGGCAACATTGGAAAGGATTACAAAGAGGTCCGGCGACCACCTCCCTCATCCCAGGTCCACCTGTGGGGCACTAGCATGCGGTTTAAGTTTAAACGGATGGCAGAGGTGACAGGGTCCTGTCCATCACCCATCAATGTCTTGGTCCTGGTCTTTCCTGCGAGGTGGTCTGACGGATTGTCAGAACCATGTGAATTCTCTTTCCAGGAGACAAGCTCCTCCTCTGGCTGGCACCTGGCATCAGCTCCTTGTGTCTCCCACCAAGAGACTCCTGGGAAAATTCCAATTTCTGGGGTCCGCTGTTTTAACAGATAACTAAAGAGTGAGATGCAGATGTCTCATTTCTGCCCTAATCTAAAGTTGGACCCTGAGTCTAAACTTACACTTTCCTACATTTTAAATGCTATTAAACTCTAAAGAACACATACACAGGCCTACCTGTGTGCTTGGGTACTTGACCACAGCACTGAGAGCCTTGCAGAACTCTGTGTGCTTTCAACCCTGAACCTTAGTGAATGTAAACAAGTCACATAATTGGGCCCCAGGACCTTGGATTACCCATTACCCAAGGTTGGGGGTTAATGGACACTTACGGGTGGCTGCTTGGATTGATGACCACACCTTCTAGAACCTCCTTTGCTCTAAGTAAGGATATTTCTAAGCATTTATGATCTTCCGGAATTCACGCAGCAGCAGCGTTGTCTACTCACCAGCCCTAAGATTGTCTCACTCAAAGTCAGCATTCACTGCAGAGCCTTGAGGCTAGGGGGATCAAACACAGCGATCAGGAGGAGCCCTAGTGGCCAGACAAAGTCCTAATCCAATTCGCACGGACTCTGAATACGAAGCGAATGTCTGTTCTTCCCGCTGAAGCAGAGCACACTCTCCACCACAGTGCATGCATTTTTGAAGACACGGGTCTGGGTGCAGCACCCAAATGTGGACTGGTTAATGATGAGCTAATTCCATTCCGTATGCACACGCGGGATGCTGTACGAGATGCACCAATCAGAAATGTCCCTTTGCTCCTTTATACCTGGCACGGAGCAATGTTCGCCAATCTCTGCATCGTGGATGCTGCCGTTGGCCCCCTCACAGGAGACCTTTCTGTTATCGAACAACATTTCAACAGCACATAATTTCTGCTCTCTCCTGAGTTATTTAAGATCTGTTTCCTTCATAACCCACCTATGATACTGTCACTCGTAATTGTGTCCCGAGCCACAAAGATTCATTTTCACGGCACTGGGCCGGGTTTTCATTTTGTTCTCATTTATCTGGTAGGAGCAGATTTGATTTGCACAAGGCAGCCATGTGCCATATTGATCAGCGTGGCTTGGGTGCCATGTTAGGGACAGGGGACTCTAACCCAGTGAAGAGAGGAAACAAATGAACACTCAGAGCTAGGTTGGTGAAAGATGACAGGAGCCAGAGGCAGGGAAGTGGTAGGGAGAGGTCTGGGCGAGTCACAATGCAGAATTCGGCAGTCATAGTAAGCAGAGATTTGAGAAGTGTTTGTGAAGCAGAATGAGATCAGCCTGGTAAACTAAGTGGATTTGAGGATTAGAGAAAATCGAGAGAGAGAGAGAGAGAGAGAGAGAGATAAATGATGGCGAGGCTTCAGGCTGGAGAGGCCGAGTAAATTTGGTTCCATTAAGTTCTTCCTGATATGAGCAATGAGAGAGAGAGAAAGAGAGAGAGAGCGAGAAAGTGGAGGTTGGAGAAAAGGAGATCTATCAGGGTACTCCACTTTAGAACCACTGAATAGAAATGGCTCTGGGACAAAGGAGTAAAGGGATTCAGAAAGAGTAAGTATGTCTGATGCTGACATTCATGAGAGAGCTTAGCTGGACTCTTGACTTGGAAGCCTCAGCCGGGGGTTAAGGAGAACCATGAGTGTGTGTGAGAGAGAGAGAAGGGGCGTATACACACCGGAAGAGCTGAAGAGATGATGGGGGATGTGCAGAAGGGTGGCTGCTAAGTGAACGGTCAACTAAGGAGCCCGGAAAGATGCTGGCAGATGGCAAGAAAACGAATGGCTAATTGCTGCAGATGCCCTCAGAATCTCAGTGTGGAGCTGGGGGAGAGTCCTCTGTGGAGCTGGAGAAGAGCAGGGAGAGTCAGCTCCTGGTGGACGTTTCAAAGGGGGAAGAGGAGGAAATGACAGGAGGATGAAGGCTGAGAAGGGAGCTTGGAAAGTCTGACAAATTTCTGAAGAATTTCCTAGAAAAGAAGAGAAGGAGCCGCTAAGTCCTGAGAGCCCGGCACAGCACGCCGCCCAGAACCTGTACCGGAACTGACCCCTTGCGGGCGCAGTCTCTCACAGCTCTAGTTGGGAGCTCCAGCAAAAAGAGGAAGCAGGGGTAGGGATGAGCCAATGCTGAGGTCAACGGACAAAATGTGAGGGACGGGAAGACTCTGGAAGAGAATAATCCAGAAAAAGAGATCGAAGAAGCCAGCGAAAGGAAATGTGTCCACTGTAAGAAAATGTCCAAAAAAACAGGAAGAGAAGTAACAGGAGACAGGGGAATACTGGGCACTGGGGTCAGAGGATCTGATGGTAAAGTTCACATCAGACCTGAGCACCTGACTCAAGAGTAACCACAGGCAGGAACTGCCCAAGGGAGCTGTCCACACACACACACACACACACACACACTCATGCACGCACACGCGTGTGTGTGGGTACACTCTGTGTTCCTCTTCCTCCTGGGCACTCCCCAGGATTCCCTGCAGTGAGGGGAGCCATGTGACTCCAATATAGCCAATAGGAATGTGCACAAAAGAAAGAGCCATAGGATATTTCCTGACTTAGTGGTCTGAATATCTGGGGACAGACGTGACAGAAAACAGCTTCCCTGGAAAGAGCCTCAGGGAGGAGTAAAACGAGACAATCTCTTTCCTGGGTAGAAAAAAGGAAGAGGATGAATAGATTAAATCGTTCCAGATTGGAAGGAGAGTCTATTTTTGGTTTTTTTTTTTCCCCCTCTTGTCTTTTCTAAGTGAGCTACAGAATAAATTGAATCTCTAGACTCCAAGGCTAAAAGATGCTATCAATTTCTGCAGAGTCTGGGCAAGATGGCATGACACAGAAACAATTGGTTTACAACCCATCCATTTAGCTGGATCACACAGCTTCTGCAGCTACAAACTGCCATCGCAGACCACAGACTGGCCACCAAACCCCTTGCTATGACAGTGGATGAGTTACATCAAACCGCCAAAGCAGAAGACAGAGAGAAGCCAATGGACGCGGCTTGCCCCTCGCTGATAGCACTGACATGTTTTACATGGTGGTTTCTCCGAGAGACAATCATGTTAAATTGATCACTGGGAAATGAGAGCAGTCTTCATAACGGTAGCTGTGACTTTGATTTCAAGTGTGGTGCCAGTCAGAATGGGGACTATTGTTTTACTGTCAAAACAATCGATTATATGAGGTTTAGAGAAAACAATGCCCCCTGTCCATCTCCCACCCAAAGGAGGAGGAGGAAGACAGAAGCCTCCTTTGTATTGCATGAAATCGTGGGACCACAGAAGCTCAAAGCAGAATTAATTCTCTGGATACCTATATAACACAACTTCTTTAAATGTGGTTCCTGCTACATAACCTGAGAATCTAATGTTGAAAGATTAATGGGAAAAATATGGAGGGGGGCAGGGTTTTAATTGCTATTAAAATCCAAAATGCATAACAAAGGTGTTATGGTTTAAACATGAAGTGTGTCCCACCCCTCACCTGTGGGTTAGCACTAGTTCCTTAGATGATGGTGCAATTTTATAGGCACTAGGACCTTTAGAATCTGGGACCTCCCTGGAGGGAGTGGGTCACTGTGGTGGGCTTAAGGGCACTAGTCCCAGGCCTACTTCCTGTGGCAAGTCATGCTTACTGAATGGCACTAGGGTGTGACCAGATGTCACGTGGACCATATGCCCTCAACTGCAAACCTAAACAGATCGTCCTCGCATCATTTCTGTTAGGTGCCCTGACGCCGTGATAGGAGTGGTAATTAATAGGCCATGGTGGGGTCGGGTGGGGGTTAAACTACAGCCTTGGGGGAGGGGGGGATGGGGGTGTGGCTCTGTGTTACAGCACTTGGTCAGCATCTTCAACACTGAGAAGACAATCAGACAAGAAAGACCTGGTCTAGATCATGATCTTGTCTATTCTATAGCACTAGGAAGAGGAGGCTCAGTGGTATGGATGAACTAAGAGTGCCACTGTTGGAGAAAAGTGAGAAAGTCCCCTGGGCTACATAAAGCATGTAGCAACCTCATTGTCAACTTCAGTGTGTGTACAATTACCATGGATATGTGCCTCTACCTGTGTCTGTGAGGGTGTCCCAGAAAGGTTTAACTGAAGAGGGAAGACCCAGCCTAAATATGGGGAGCACCATCGCAGACTGTGATCTCTGGCTGCATAAAAAGGAGAATGTGAACTGAGCACCAGAATTCCTCTCTCTCTTCCTGACTTTGGACACAATGTGACCAGCGGCCTCAATCTCCTGCCCCATGGCTTGATTCTCTGGGATGATGGACTGTAACATCCATCACTTCTCAGCAACGAGAAAAATAACAATGTATGCATTCTCTCTCAGAGCAGTTGGTGGCCCCCAGAGCTGCTGGGCCACTGTTGTATCAGTTGTGTATCTTATCGTAGTCTGGAGAGTTCACAGTTGAGTAAGACCACTGATACCTTTTCCTCCCTAGCAGCAGACACCCTGCCCCTTTCAGGATCATAAAATCTAGTGAGCAGGAAGGAAGCTTCCAGCACAGTTCCAGCTTGGTCTCTCCGTGTCACTCCCCTTGGGGATATGTCATCACAGCGGCTGTGCAGAGTGCACTGGGCCTGCATGAGACTAAGTATGTCAACTGACAATCATGCCCTCTCCCTCCCTGCTGAAATACTGGCTACGGGTGGATTCTGGTGGAGGGACAGTCCTTAGTTTTATGCCTAACAACGAGCCCATAAGACTCTAGCAGAGGGGTTGGGGATTTAGCTCAGTGGTAGAGCGCTTGACTAGCAAGCGCAAGGCCCTGGGTTCCATCCTCAGCTCTGGAAAAAAAAAAAAAAAAGACAAAAAGACTCTAGCAGATACTTCCAAATCTATAGTCACACAGGTGACTCTGGTTAAAGACATAAAAGTCATAAAAAAAAAAAAAAAAAAACAAACAGAAAGGTTAAGGATATGGGAAAGAGACCTGTAAGGAACAGAATAGAGGCAGGAGTGTGTGAGGATGAGGGACTATGGACAGGATGCACAGAATGCATAGAAAGGGAGAAAACACATTAAAACAAAAAAGCCACAAATGCACCTTCTGATTAAATTACTGGATACAGGGGCAGAAATGGCCCAGCTGTTAAGTGCACATACTATTTTTGAAGAAGACTGGAGTTTGAGCTAGAGCACCCAGTCACATGACTCACCGCTGGAACTTAGGCTCCAGGGGAATTTGCTGCCTCTGCCTCTGCAGGCACTGGCACTCACACACATATAAACAGACAAAGGCATGCATATAGAAGTAATTTTAAGACAATAGAATAAGTCTCTAAAGACTTAGAAGAGGTGTCATTTTAAGCATCTGCCAAAGGCTTGTCATATCCCAGGCACTTTTAGAGCCACATGCAAGAATACAGAGACAGGTAAAACAGCAGTGTCTGAGACGCAAGCAGCAAGAGAAAATGATGCGTGAAACTGATGACGTTCAAAGCAAAACAGCAGTGCCAATAATCAGTAGGCGGGAAAAGTGCAGGGGAGATCTGGGTGGGGCTGGCACAGCGGGCTCTGTGGAGAGGGGCTCCATAGAGGATGAGTACCTAGACCGGCTTGATAAACAACCTGGAAATTGCCAGGAGGAGGGAACAGCTCAGACACAGAGAGCTGCCTCACAGGAGCTGCCACTGTGAGTGTGGCAGAGCTGGGAGGACGCAGCCCATTACAGGGAGGCTCATCCTACTCTCTGATGTATCCCTAGAACCTGGAGCTATAGCTAAGCAAATACCGACTCATACCTTTGCTTGACCGACTAACTAAAATCAGGTTTTCTCCTGGGTGATTGATCATATAGTAAATTGCACTGGCAGTATTGACTGGACTGAGATACAATCTGAAGGCATATGGGTAGCATGGAAGACTGGGACAGGCCAGGAACAGTGACCTAAGAGACAGGGAGGAGCCAAACTGCAATACAGTCCGAAGATACTAGAACACAGGGTGAATACATCTCTGACCTGGTTTTAAAACTACCCAAAAAGATCCAATACCACTGTGAACATAACCATTTATATCATGAAGAGCCCTGGGAGTTAGCTTCATTTGTAAAGTGCTTGGTGTGCCGAGGATTGATCCCCAGCACCCACATAAAAGCCAAGTGTGATGAAGAGCACGTGTGAGACCAGCACTGCTGATGCAGAGACAGGTGGAAACCTAGGGGTGGGGGTGGGGTGCAACAGCCAGCTATCCTAGTCTACTGGATGGATCCCAGCCAATGAGGAACCAAGTATCAGGAAACAAGGTATACATGCGTGCGCACGCACAGGCTCACGCACACCAAGAACCAAGATGTAAAACTTTCACTTAAATTCTGCCTCTCGGTGCTTAGGGTTTAAGGAAAGAAAATCCCATCTGAACACTACCATTAGCAAAACCCAACCGAGAATGTTCAATAAACTCTTTCTGTGAAGGATGGTTGGGAAAGGGTATCACTTAACCAAATACTGCAGTAAAGTGAAAATTGCTAATATATATCATGCACAAATTGCCAATTTTGAAGGAATTAGTGTTTAATGAAGTGCCTGTAGTCCCAGGGCCCTATTAAAGTTTTTTTTTAATCTTTTCTTCTTAGTGTGCATTTGCTATGATTCAATGCCTTCAAGCCCCAAAGTCTTCAGAAGCCCAGCTTATTTACCAGTGCTGGAAAAACAGCTTTCAGATCCTGTGAGTTTTTCAGACGGGAGTTTGATGTGGCTATGAGCTACCAAGCAGTCCCCAGCCAATGGGGACACTGAAGGATGATCCAGGTCACCCCTTCATGTGCTCAGTACACATCAGTACTAAGCAGGACACCAGAAGACAAGTGATGACCAAGCCTGTCCTTCCTCCGATGTCCCAGAGTGGTCTATTTTGGTAATCTTTCTGACACGCTAGATCACTGTAATAACTGAAGAAAGTACAAACATAGAGGAGAGCGATTCAGCACAGCCTATTGTAGGTGGTGAGAGCCAGGGAGAGTTTGCACTAAGGATAAGGCTGGCTTACTTCACGTCTCGGCAGGGCTAGGGTGATAGCCTGGACAGCAGGAACTGGGTCCAGTCACCTAAGACTCGTGTGAGGAAAACAGCTGGACATTACTTGTGACCTCATCTCTGGAGAGGCAGGGACAAGTGGATCCCTGGGGTTGGCTGAGAAGACAGCTTTGCCTACTGAGCAAGTTCCAGACCAGTGTAACATCTTGACTCAAGAATGGAGGGAGAGACTGGAGAGATGGCTCAGTGGTTAAAAGTTCCTGTGCTTTTACAGAGGACCCAAGTTCAGCTCCCAGCACCTACACAGTGGCTCCCAACTGTCCATAACTCTGGCTCCCGGGGATCCATTGCCTCTAATGTCTGCAGGAACCTGCCCGCACGTGCACACGCCCACATGCAGACACATAACTAAGAAATAAAAATAAATAGAACCAAGGTGATGACAATTGAGGAATAACAGCTGAGGTTGTCCTTGTGCCTGAGTATTCACACACACACACACACACACACACACACACAGAGAGAGAGAGAGAGAGACAGAGACAGAGACAGAGAGACAGAGAGAGATCGTGAAAGACAGAGAGAGGGAGAGAGGGGGAGAAAGAGATACATTCATGCATTTACACATGTGCACATGCTCACACCACACACACACACAGAGAGAGAGAGAGAGAGAGAGAGAGAGAGAGAGAGGGGGGGGGGACATAATCCACACTGGTTAGAGAAGAAATCTCTCTAGAAACAATAACTCAGTCCTGAACTAAGGATGAATCCCACTTGGTGCTTTCATCCTCAAACCAACGATTACCACCACTTCCATTTTATCCCATGGTTTAAACCTTAAATCCCATTTTTTTTTTTTTTTGTATGCCTTCTAATTTGGAGGGAGGGAACAGCAGAATTCTGTGGGAAGCCATGCCCGGTAGCTTTACTCTCTCCAGTCCCAGCGCCATTCTTGCTGAAAGACACTCACATGTGAAGTGTGATTCTATTTCCCTGGGTCAGGATCACACAGGATCCCTGTGGGCAAGACACACAGACTGGAAAAGAAGAAGGCGAGCAGAACAGGGCCTGATGTGAGCACAGGCGGAGCGAGCCATCAGGGCGAGGAAACGGAAGACACTATCATGATTTCTGGAAGGTTGTCGCTGAAGCATGGCCACCTATAAAGACGAACAGACTGTGCAAAGGCCTAGAGAGAAGAGCAGGCCCGTGGCTGTGAGAATGAAGGGGGTGGTGGTGTCCGAGAACCTACAACGGAATGGTGAGGAAGAAGGGGTCCCTGTGACCCTGACCCTCCAAAGCCTAGGAGTCGTCAGATCTGCACCTTGACTTGGATGCTGTGGCTGCTGGGCAGGAGCCTGGTATGAGGACAGAATGGAGCCTATCTTGGCTTCTTTTCCGTTGCTGTGATAAGCCTCCCTGACAAAAACTTAAGTGGGGAAGAATTTATATCTGCCCATAGTCCAAGAGCCCTGTCCACCACGGTGGAACAGTCAAGATGGGAGAAGCTGAAAGAAGAGGTCACATGGTATCACAGCCAGGAACTGAGACTGTTCCAGGAATCAGCTCCTCCACTTTATACCAGCCCCGATGCCCTGCCTACGCCCGGGTCCTGCTCACAATTAAGATGCATCTTCCCACATCAGTTAACACAGACGGAGCAATCCCTTGATCTCTCGGAGGCTAACACACAGATGTACCAGGAGGCTTGCATCCTAGCTGACTCCAGATCCTGTCAAGGTCACAGTCAACACAAACCATCACAAGGATAAGGGAGTTCGTGAGGAGCAGGCAGCAGCTCCCAGGACAAAGATGGTGTGGTTCTGAGTGGGGAATGATGGCTTAGTGACAGCCTCGGTGGCATCTGAAGTCACTGGTGGAGCCACAAGACACTAGGCTCTAACTTGGTAGCAGAGAAAATGTTCCCTCAGGGTCCTGGGTTCATCTTCAGCAACATGGACACTCTGCCATCCATGCTAACAGGCATGCCCAGTCAGTGTGCTGGGGAGGTAGACACTAACAAGGGAACAAGCTGCATTAGAGAGTCTGGTCTCTCACCAGCAATGGTGCGGCAGCACGGGTGAGGCTCATTTTTGTCTCCTTCGTTCTATGCAGACTGCAGGCTTCCAGCTATCACCCACGTCTGCATCCATTTGAAAAAGCAACATCGCCCTCTAGGATTGTGTGGCCAAGGGGGCCATCAAATTGAAGAGATCTAGGCACCTACCCTCGGAGCTGATAAAATGGAAAACTTGGGTGCAAAGCTAAGTCATAACAATTTCCCTGTGGAGATTCAGAGGAACAGAGGCTGAAAGCCCAAAGAGGTGGCGTTACGGGTAGGATGCCAATGCTGGGGACAGAGCTGCCTGTGACAAGAGCCGGACACCTCTTAGGGAACTGTTGTTCTCTGTACCGGGTGTGGGCTTTACCCGCTGCCCCGCTGCCCCTGCTAAAGCAAAGGTCTACTGCATCCTGGTGGGCAGCGGATGCATGCATGGCCCAGTGTGAAATCCTACCAGAGGTAGGGACTGCAGGGAGAAGCAGAGGCTGCCAGACAACAGGACCAGGTGTGTGCTGACTGTGTCTTTAGGTAGAAGTCAAGACCAGGGACACAGATGAGGGATCAGAAAAGCTGGCACAGGGAGGTGGCCCTGGCTCATATGTAGATATCTGGTGATGATGCAGCCACCATCTTCTTTGCCCATGGATACATGCAGAAGGGTCAAAACCTGACACCACGTAGGCTGGGGCTGGGGCAGACTGAACAGTGTCCTCTCCAACCTGATATGACCTGGAACTACAGAACATGACCTTTTGGGGAACTAGAATCCTCACTGACATCATTAAGATGAGATCATGTTAGGGTGAGTCTCAAAGCAAATGTGGAAACAACACAGAGAAAAAAAAAACAGAAGTGTGGGAACTACAGGTTAGAGAGATGGGAGAGACTAGAATCCAAGAGGAGACGAGTGGGGACTGGTGCTCCCCAGAGACATCAGAAGGAACACATCCCCACTCACACTGGATATCTCTGCTGAGAAGGTAGATGGATGCGGTTTAAAGTCATCCAAGCGTATAGTGGTTTGTTACAACAACGCAACGCTGAGAAAGCATCAGGGCTGAAAGAGCATCAGGGCTGGGAGAGCATCAGGGCTGGGAGAGACCAATAAGAGAGTGATTTGTACAAGGGGCAAGCAGTCCATACCCACAGGTGGAGAATGAGAACAGATGTTCGAACCAGAGAACTCTGAGAACCAGGAAGTGAAGCGAGCGAGGGCAGCTGGCAGAAGGGCCCGGATTAGTCTAAAAGCCACTACCTTCTGCCAGATCTCTTCCTGCTAATCACCCCCAATCTCCTAGGACATTACAGAGTGGGCCTTGCCCTGTAAATACACAGTGGAACCTAGAACTTATTTGGGTTTTTTTTTCTATCATGGTCAATAATCATCAACTGTGGTCCAGGGAGCAAAAATGTCATTTAGACATTGAGACATTCACTACAGCAAAGTGATCAGGAAAACCTGGCAGCCGCGCGTGCCTGTTGACAGCGGCATGTGTCCGACATCTCAGCTACTTGGGAAGCCAAGAAGAGAAAAGCTGACGGAACCCAAGCGCTCAGGGCTAACCTGTGTTACACAGTGAGACAACATCCCAGAACTCAAAAATAAATAAATAAGACAAGTAGGTAAAAATTTTACATGTGCACAGGAAAAGACCGGAGGAGAAGCTTGAGCAGAAAATCAAGCCTGGCTTTCTGGATGGATGTCCAAGAAGGGCCTGCCCGATCCCCCCCCCCCCCCCCCCCGCCTCTTTGAACCAGATTCCCATCTGCAATAGTTCAGTGAAGGCAGCTGTGGCCTTCAGAAGCCTGAGCCAGCACCACAACACAAAAGGGCAGTGGAGTCTCAGAAATAACAGACAGGAGATCTCCCAGAGCCTGGGTTCTCTGCTTGTTTATCTTCAAGCCCCCACCCCTTTACCCACACCCCCATTAAATTTCACGAGGGAAAGGGCGGGAGAGAGATGGTAATGGTCGGAAACAATGAGAATTTTTCAAAGTAATTGGGCCTGACGGGTCTTTTCAATTGTCTAGAAAGATCTGTCTGCCTAGAAGATAAAAGAGGAGAAAAAAAAAATCACAAGTTTCAAACAAGCCTCTGGCCCTGAAGCTATGTGTCCTCTCCCCTCAGCTCCCGATGCATACATAATGGCGGTACCAGAAACTGTTCTGCCAACTTTTGATGTTCAGAGTCTGGCCTTCCACACAGTAAAAGCCAACTGGACTGCCCTGGACATCATACTCTGAGATGGGCAAGACATAGGGCGGGTCTCCCTGGGGGATGGGTTCCACAAACCATTAATCCTTTGTAGCAGTTGTGTCTAGGGACGAAGGGGATGACAGGAGAAGCGATGGAGATACAGGAAGGTTCCTTTCAAGAAAGCGACTATGGCAGCAGAAGCTTGGGGATAGAGGAGATGGTGACTCAGGCTGGAGAACCTGGAGTGCACAGCCCCCCAGTGAGTTTCTTGCGAGGCATCCTAATGGGGACAGGATGCCAAGGAAGGTTTAAAGCATCTCTTCCTACCTTCTGTCTCATCCTTACAAGTCATGTTTCATTCGGGCACCGTCACCCCAGTAAACAAGTTAAATGTTGAGGTAACGAAGACCCTCAGTCCCAGGGCCCGTGGGCCATGGATGGATGCATGAACCAGATGTCAGAGTGAGGAACTAAGCTGGTTCAGTTTTGTCAGCTTAACACAAAGCAGCATCAGCTGGAAGGAGGGACCCTCAGCTGAGGAACAGCCTCCATCAGGCTGGTCAGTAGCCATGACTGTAGAGGGCACTTTTGATAAATGGTTGATTGATGTGGGAGAGCCAAGCCCACTGTGGGCAGAACTGCCCCTAGGCAGGTGGGCCTGGGCTATATAAGGAAGTAGGCAGAGCAAGCCAGTAAAGCACTGTTCCTGCCTGGCTTCTACTTCAGTTCCTGCTTCCAGGGTCCTGCTTGTGTTCCTGCTCTGATTTCCTTCAATGATGAACTGTGATGTGGAAGTGCAAGCTGAGATAAACCGCCTACCCCACCAAACTGCTTTTGGTCATGGTGCTTATCACAGCAGCAGAACGTTAACTAAGACAGGACCTTGGCATGCTGTGTTTCCTTCCTGTGGGCCCGTTGATCTAATGGGCTTGGCATCTTTGAAGGAGATTATCCATTCCTAAGGTTTAAGGAGTTTTCTGACAATACATGGACCAGACAGTGGGGAAGAAGAGTGAGTGTAGCTGTGTAGCTGAGCCTAACCCACTTCTGGTAAACACATTACTCATGTAAGTGAAGGAGTGTGGGTATCAATGGCTGTGTGGGCCTTCCGTCTATCTTTTGATCACGTTGGGGGCCCTTAGAAGGGAAGGGCGTTAGGGGCTTATGGGAACCATGCCTTAGGGAGTGCGATGACTCAGTAGAATCATGTGTCAGGATGAATAATACCCGCTCTGGCCGTTTATATCTTAAGCCCTAAAAACTATGACTGTGCCTTGTATGGCCAAGGCGCTTGCAAATGTGACTGAGGTAAGGTTCTAAGTTCATGAGGACTGCCCTGGGTTGTAGCTGAGGGGTAAGGGTTACATAATCATAACGGCCCCTAAGAGTGGGAATCAGGAGGATAGTCGGAGCCGACCGTGTAATGATAGTAGCCAGAAGTCATGGTTGGAGTGACATAGACAAGTGTCATGGAATGTCACAAGCTTGGGCTGGGAGAGGAACTGACCACAGCGGCCTTCACCTTGATCCCCATGCAACTGGTTTTGCATTTTGTGACCTCCAAAACTTTAAAGAGAATAAATGTGTCGAGTGTAGGCTTCTTGTGCCGTGAACTCCAGAAAGCAGAAAATGGTGTTCCCAGTATTCTTTCTCCCATCCCTGGGGAGCAGCTGCCACACGTGAGAACTCCCCCAGACAGGGATGCTCATGAACCAAGCCTCGGATGCGGGGTGTAGGCCTGTTCCCTCCCCTACTTCCTGTCACACCTCCTTTAATCATCGTAGGACTTCTTGTGGATTGCTCAGAAGAAACAAAGTCAGCCGAGGGCAGTGGAAAAGATGGCGGCAGTGCACAAGGGCCTTCAGACCTCTGTGGCTGCTAAAGCATCAGGCTCTAGTCCCAGTTCTGCACACACAGTCCTGGTCACTTTCCTGGTCTCAGGTGCCTGTACCTAAACGTGATTTGTGCTTGTTAAGTAAAACAGTACACGGACTTTAACCTTCAGAAGAATCATCTAAGGCTCGGAATGAAAGCCACAGCAAATACTCCAGGTATCTTTCCCCAGTGTGGGAACAAGAACACAGGCTTAAGAGTAACCATGTCTTCAGGAACGCATCCCACATCCCGAGTCAAAGGTCCGAGGATGCATGCTGAGCTCTGCAGCAAGTCATCCTGGACCAACCTCCAACACCAACTCGTCTCCATCCTCCGACTGCACGAACTTCTAGCCAAAAGACTGCAGACTGGTCTGCTCTTAAATGTCACTTCCCAAGTCACCTTTGTACCTGATGGGTGTCACTCGATGAACACGTCGCCACTTGCATACTATCACCCCTAACCCTGTAGCTCGTGCCTTCAGTGTGAACGCTGGCAATGTTCCAATACCTAACTCTGGCTCTCAGCTCACAACTGGACCGGGAAGCCCAGACTGGCCAGGGTGTGGAGTGTGGACAAGAGATATCTAAAAAGCCCAGTGAGTCACGTGTGTTAGAGATCAGATCCAAGGAGGCAAACGAAAGCAGAGAGGAAACTGGATACGGACAGGAATCCCCACCCCAGGCCAGGGTTTCAGAGAAAACGAAGTCCCTCAACTGTGAGCTGCAAGCATTCAGGAAGCCAACTGCAGAGTATGAAGAATCAGGATGAAGACTGGGATGGCGAGATCCTTCCTTTCCACAGCTGGAACCAGGCTCAGGACTCAGGAGGCTCTGAGCACACAGGAGGTAAAAGGAGCAACAGTTGGAGTGAGGCCTGGGAGATGGAACACCTGGCACCTCCTAATAGGATGCTGTTTGAGAAGATGTTCAAGTCAAGGAGCCTTTGCCTGAGATACACTGTACCCTCCGGGCTCTCACTAATGATACAATACAACTCATCTACTATAGATCTGTTTAATGGAACCAGGCTGATACCTATAGCTCAAAACAGCATCCACAGGCACAGCATTCTTAAGTAGATCTCATTAGAGGTCTAAAACCAAAACCCACGCAGGTCTCCGCTAATCGTTCCTCTCAGCGGCAAACTTGGCATGTCTCCATCACAGCTCTACTCCTGGGCCTGCTTGTGTTTGGCTGGAACCCTGCCTTGGAAGCTCGTGTAACAGGGAAATGGAGGACATCCTTCAGGCGACACAGCCTGGGCTACACCCTGAGAGCCCCTGCTGGCTACTCAGGACTCCTGCTCCTGCCGGAAGTGCTCTGAGAGCCAAATCTGTCCAAAAGCAGGAGAGACCAGAGACCATAGGCAGCCAGTGACGTCAGTCACCAGAAGAGAGGAGTGGGGAGGGAGGGATGACATTTAGGAAGCAGCGACAGTTCTTGGGCTTCCTCTCCAGGTCCTGAGAGAGTGTGCAAGGAAAGTGTAGTCAGAAGAAGATGACTCAGGTGGATGGTGTGAGACCTCCTGCCCACATACATGTGGCAGGACTCACGTGGGGACATGCAAAGGGCTTCCTATCCCACATCCTGAAATAAACGTCCTTTCACACTGCCCTCCTCCTCAAAAACATCATACATAGGGTGCAGCTAGCCCCTTCCCCCTCTTCTCCACTCCACCCAGGCACTCCAGTTCCAGCCCTCTATGCAGATCCAGGCACATCTCCCAACTCCAGAAAGAAATGATGTGCACAAGACAGGAGTAACCCTTGGTGCCGTCAAGAATGCCCATGCCCGTGTCCCATATAACATTCTGTGGGTCACCAACATAGGGCAAACACGGGAAGATGGGACAATGTGGAGATGTGAGAGGAGAGTGAGTGGCTGGTCCTTAGTCACGGCAAACGGTGTGTGTGCTATGATTGGAGAAGCTGTGCATAGATATGGCAGAGAGGAAGAGAAGGAGACAACAGCTTGTAGACAGCCTGACTTCATCTTCCCACCAGTGCAATAGATGCTCCGTGTATCCTTGACCATGCAAAGGGTCCAGGCTTGGCCTCTAATAACACTGGTGTGAAGAGCTTCCTGCTGGTGCATTCTTTCCCGTCCTTAGTGTTCCCTTCTCTTGGCCCTGCCACAGGTGGGACTCTCCTCAGGCATCTGAGACTCTTCCAACCTGTGCCTGTACCGAAAGTGAGGGATTTTGGAACTGCTTTCTGGGACAGCTGCTCTTAGCTATCCGGACTATGAACGAGCCCCACAGGGTTGTGAGCGTTGGCATCTCCCTTTCTTCTCACCGGAACAAGATGCCAGAGGCATTTGTGGGAGAAAGGGCTTAGG
The DNA here is from genome assembly GCF_978045245.1 of Mus caroli. Classification (NCBI taxonomy): domain Eukaryota; kingdom Metazoa; phylum Chordata; class Mammalia; order Rodentia; family Muridae; genus Mus; species Mus caroli. Next base: position 8,712,614 of record NW_028227268.1, on the reverse strand, counting down.
GGAGGGTCTCTAAACCCAGGCCTTTTCCTGACTCCCCTTGTTCAGACGGATCAACACTTTTGATCTTCAAATAGAAAGGGTCATTGCTCTGAAACAATGAGGATGTTTCCGGAATATCCTCAGGAAGGGATGGAGGGCCCCAGAATATAGCTCCATATAGCTCCATTGTTAGAGTAATTGCCTAGCAACGCCTGTCAATCATGTGTGAAGGCCTGGGCTCCAGCCCCACAGAAAACCAGATGTGATGGCACAAGCCTGTAATTCCAACACCTGGGAGATGTAGACAGGGGAATCAGGAGTTCAAGATCATTGTAACTACAGCGCAAAACTCCTGACCTCAGCCCAGGTATGCATGAGGACCTGTTTCACACAAAATAAGCAAGCAAAAGTAAAATGAAGGGGTCAGAGTCTTAGCAGGGAAGTTAGGTCAGTTTGGGAAGAGAAACCTGGCGGGCGGGCATGAGAACATCGGAGTCTGCCTGAAGTCTCTTACCGACTGACAGCCAAGTTACTGTGAACACTGCCTACAAAGAGACAAGAATGACCATTTTATAAAGATAACTCAAATAACAATGTTCAAACAGTAGTGAGCCATGCTTGAGGTCCAAGCATAAATGATTTTTTTTTTTTAGATCAATCTTAACTCCTTTTCCCAACTCCCAACCAGCAACTTCCTTTAAATCTCACAGACAAAGCAAAGTTTGTTTACCACAGCGATGACTACAAAGGGGTTCTGCATGAGAAGCATCAGCTACCAACCAGAGCAGAGAGTTCAACTCGGGCCTGTGTACCGAAGACATGGAGGCAACACAGCTGTGACTGTAACATCAGTGCTACACGGGATCCCTCATTGAACCCCAGTCTATCATCTACATCAGGGCTCCAGCTGTAAGCTCCGCCCACCTTCTCCAATTCCTCCTCCTTCCCTTGGCAATTAGCTTGTAGGTGTGTTTATGCTTGGCCCAGGGAGTGGCACTATTAAAAAGTATGGCCCTGTTGGAGTAGGTGTTTCACTGTGGGTGTGGGCTTTAAGACCCTCATCCTAGCTGCCTGGAAGTCAGTGTTCTGCTAGCAGCCTTCAGATGAAGATGTAGAACTCTCAGCTCTGCCTGTACCATGTCTGCCTGGATGCTGCCATGCTCCCACCTTGATGATAATGGACTGAACCTCTGAACCTGTAAGCCAGCCCCAATTAAAGGTTGTCCTTATAAGAGTTGCCTTGGTTGTGGTGTCTGTTCACAGCAGTAAAGCCCTAACTAAGACAGCCTCTCAGATACCCAGACCACCAGGGGCATCCCCAGATGTGCAGACACCCAGACCACCAGGGGCATCCCCAGACGTGTTTCCTGGATGAATCAAAAGACATAACATAGCTGCTTCCCCACCCCCCACTCCCCTCTTGAGCAAGAAACAGGATAAAACTATTCTGCTAACTTCTAGCTATTCTGAAAAGTATTGATCTATAATGAAAGGGCAAAATATCCTTGGGCCACAGTACAGCTGCATGAACAAGTAAACCCACAGCGAGGAGACAGAGACGTAGTAAGAAACTGCGGTGTGTTGGGGGCAAAAAAGTACCATTTTTAATGAGAATTTTTGAGCATTCTCAAGAGAAATAAACAGAGTCCCCAGGGCAGATGCTGTGAAGGTAATAAAGGAGAGCTTGCGGGCAAGAACCTGCCGAAAAGGAGATGGAAAGCAATCATGGGGCCAGGCAAATGAATCCTGCGGAAGGGCGGGGACCTGACTGAGCTTGCCTCCTCTGAGATGACCAGGCAGAAAGCAACAAGAAGGCAAATTCAAGAAAGTAGGAAGTGGGTGGAGTCCCGGGAGGCTCGATTGGTCCAGAGAAGTAGGAGATGGCTTCATACGTAGAGGAGGAGGAGTCCAAACATGGGTATGAGGTTACGGGCAAGCATAGGAAAATGTGTGGACTAGTCATCTCTGGAAGCACATGGAGACTGTGCGTGGCCCAGGTTTGAGACCTTTCACGATGGATCCATGAGGTTGGGGGCAATGAACGTGACATGGAGACCACCACTGCATGACGGTCTGGTGTGCCATTTCTCCAGCAACTAGGACAATCAGAGGAATCCTCGAGTATGTATTCCTCAGATGTCCCCAGTTCCCTTCCATCAGGGAAGATTTCAAATGTCCAAGGGTCCTGCACACCAGCACTGGGAAGTATAAATAGGAAGCCACTGAGAAGTGGGGCTTGGGGAAGGATTCAGACCCCACACACCAGTGTGAGCGCCTGAGCTTCTCTCTTGCTCATGGTAGGTCTGTTTCGGTTTTAAAGCAGGCCAGTTGCTCCCTAGATTTTGGAATTTGATTCTCTTGAAGGAGAAAAACAATGAATTTCCATTACATCTGTGGATGTTTTGCCGCCTGAACCTGAACGTCCATTTTTTCTTTGTTGCTCAACCTCAAGAACTTACTGCCATCCCCAATCATGGGCACTAGTTAATATTACTATTTTTATATACAGCCTTAACATATTTTAACATATGTGAGCTCTTATAGATTCAGGGGGTAGGTACTGCCCCTTTCCATGGAGAGCTAAACCTCCCGAAGAGAGTTAAGAGGACAAAGAGTCTCAAGGGCGTGTCTCTCATGTGCATCTCAGCCATGTCCTCAGTAATGCAGTGCTGACCCCAGGCAGGTAGGGCCAGAGCTACAGCTCACAGCGAGCAGAACCAGTAACAATGGCCTGTCCTATGCTGTTCACTGTGCGTGTGTGTGTGCACGCACGCGTACACACACACACCCACCCATTTTGCTTCTTTTAAAAATATATAATTATTTTATTTATCTACATTCTAGACATTGGCCCCTCTCTCGGTCCCCCTCCTATAGTTCTTCATCCCATTCCCCTCCCCTTTGCCTCTGAGAGGGTGCTCCCCTCTGTGCCCCCGACCCCAGACATCCCCTTTCTCTGGGGCCTCAAGTCTCTGGAGAGTTAGGCACATCTTCTCCCACCGAGGCCAGATCAGGCAGTCATCTGCTATCTATGTGCCAGGGGCCTCTGACCAGACCATGTATGCTCTTTGGTTGGTCTCTGGGTGCTCCCAGGGGTCTGGGTTAGTTGAGATTGTTGGTCTTCCTATGGGGTTGCCACCCCCTTCAGCTCCTTCAATCCTTCCCCTCATACTTCCATAAGGGTCCCCAACTTCAGGCTAATGGTTGGCTGTAAGTCTCTGCATCTGTCTCAGTCAGCTGCTGGTAGGGCCTCTCAGAGGACAGCCATGTTAGGTTCCTGTCTGTAAACACAGTTTTTAATCTTTAATCATGTGTATGTATGTGTGGATTATGGGCACATGTGTGAGGGTGCCTGCAAAACCAGAAGAGGTAAACAAGTGCCCTGCAAATGGGGTTATAGGCGGTTGTGAGCCATCCGACCGGAGTGCTCGGAAGAGCTTAGGAGCTTGTCTGCAGAGCATCTCTCCAGCCCCACTGGAACCTCCTTCTCCAGGGGAGCCCACACTCTGACTTTCCTGGCAGTCTTGACTTCTGCCTCCAGCCGGTTTCCTCTGGCCCTACCTACCAGGGTGTGTGACATCTAAGTCACAAATTCTCCTTTCCACAGCACAGGCCTCTCTCTCCCTGTGCCCACTCGGTCTTCCCTGTAAGTTAAAAGTACCCTGGGTACATATGAGACCCTCTGGCTCAGCTTACTCCTACTGACCTCCCTCTACCCACCCCAGCACCTTCCACGTGTGTTACACTCACAACCTTCCCTGTGTGCTACACTCATGTGCCGGCCCCTTGTTAATCCTGGCAGTGGGCAGAGTTGAGCCAGGCTGACAGTAACCACACGCCATGCAGCCCAGATGGTCCCACGCGTCGTCAGCCAGCATCAGCTCACACCCCACAGCTCCTGGATTCACACCTTTAACTAAAATGTCCCTGAATCCACGAAAATAAAAACTCTGCTAAGTAGACATTTTTCAAAAACCCGCCCTTTTCCCTTTGTGTAGACAGGAGCCAGCCACTCACACCCACACCACCATCTGTCCGCGTCTAGTGCTGTCTACTGCGACACACGTCCGCGCGTCTGCCCTTGCCTAGGAACACAGGCGCACACAAAGGAGGCTTTTGTTTCTTGAGAGGGGATCAAGTGGGAGCAGCTTGTCTTCAGAACAATGGGAATTTCTGCTCAGTCAGTGAGCCAGCTCTGGAGTTAACTGCCTCTGAGTGCCCCATTAATCTCCAGTTTTTGTAATCTCTGAGACACAGCATATTGTCAGCCACATTCACAGAGGTGGAACGTGGATGCATGCAGACAAGCACGCCCTTTGTACAAGGAAGTGGATGAGGAGGTTTCCTGTAAAGGAGAGAAGTACGACATATACCTGGTGGCCTTAGGATAGTGATGTCCTGGTGAAGTGGCAGCCAGGTCCACATGTGGCCATTTCTAGTTTAGAAAGCCTAGAAAATAGGATTAGAAAAGGAATGGAAGTTTCTTTGCACAGTGGAACTCTGTGGGACCAGCCTTCAGGACTCCCAGAAATGCAGGATGGATTTTGTTAGAGGGCAGAGGCCTGCCTGTGAGAAAAGTGGCGATGTATATGTTTATGTATGTGTTAATTGTAATGGAGTCCGTTTCTCCCTTGCTGTCATAAGGTTTTGAGATTTTTCTTGTTTGCCTGTGTATGGTCATGCATGTTTCTGTGCACACACGTACAAAGATCTCTGACCTCAGTACTTGCTTGGTGTTGTATGGCAACTTCCTCTGAGTTAAAATATTCCATCCTGGAAAGACACTCCTTAAGACTTGGGAAACAAATGACTCACAAGTCTCAGAAAGTCCCTGAAACTGATGAGATACACAAAGCCCCTCCCTCCTCAAGGTTTTACAGGCAGTAAGGATCGCTGGACAGGACACATACCAGCAGAGCTGCTGGAGAAGCACAGACTAGTTGAGCTGCCTGGAAGAGACTCTGTGACGTGTTGAGCCACCTAAAGTCCTACAGTAAGCACCAGAGCTCCAGCTTTTAAGAGGTACCCCCCATGCTTGGGGCTGGGAGTGGGCTCAGGGATGCCTTTGAGTCATCCTGCCCCTGTAACTAACCTCTCACTCACCCTTGCAAGGAGACCCGATAAACTCGCAGGTTCCTTGAACTTGCCTTTCGTAGTATCATTGCTTGGATCTATCACTGGTTTCCTATCTAGGGTCATTAGATGTTTGTCTGTGTCTCCCAGGAAAAAAATGTCACTCAGTTCTCAGTAAAGGACATTCAAAGGAGAAACCAGGTCCATATTCCCAATGATGCTTTGGCCGGTGCACGGAAAGCAGGGCTGCTAGAGAGGACCAAAGGATTCTTTGGTCTGCTCCCCACAATCCAAATGTTCAAGGACGTGCAATATAGGCTCCCCACCCCACTTTCTGCTAGAAGTTTTCAAATCATTCTCTCTGCAGCAGCTGCTGGACAGACACCATCAGGGCAGGCTCCGGCTCCAGGGACCAGGAAAGCCAGGCTTTATCTCATGGAGAAATACTTTCAACTGAAGCGCATCTGGGAGAAGCTGTGAATTGGAATAGCCAGATTGGGGGGGGGGGGTGTGGGTGGGGGAGGAGTCAGGCCATGGGAGCACCAAGGGCAAGTAAGGAATGGCAGGCAACCCCACAGTCCAGAGGAGCACCCCACCGTGGAGAGCAACCCCACAGCCTAGTGAAGGAGAAAGAGGAGAAGGAAGACTTCAAAATAAAACATCACTGGCCTTACAACTGAAAGAGCTGGTGAAAGAGCTGGTGGCCATCCACGAGGAAGCTTTTCACAAGGCCCAGTCCGAAAGGGAGGAAATGGGCGTGAACAACCATGATGTGAATGAATTGCAACGTGCCCACAGTCCAAATGAGTTCTCTGCAGGCGCGCCACGTGACAGCCTAAGGGATCTTCTCCAGTATGTATTTTTATATATACTTTAAAAAAAAAAAAAAAACGTGGGTGTGAGTGTGGGAATGCAGTCTAGGTACATATGGCGTATGCGTTATGTGTACATGTGTGTATGGAACTGAGAGGGGAGCAGAAGTCCTCTTCTATCCCTCTCCTGATTCCTTCTGAGGCCAGGTCTCTCCCTAAACCTGGAGCTAACATGGTTTTTGGCTAGGTAGACAACAGGCAACCCCAAGAAATCTTCTCGTCTCCAACGCCCCACAGTGTTGGGGTCACAGATGTGCACGGCACTATACCTGGTTTTGCTAGGTAGCTCCTGGGACCCGAACTCATGTCCTCACACTTGGACAGAGCAAACCATCTCTCCAGCCCCTCCGCTATACACTCTTGAGCCAGTCCCTCTGATCTGGCTGGCCTTTCCTCTCCACAATTATCACCACCTGCCTCTACCAAGAAGGTGTAGCAGGTGGCCAAGGAACGGACTACGGCTAATGAGGCCTGCAGACCCAGACTCACCAGGAGTGTTGGCTGCAGGTGCAGAGCAAAAGGAAAGAGAGCAAGCAACAGGGCTGAAGGCAGGTGCACCAGGCCATCTAGGACCTGTCATTCCTCTACTGGGGAACCAGACCATCTGTGACCAGGCCCTCCTCCTCCACTGGGGAACTTACGCCTTCGATTGTAACAAAGGGTATTAAACCAGGTGATAAGTGTCCAAGGCCTACATCCAAAATGCATATCCTTGATTTGAAACCTAGGCTGGTCAGCTTTCTGTGGGTATGACAAGTTGCCTGAGAAAATCAAGGCTAAAAGAAGGAAAAATGGGGCTGGCGAGATGGCTCAGCGGGTAAGAGCACTGACTGCTCTGCCAAAGGTCCTGAGTTCAAATCCCAGCAACCACAAGGTGGCTCACAACCACCCGTAATGAGATCTGACGCTGTCTTCTGGTGCATCTAAAGATATTTACAGTGTACTTATGTATATTAATAAATAAATCTTTGGGCTGGAGTGAGCAGAGACTGAGCGAGCAGAGTTGACCGGAGCGAGCAGAGGTCCTAAAAAATTCAATTCCCAACAACCACATGAAGGCTCACAACCATCTATACAGCTACAGTGTACTCATATCCTGGCTTACAGTTTTCAGAGGTTTTGCTCCATGGTCACCTCAGGTCTGCGGCACACTGCACATGACAATGGAACCAACCATGTAGGAGAGAGACATTTTCACCTCATGAGGAGGTGAAAGGGGTCACACCCCAGTGACTTCACTTAGTTCCACTGGGCTCCACATCCTGAAGGTCTGACCATACCCCCACTGGCACCTCAGGCATAGCACACGGGCCTCTGGGGGACACTCAAACCCCACACCATAGAAGTAGCCCAGATGTGTTTTTACTTCCTTAAAAAATGACCCACATCTGCATACATTTCCCCTTGACTTGCCATCCTCACAAAACCCTATCCTTATAGAAAGTGGAGGGATGAGGGTAGAGGGCTGAACAGATCCACCACTGGTGCGCTCAGGAGTCATTCTCAGGGTGCCTTTGCCAGCTTCCTCCTCACATCAATGACTAGATCCCACAAATCTGTTGCTAGAGTTTGGATCTTAAGCGTTCCCTAAAGGTGTGGCCCTCAGCCCAGAAGCTGTGTATGGGGACAGAGCTGGTGATTGGGTGACAGCTGGCCTTAAGGACAAAGAAGGAATGCGCCTTTCTACAACCTCGGCTCCCCCAGACCCTGCCTTCAGTTTGTACAAACACAAACCTGAGGATAATGCCTTACAAACCACTCCCACCCACCAGTAGCTCTAGCTCTGGGGACCCATCACCCTCTTCATGGGCACATGCACATGAGTGTACACACACACACAAATAAATTAGTTTTTAAATATTTTTTAAAATAATGGAGGGGAAAAAAAGAGGAGGGAGAGAGGTAGGGTAGGGAAGAGGAGGAGGCAGGGAAATGGGTGGGTTATCTGGAGGAAATGGGGTGGGTTACCTCAGAACACCTCTCTTCCATTGGTCATTAAAGTGAAGAGAGAAAAAAGAGAAAGAAAGGAGAGGGATGTGGACCATGGCCACAGACGTGACAATTGGACACACTTCTGACAAGACACCCCAACCACAGTGGGCAGTGGGAGATAGAAACGGTTCTACTTTCTAGAAGGAAAAAAAAAAAAAGGTCAAAACCTAGCGACTTACACAGAGAGCAGCCCGGAGCCCTCCACCTGTGACGAGTCAGAGCTTCAGGGAGACCTGGTGCCTGTGACACCTCCGTGCCCTGTTGGGAATGCAGGACGGAGCTGAAAATGATTTTGAGAACACCCAGCTGTCAGGGCCAAGTCCAGCTGCGGGGAATCTCAAGGAACTCTCCCCAGACTTTAGTTGCTGTTGAGTTTCGCTGCTCTGAATGACATTTCGGAGAAGCAAAAGTGGGTTGCAAGCCGGGGCTTGGATTGGATTCTATTTTGGGAGTGAGAGCGGCTTCAGTAAAATTGGATGCTGCGGACATGTTCAAAGGGACTTCTCACGAAGCATTTTACAAACTTGGGTTGTCTCTGCTTGCTGGATGTTGCCAGAACCATAGAAGTACTTTAGACCTCAGAGAAAATGCATGAGGGGAACAGGTCGATGCTCTCCCTGCTTTGATCTCTCTCCAGTGATGGAGCCGGGGTCATCCTTTAAAAAATTTCAGACAGGTCAGGCTCAAACCCTTGGTGGCCTAATGGAACTCTCAGTACCAAATCAAAATCTCACCGTGACCTGAGAAGACAGATAAGGCCGTGGCTCTGATTGTCCCCTCTCTCCCCACATCTCGCAAACCCCACATCTAAACACCATCTGTCTCTTTAATAGTCACTTGGTCCGAGATGATGAACAGGCGGCATGCAAGTGTTTAATTAAGAACACAGCCAGAAGTAAAGAGCTCTAACAATCCCCACCCACGTGAATGCCCGCCCCTCAGCACCTCCCAGCCTAGACTCATTTCCTGGGCTATAGACCGAAAGGCCCAGTTGTCTTAGATAGGGTTTCATTGCTGTGAAGAGATACCATAGCTAAGGCGTGTCTTATAAAAGAAAACATTTCCCTGGGGCTGGCTTACAGGTGCAGAGGTTCAGTCCATTATCATCGTGGTGGAAAGCATGAGAGCATCCAGGCAGATGTGGTGCTGGAGAAGGAATTGGGAGTTCTACATCTTGATCCAAGGGCAGCAAAAGGATACTGGCTTCCACATTGAGTGGAGCTTAAGCATAGGACCTCAAAGGCCACCCCCACAGTGATGTACTTCATTCAACCAGGCCACACCTCCTAAGAGTGCCACTCCCTCCAAGCCAAGCATTCAAACACATGAGTCTATTGGGGTTAAAACCACTGCATCCCACTCCCTGGCCCCCATAGGCTTGTAGCCATAACATAATGCAAAATGCATTTAGTTCAACTTCAAAAATCCCCATTGTATAGCACAGTCTCGACAATGCTCAAAGGTCTGAAGTTCAAAGTCTGTTCTAAGATTCATGCAATCTCTTCTTAAGTGTAATCCCTTATAAAATCAAAATAATAATAATAAAAACAAAAACAAAACAGATCACATACTTGTTGACTGCTGCACATTTCTTCCTCTCGGGCTGGTTCTGCTCCTGGTTAGCAGCTTTCCTCAGCAGCAATCCCACAGCTCTGGCATCTCTAACCTCTGGGGTACTCAAGGCAATCCAGGCTTCACCTTCACAACTTCATACAATGGCCTCTCAGTGCGTTGTGCAGAGACACCCATGACATACTCCTGGCCTCCTTATTCACAGAGGGAAATTCCATCCTTGATTCTAAAACCAGAGCCATGCAGCTGAAGCTGCCAAGGTCTGCTGCTTGTTGGGGCTGGAACAAGGCCCCTTGTTCAATTACATCTTCACAAGCTCACCGTCTTCTATGATTTCCTTTACTCCCTAAGCTTGGCTGTTCTGGAACTTGCTCGTAGACCAGGCTGGCCTACACCTCAGAGATCTGCATGCCTCTGTCTTCTGATTAAAGAAGTGTACCACCACACCTGAACCTGAGCTTTTGAAAAAAATTCTATTCACTGTAGGTCTTCACAAGAATGGCCATTATGTCTCAGGATCTGAATTAACGACATGTGTTGATTGGGCTCAAAAGCCTGTGTCTTCCAGTCTCAAAGTCTGGATCAAAGGCATGTTGTCCTCCTGTCTCAAATTACAGGTCACAGGTGTGCCCTCCATTTCTGGATTGTAGTTCATTCCAGATATAGTCAAATTGGCAACCAAAAATAGCCATCACAATCCACCCCTTGTCAACTTGATAGATAATCAATCTCCTTATGTCCAAATAAAAACAATAACCAGGTCATAATAACACCTAACATGACATAATTGCCCCTTGGGCAACTGCAAGCCAATAGTAAATTTAGAATAGGTGACAAGGTCCCTTTTTCAACACCCTTTTCACAAGATGGAAAGCAAACATTGCTAGATGGGTGGTCACCACTCCCGTAATTCCATTTAATATCTTTAATCTGTTTAATCTCCTTGAACACAGGATTTAGTTTCATTACACCTCTTGGTGCACTTTTAACTATTAAATCATACACTTTGTATTTTCCTTCCTCAGTTTGCTGCATTTGAACAGAAACGCTCTTCATAAGAGTGAACCGCAGGACACAGTCTATTCTAGGCTATTTTGATATTTCCTTTCTCAATGCAATTAATCGGAATCTCTTCACTTTAACCTCAGGCAGACTCTTCAGACAAGGGCAAAAAGGCAGCCACATTCATTACTGAAATATCACAAGAACAATCTCTAGGCAACATGCTAAAACTCTTCTCCTCTGGAACCTCATGAGTCAGGCTCCCACCGTTCGAATCACCCCTCGTACCACCGTCTTCCATGATTCTATTATAATGGCTCACTAAGCCCCACTTCAAGCCTTCCACTGCTTTGTTGATGCAAAGTCCCAAAATCCACACTCCTCCTTAATAAAACCATGGTCAGGTCTACCACCAATACCCCAGGCCCTAGTATTCATTAGGGTTTCATTGGTGTGAAGAGATACCATGGCCAAGACAACTCTTATAAAGGAAAACAGCTCATTGGGGATGGCTTACAGTTTCAGGGGTTTAATCCACTATCATCATGGTGGGAAGAATGGCAACTTCCAGGCAGACATGGTGCTAGAGAAGAAGCTGGGTGTTCTACATCTTGATCCAAAGGCAGCAGGAGGAAACTGGCTTCCACACTGGATAGAGCTTGAGTATAGGTGACCTCAAAGTTCACCCCCACAGTAACACACTTCCTCCAACAAGGCCACAGCTCCTAATAGTGCCAAGTATTTAAATACATGAGTCTATGGGGCCATATCTATTCAAACCACCACACCAAGTATAGGATAAGAATCTTTAATGATCTAGACTTAAGAGTATAGCCCAGTTGATAAAGTGCCTTCCCTTGCATGCTCAGAGCCTGGAGTTTGATCTCCAGCACTATGCAAAACCAGACACCACGGTAGCCCCTACTTGCAATCCCAAGCACTCAAGAGGTAGAGGCTGGAAGATCAGAAGTTCAAGGTCATTCATCCTCCCCTACACAATGGGATTCAAGGGTAGGCTGAGATTAATTGAGATATTATCATTAAAAACAAAACAAAACACACACAAAAAAAACAAGAGAACAACTCAACAAATTCTAGCAATCAGCTGTACTGGGGGAAAATAGACAAGTAATTAAAGCCAGCGATCAAACACTGCAGAAGGACCCGGCAATAATTCAGACACGCTTCCAGATGCCCGGAAGCGAATTCATATTTTTCATTCTAGGGAGCATCGGTGTTTACAACAACTGTAGAGCCAGCCTTCTCACGCTGCAATAAACAACTGCTTAAGTGGAATTTAATGACCTGGGACAGACAGTGCTCTGAGCCAAGAGAGGGATGTAGAAACAAAGGTGTATGATTCTTCACTGGGCCTGAAATATGGCCAACTCACCAATAAAAGAACCAAAGGAAGTTTTGGTGGGTTTGGCTGGGATGTGCCCTGGTTATGGGACATGTGTGTACCACAGAGGGGGAAGGAGAACATGAAAGAGACAAACAACATCCAACCCATTGGCTGTCTTCACAAGCTCGGGTGCTGCTCCTACCTTGAGGAGATCCTAAGGAACTAAGGGAGTAAGAGGATGCTGACTAGAGAAAAGCCAGGCTGAAACAAAGCTGGTTTTTCCAAACAAGCCCATTATTCCTAAGCATTCCGCCTGAGTTCCCATTAATACGGTGATACATGCAAAGCTTTACTGGGAGCACCTGCATGGCTGGCTCTCCCCTCCCTTCTAGTCAGTGTTGAAAGAAGACTTACAGCGGCAGGTGGCTGTTTGCCATCCCTCAACCTCCTCTTGGATGAATCAAATGACAAAATTACAGCAATTTAAAGCTCTTCCAGGACCTCTTTTTCAATACTAGAACCAGATAATATCTCATACCAGAACAGAAACCAAGTGTCCCCGTGAGCCAAGCTGAGGGATTCGTTTTTTGCACAGGAGAGAATTATAAAAAGCAGAAAGAAAACCCCCAAAGCAGACTGGCTCTATGCTGGCTGGGTTCTAGGTCAACTAGACAGGCTAGAGGCACGTGGGAAGAGGGAGCCTTAACTGAGAAAATGCCTACATCGGACTGGCCTGTAGGCAAATCTGTGGGGCATTTTCTTGCTTGAGGGTAGATGTGGAAGGACTTGGCCCACTTTGGGCAGTTCCAACCCTACGCTGGTGGTCCTAAGGGCTATAAGAAATCAAGCAGAGAAGCTGAGGGGATCAAGTCAGTTAAGGAGCATGCGTCCATGGCCTCTGCATCAGCTCCTGCCCTGAATTCCTTCCTGCCCTGACTCTCCTGAGTGATGGGCTAGCTGGAAGATGAAATCAAGACTTTCCTTCCTGAGCTGCTTCGGGTCATGGCGTTTTATCAGAACAATGGAAGTCCTAGTAAAGACTGCATTTTTCCAAGTCACTCTTCTTGACAGGAAGGCAGAAAGATAGAAAAATAAATACCTGGCTAATATCAGGTGAGGTCAGGCTACAGTGGGTGCTCACATGCATGCATAGTAGTTTGCTTTCTACTGCTATTAAAAACAAAACAAAACAAAACAAAACAAAAAAAAAAGACTAAAACCAAAACCAACTTGGGGAGGGAAGGGTTTGTTTTCTACATTCAAATCACAGCCCATCACGAAGGGAGATCAGGGCAAGAAGCACAGACGGAGGAAGAATGCTGCTTACTGCCTCACTCAGACTCTTTCATGTACACCCTAGGATCACCTGCCCAAGGGCGTCACCCTCACGGTGGGCCGGGCCCTTCAATAGCAATCACTAACCAAGAAAATACCCCCCAAAGGATTGTCTACAAGCCAATCTGATGGAGACATTTCCTCAGTTTGGAGTTCCTCTTCCCAGAAGTCAGTAGTTTGCTTCAAGCTGACAGGAACTAACTAGCCAGGATAACATGTGCATGTGTGCTTGTATGTGTGTGTGTGTGTGTGTGTGTGTGTGTGTGTAAGGTCAAAGGTAAAAGGAACGTTCCTTCCTCTCCTCCCAGTCCCTTCCCTGTCAGCCCCTCCCCTACTCCATTCCTCTTCCATTTCTCTTCAGAAAGGGGCCAGACTCAAAGGATTGAGTCCCCGAGGGTCCAGTTTAGTTGATTTTGTGGGGTTTCTTGTGGTGTCCTGGACCCCTATAGCTCCTCCTCCCTCTCACGTGCAGGATTCCCCAAGCTCCGCCTAGTGTGTGGCTGTGGGTCTCTGCGTCTGTTTCCATCAGTTGCTGGATGAAGCCTCCCTGGTGACTTAGGGCTAAGACACCACCAGTCGATGAGCACAGCAGAATATCACAAGGAATCATCTCCTTGACGTTTTCCCCATTTGTGTTTGATCCTGCTGTTTGGGCACAGAAGTTTGGTCTAGGCCAGCAGCCTCGTAAAACTGAGAAACAACCATGAGTGCCTGTGGCAGAGAGACAGTAGTGAACCTTCCCTCTAGATCTTTACAACCTGATTCATGAGCCAAGTGTTTTCTTCTGCACAGTGTCAGTGTCTGCCATTCACTCGGCTGAACAATGGGAACAGAGTGAACAGAAACATGCCAGAGCTCAGCATAATTAAAGAGAGAGAGAGACACACACACAGAGAGAGAGAGAGAGAGAGAGAGAGAGAGAGAGAGAGAGAGAGGAAGACAGAGATACAGGAGAGAGAGAGATAAGGGCTCGTGCAGTTTGGGTCAGACTTGAACTTGCAAGCATTCTACCAACTGATAGATCCCAAGTCTTGCCATGCCAAATTTTCTTTGTTGTTGTTGTTTGGTTTTTTGGTTGGTTTTCAAGACAGGGTTTCTCTGTGTACCCTTGGCTGTCCTGGAACTCTGTAGACCAGGCTGGCCACAAAATCACAGAGATCAGCCTGTCTCTGCCTCCTGAGTGCCAGGATTAAAGGTGTGCACCACCCCCCAACTGCCAGGCAGAATTCTTAAAAGACTTCCACCAGCTCTTTTAATCTGTCCCTCACCATGACACAGAGCATGTTGTACCAGAAAGAGGAGTGGGGTCGGGTGGGAGGCTAGGAGCCAACCTGTCGTCTGCTTATTTGAAAGCGAAATAACTCCTCACGATGCTGACGACTGAGCTTTGCCTGTTCGGTTCTTAAGGAGGAGCTGACTCATGCTGCCTGTGACAGCAGACAGATGCAGTCAATGCTGGAGCTCGTGGCAGAGCAGAACCCAATGAACGCAAAAGCCTGGAGCCCCCCACGAGCCCCGGGACTTCTCAACCCCCCCTCCTCCCTGGTAAAGTGCCCATGAGCACATTTTCTCTATATGAATGCCCTAGAGATGCTGGGTGAATTCCACCATCTGTGAGTCATCTAACTGAAGTTAATAACAGCGGGGGAAAATCGACACTACAGTTTTATTTTGAACCAACCACACTTTGGACAACAGCTGTGTCTAGAGCTTACCTGATCTCTGTTCTTGGGGCCTACCTGGGAGATAGGAAGATGTCTGAAAGAGACACCTGGGTCTCTCAATCCATCAGACTGAAGCCCAAATACTGATGGGTCAGTGCTAGGCAGGACCACACCGTGACCAGGACTGCTTAGATATGCAGATCCTTGGCCATCTATTTAAACTTTAATGTCACTAGCCACAGGTCCTTGAATCAACAATGCTGCCAATGAGAAGGGGGTGGGGGGTTCCTAAGAAGAAAGGGGAGGGAGTCATTCCATACAGAGTCCAAGTGAGAAAGAAGTAAATAGCTACTTTTGAGTGTCTAGACACACCAGAACATTCTTGGAAGACCTTAAAGTCTATTTGATCAGCTAGCACGTCCATTCAACCTGAATCTTCTCTACCTTCCCTTTCAACTCAAAACGTCTCAAATACTGAAATTCCCATTTTAAGCTTGAAGCAGTGTTCCTATATAGGGGAGAGAAATGGAGATGGAAGGGCTTGGACATGCACAGAGGGACCTGCCCATCCGCCCTTTCCCGTGGTGGGGGCCTGTCTTGGAGTCCTTAGAAACCGTAGGTTTAATTTCTGAGATCCACCCTGTAAATACTGAACTGCTAATCAGTTTAAAGAAAACATGGTGCTTAGAAAATAAAATGCATGTCTGGGTCTAACGCATGGCACTGAGGAGTCCCCTGCAGGGGAAAGGCAAGTATTTGTCTGCCTCAATGTGCTGCTGAAATGAGGCGCAGAGAGCTACATGACTTGGCAAGGATATTAAAGAAGGGCATGAAAGGCAGAAAGGAAGGAGATACAGGGGAAACCGTCTCCTAACCAGACATTCAGAATGAAGCTTTGGTTTAAAAAAAAAAAAAAGTCCTGTTCAAGATGTACAGTCGAAGCTGGCCTTTCTGTAGCCCTCTTCCGTCAGCGTGACAAACCAGCCATGCGGCTTCCTAACAGCAAGCTGGATGGGAAGCCAGGGGACAGCTTGTTATTCCCATCCAGCTTGCTAGTTCTCAGACAGTCGTTTTCAATTACATTCGGTTGTCCTGTTTCCTGTGTCCTGGCCTCGCAAAGCCTTTCATCTACCAGCTGGAGCCTCGCCTCGGAGCTGCTTAATGCAATCCTGGGCAAAGAAGGGTCCTGACGTCTTGGCCAGATAACGAGAACCCTCCGACGCAGGGCAGTTATTATCCCTGACCCTACCCCTCTCCCCCAGTCCCAGACAGGTACACAGCGCAAAGGCCACACAGTGAAGAACCTTGGTGGTGACCGTGTTGGAATGTAAGACTGTGAGAAGGGGGAAACTGAGAGGGGGACGCTCTATTCCCACTCGAGACCAACAAGGGAGAAAAGCAAGCAGTATGGCATGTAGGTGGTTAATGACTCTAATCAAGTAGGGCTGGATGCGGTGCAGATGAAATATTGTCACCAAGGCACTGGGAAGGGCGGCTTCAAAGCGAGGCTCCCCTTCTGTAACAAATCTCTTGGAGATTCAGGCTCCTCACTGGTATCCAGTGAATGGCAGGCCTGAGACACACCGCTAGGATACGTTTAATTAGCACTGTAGGCTAATGGGCTTCTGCTCTGGAAAGCCAGCCCAAAGCAAGGGCCTGGAGGAGACTTTAGCCAGATTGAATTTTCCAGAAAGACGGAGGGTACTCTAGGGTGGCATCCACCCCTGTAGATCTCTATTCGGAGGGAGAAGAAAATGCCTCCAGAGGGCTTTTCCAGTTACTAGTATCACCGAGTGTTGTGGCTCCACTGGGGCAGAAAAATGTCCCCACTGCAGCCCGCCAGAGTCCAAAAGGGTCCTCCAAGGAGCTGAAGTGCTCAGAAGTGAGGAAGAGGCTAGGAGACTTCATGCCAACCACAGGAAGAAGGGGAGGGAGGCAGGTCACTGAGACCAAGAGGGGTTCAGCATAGAAAGAAGGGGATCCAAGAAGCAAGGGGGCCCAAGAGGGGTGAAGAAAAAAGAGGTAAGATATGCCAAAACTGGAAAGGAGTAAGAGAAAACTAGCCAACAAGTCAAGGAGCGCCGGTGGACCTAGAAGACAACAGTAAAGGTTACAGTTACTATGGCAACCCCCTGCTGAAAGGCAAGAGCAAGGGAAGTAGCCAATGTCCCCAGTCCCTACGCCTGCTGCTGCATCTACATGCTCACCTGGAAGACTGCCTAGCAAAATGCTGTAGTCGACTTTCTACTCCCACACCCCAAGATCAACGCCGGAACCCACCTTTGTTCATCTGTTGCCCGAAACTGTAATGTTACCTGAGCCCTTCTCCTGTGTGCTCCAGAGACACAGGAGGTTTGCTGGCCACAGGCTCCTGGACACTGCCATTCCCACAGATGTCCTTGGCAGGCTTGTGGCTGAGGCATCTTGGAGCAGAAAGTTACTCAACCATGACTCTCAGGCCATTCGGAGGAATCTCCCCGTAAGGTCCTGGCCATCCTCTATTTCAAGGCTTTGCCCTGTCTCCTGGGCCGTGGAAAAGGGAAGCTAGAACAAAGTCAGCCTGTACACTAGTGAGCCATGCATTTCCGTTACAGTCACAAGCCCTCACTCTGCCTTCTGCTCTACACACACACACACACACACACACACACACACACACAGAGAGAGAGAGAGAGAGAGAGAGAGAGAGAGAGAGAGAGAGAGAGAGAGAGAGTAAAAGGTAATTTGGGAAGGTGTTGGGACTGTCTTCTACCCACTTATGGGTAGTTAGAAAACTATGCATTTTCTAAAACTCAGGGAACTATGGGCAAGAAGAATGGAGCTGTTTATATATTTTAAATTAAAATAAGTTTCAAAACAGAGTCATGCTATATATTCCTGTCTGGCCTTGAACTTGCTATGTAGACTAGGCTGACTTCAAACTCACAGAGATCCCCTGGTCTCTGCCTCCCAAGTGCTGGGATTAAAGGCAAACACCTCCAGAGCTAGATTTAAAACACATTTTATGAATCTTATAAATACCTCTTATCTCCCAGACAACTGCATAGTCTTAAAGTGTCCATGAAGCCTAGAATCTGACCATTTATAATCTTAAGGGTTTATTTTATTTTATTTTTTTTATGACCAAGGTACACCTGAACCTTCTCAGAGATGATCCAGACCATGGTGTATGGCTTCTGGCTAAAGCTAAGTGAACGGACATTGATGCCTCGGGGAGGACAGGGATGGGTGGGATGGGGAAGCAGGAGAGAGGAGGCACTGTGGATGTGGAGTCTGACTGTGTGCTGAGCTCTGAGGAAACTCAGACTCACTTCAAAAAACTTACACAGGCCAACGGTCCCACTTGTTTTCCAGGGAGATCTGAGTCTCCTGGAGGGCAGAGGTCCCGTGTAAATGGCCAGAGTCTTCCTCACTTCTTCATCACAAGGCTGACTGGACCAAACTTTGACAAGGCCTGCTGAGGTACTATGAGCCCCGCAGGTGAGCCCTGCCTCCTGAGGAGGAGAACGGAGGTTCCCAGACCAGAGCCATGTCTGTTGTAAGGGAGCATCTTACACACACACACACACACACACACACACACACACACACACACGTCCTCCGTGACGCCTGCCTTCCCTCCTCACTTAGGACAGAAGTACCAGCGGTGCTGAGACTTGCTTCTCTTTCAGAATCCTTGGTAAGTCCCTCCATATACAGCTCCAGATGCTCCAGCCCTCCAAAGCACGGCCCTTGGAAAGGACTGATTTAGATTTGCATGTGAAGGGCTGCTTTTCTCCTCTAGTCCCGACAGAGGAGGCCTTCAAAGAAGCAAGCGGAACGCAATGCAACGCAGCCAGGAGGAGTGAGAAGCATGCATCGCCCGACTCCACTACCAATCCCCTTTCCTCAAGGCGGGGCGGCACCCGTGCCCAAGACAGATGATGGCGCCACGGCAAGCTTCACCTGAGCTCAGAACCCACTCTGGTGCCTTCCCTCAGCCCCTTTCATCTCCCAGGCGGGAAGAAACATCAATCTCCTTCCAGGCTCACGGGCTCACGAGAAGCTTCTGGTTTATACCCAGGCAAGATAACAACGGTGAGAGGAAAAAGAATCCAAGCTAGGAGTGAACACATGGGGGGGGGGGGGGGACCCTAAGGATGCCACATGATCAGAGGCTGGGGAGTAGCTGGGGGGGGGGGGCAGTGCTGGTTTAGCTGCCTTAGGTCTTGAGCTTGACCACCCCTTCCCCAGCACTGAAAGAAGAATAAAAAAAAAGTCCTAAATACTTCAACCGAAGTGCTACCCTGTAGTTTATGAGTTTAAAAAGCTGAAAAGAAAAAGCCAAGCAAAGGCTATGAAACAAAACAATACAAGAAACCACGGAGTTGGCTGTTTCTGGGAGTAGCCTCTCTAAATCTCTGAGTAATAAAAGCCTGGCAGGAATATCCTGACCAGGCTGGTGGGACTCTGGCCGCTTCTCAGTGGCTTCCTGAGCGCACATTAAAAACACATTACCCTGTTTAATAGACTTATGAGCTGAAATGAACGTGTCAGGCTCTTGTAAATATGAAGAAGCCTGCTAACCAAGCAAATGTTAAATTTTGCATAAGGAGCCAGTACCCTAACTCCTCTGTAGTACTTCATGAATACCTCAAGCAGAGCTGCAGGCAGCAGGCTCCAAGCTCTGGTGAATTTAAAAGGAATGTCATTCTATTACTGTCAGCATTAGACTCCCCAGGCTCCATCTCCTGTTCTTGTTCTCCCTCCCTCTCTCTCATTCTCTCTCTCTCTCATTCTCTCTCCCTCTCTCCAATTCTCTGTCTTCTCTCTGTCTCTCTCCTCCTCCTTCTCCTCCTCCTCCTCCTCCTCTTCCCTCCTCCTACCTAACATAATAAGACCTTTGCAGGAACAGCACTCATAAGCCCCATTATGGGGTTGAGCAGAGGGGGTGACATACGTGCCCCATGGAATGGTGCTCCAGCCAGAATACAGGTCTCCCTGGAACCTCAGAACGTGGCTTCACTCGGAAACAAGAAATCTGTGCGTGGCTGGGTGAGCACCAGCAAAGATACAGTCACGAGGAAACCAAGGTACTACTCCTTCGATGTTTGCTCTGGACAAGCGATGAGTTTAGTTTATTGTGCTTATCTACAGAGTACAAATGGGTGAGGGGTTATAACAAGAGCATGGGGGATCCCAAGGTCGTCTCACCGGAAAATGTCTTCCAACCATGTAAACATGGCTCCCCCAGAGCTGCAGACTGGGTGCCCCCCTTTAGTGAATCTTGCCCAAAGTATATAAGCTACAAAGTCTTCAGGCCTGAGGTCATATACATTTGGGACAGGATTATATAGAAACAGCTGGAGGGGCCATGTGGGTGGAGCTTAAGTTTCAGATGAGGCCCACCCACCCTCCCTACTCCTCTGAGCAGGTCTGACTATCAACAGTGCCCAGGCCTGCTCCAGATGACCACTTGAAGCAGGTGCGGGCTGCTCTGATGAGGATAGCATCTGTTTTGCTCGGAAAAACAGGACTCTCCAACAACAGCCTACCCAGACCTAGCTGGCATCATGGCCTAGAGCTACAGTAAAAGAATCTCAAAGGAGCCAAGAGAGACCATGTTTCCTTGTCTTGTGGAACTGCTTGTGGCTGATGCCCACTTGTGGGAAGCTGCTTTAAAAACTGGTGCAATGGTTAATCTTGATTGACACCTTAGTGGCATTTAGAATCGCCATGGAAACACACTCGTAGGCATTCCTGTGATGACATTTCTACACTGGGATGATAACCGAGTGGGGGAAGCCCACCCTAAATGTGGGCGGCACAAGGCTGAGGTCTAGGGTCACAGACTGAGATACAAGGAGAAAAGCAATCCAAGCCCCAGGCCTCTCCCTCCCACTCCCTCTGTTCCTTGAGTGATTGTGGACATGATGTGAGCACCTACTTCATGCCTCTTCAGCCATGACTTTCTTGCCATGACAGACAGTACCCTCAAACTGTGAGTCAAAATAAGTTCTCCCCCGAGTTGCTTTTATATTGTTGTTGTTATGTTTCTGTAGCAATGAGAAAAGAGACTCACATAGATAGGTTAATTTGGGAATCCCTCCCCACTGCCCAGAATCCTAACCTCACTTATCCTGAGATGAACTCCATATGGAGACAGTCTAAGTGAGGTCATTAAGACTGGACCCTAATCCCATAGGGCCCAAGTCCTCACAAAAGAAGGAACAAGGGCTGTGTTGAGTAGCAGTTTCCTCTAATCCGTTCCATCTGGGAAGGAACTATCTTAAGACACAGGGCTTAAGAAAACGTGAAATAACAGGGTATTTTCTGATAGGCTGTTTACAAGAAGGTGAAACAGAAGGATTTTCTACTGGGAAGTAAAATACTTCATCCTACAGGGACGATCGATCCTTGAGTCAGGAAGTAAGCAACTCAGAGTAACTCCAGGAAGTCCCTGAAACCAACCAGGTTCACTAGGCCCCTCCCTCCCTCCCTCCCTCACCAAAAGTGTAGCAGCAGACAAGCTAAGCAGAACACTAGAATTAAGCTAAATTAATGAACTTAATCTAACCTAATCTAAAATCAAACACTAGAATTAATTATACAAGGTCGTGGTCAGTAACAAGAATGGTATGATCTAAGAGTGCCCCATACGAAAACGAAATCTGATCAAGCTCGAAGTCACAAGATACAGAGCAACGTCCCAAGCATGGCTTCAGCATAGCATAGCAAACCACAAAGGACACACAAGAACCGGAACTGGCGCTTGTGTCCCTGGTAGGGGGATTAAACTACAAGTGAGTTGGGGTTGTAGGTAAAACCACTCTTTCTTTTTAACCCTTGCCATGACATTTGAATTGGAATAAAGAAAAAATGGCGGGCAGGTAGGTAGATGGGTAGGTGGATGATGGAAAGAGAGAGAGAGAAATACAGGAGAGGTGGGAGACAGAAGGAGGGAGGGGGAAGAGAGAAGCAGAGAGAGAGAAACAGACAGAGAAACAGAATGATATGATTGTAAAGGAAGTCTTAGCCTTGCTACATCCCCAAATATTCCCAGCTTTGAGAATAGCTGATATTATAAGTGGTAGGCACAGATAGCCATCCATAGCAAAGTGTCTAATAAATGCTTTCCCCAGCTTGGCTGCTGCAACCACCCAGAGCAGCTGACTTCCCTCCCAAGGCATGGCTTCTCTGGCTTTTCCCCCTGCTGAACCAATTAAAGGACATGATAGCAGTGTCGTGATTATTTTTTTAAAGGCTGATGTTTGTCACTAAATGCCCATTAAGCTGGCCTCCTTGCTCCAGTTACAGCACGCAAGCTAAAGGACAAATCCAGATGGCACAAACAGTGTCCCTTCAGGCTTGGTCTGCAGGAAGCCAGTCAGCAAATGAGCATTATCAGGTTTGAGAGTCCCCAGATGCCTGACACCCACAGGTGCACCCAGGTGAGAGGAGATGGCTGAGAGTAAACGATCTTCAAGGGCCGCATCCGGGCCTGGATCGGAAGAGTTAGCACCAACCACAGGGATTGCTTGGCAACCTGGTAGCTGGCTGTGCCTGGTGTTCAGCTGCAGGGGAGGGGACTGCAGCTCCCTCTACACAAACCCACCACTGAACACAGGGTAGCCTGAAAAGAACCAGAAATCTCCCAAAGCTCCCTGGGAAAGGCCCACTGAGGGGCTAGAGATAACCCAATCTATAAAGTGTTTGCCTTGCAACCTCGAGGTCATGAGTTCAAGCCCCAGAACCTACAGTAAAAAGCTGAACATGGTAGTATGTGCTTGCAATCCCAATTTGGGGAGACTGAGAGAGAGGCCAGATTCTAGGGTTCTCTGGCCAGCCTGCCCAGTCTACTTGGCAAGTTCCAGTTCAGTAAGAGGATCACCCTCAAAACAAGCAAGCAAAGAGGTAAACAGTTCCTAAGGAATGACAGACAGCAAAGGCTGTCCTCTGGCTTCCACAGCTCATACATCCATATCCCGGGGTGTGTGTGTGTGTGTGTGTGTGTGTGTTTGCCAGTTTTTACCTTGTTTGATTGACAGCCACCGATACAAACCACCCCTGAACCCCCAACTCCTTTGGCTTAAAAGACAAGGCAGCAAAGCCAACTTTTCTACCCCACACCCACTCTGAGTTAGGGCTATAATATCTCACGAGGCCACACATGAGTTGAGCAAAGAAAATTGCTAGTGAGAATCCCCAGAGAGACCTGTATACCTGTGCTGTCAGGACTTGGCATGAAAAAATGACAAGTTTGATGGAAGATAGCCCTTGCCTACAGTCCTGTGAGAGAACAGACGCAAAGCCTTGGCTGGCATAGGCTGAGTATGAATGAGATGCGTTACAGGCGGCAGAGGGCAGCTGTGATGTCTGACCCTCTCTAGCTTAAGGTCCTATTAGATGAATTTTATTTCCTGCTTATATTTCAGCTGGGAAGTTGTGGGAGCAGAGAGGATCAACCAGAGAGAAGACTGCCAAGGCTTTTCCTGGTTAATGTCTTCAGAGAAGAATCTGAAGGGAGACCCACTGAGCTCTGGCTGCAAGCACAGACTGGACCCCTCTGAGATTTAACAAGTGTTAGCTTATTCCTTTGGAGAGGCCCAAAATCAGCGGAAAAGATGCCACTGTTGTCTTTAAAGTCTTCCGGCTCCACACAAACAACACGAGAGACATATGCATGCACTGTTTCCCCAGATGAGTCAGAAAGTCAATAGTCACACCAACCAAGAGGGCACTCCTCGGGGCTCATCAGGGATGGGAGATGGGGGGACCAAAGCGCATCCTTTCTAACCTAACTCAGCCCCATCCGATTCAGATTGACCCCTGTCCATTCACCAAGTTGGAAAGGCAACAAAGCTGGTAGGACTTGCTTGTCCGATGGGCAAGAGTTCGCATGAACAAATGAGAGAAAAGGACATGGGGGGAGGCCACCGTGAGTGGTGGGGCGAGCGGCCTGGAAGAGCAGAGTGCCTGGCATCCCCTTCTCTCCTATCACCAGTCCCCGGTCTGACCCTCTGGCCCAGCAGCAGCAGCAGCAGCAGCAGCAGCAGCAAGCTTGCCTGAAAGAAGCCCAGTGCTACCTATCCGGATGGAAAGTTCACTCTCTGGGAAGAGCAGCGCAGTGGGGTCCCTGGGATCAGACTTCTTCATCAATGCAGGGTCCAAGTTCAGCGCCAGGGCTGTCTGGGGGTCTTCTGTAGCACCCTGAAACAAGAAGCAGAAGTGTCACTACACCCCTTCCAGGTCCTTGGGACTCCCCACCCCCATGTCCTGCTGAGGCCCAGCTCTCACGGGTTGAACCGCCAGGACGCTGACCAGCTTTGGGGACACATGGCATCTAAGAAGTTGCCACTGATCTTCCAACTGGCAGCTCCTCCACACGCAGTCCGTCACTGTTGGATACCTGGCAGAGCGGCCTCGGATTCTGACTTAAGAAAGCAAGCCTATGGGCCACTCGTCCATCCATCCCACATGTAGCTGCCTCCGCTGGTCACTGTGACACAATGCCAGACAAACAGCCTGAGGGGGGGGGAAAGGCTAATTTTGCTGACTATTTTGGATGATTCAGTCTATGAGGGTGGAGAGGGCATGGCGGGGCGGGACGATGCGGTTTGCCGCCCAGCAGTCAGGAAGCAAAAAAGAGGAAACCAGCCCATACGTATCCACCTTTTCCTTTGTCCTCCACTTATCCCACCCAGTCCTAAGCTGAAAAGATAGTCCTGCCCACATACAGGACGGATCTTCCCACCCCGGTTCACCTTCTCTCAAAAATGCCCTCACGGACACTCCGACAGATAAGCCTCACCAATACACTAGATTACTAGAATCCGATCAACAGAGAAGGCCAACCACCACAAGGTCACCACTTGCCAACAGCACATTCAGGTGCCTCACACTAAGCCACAGCGCTCGACTCCTGGCGCACAAAAGGATCTGTGTACCCCTCACAAAACAAGATGTGTTCTGTCCTCTGAGAGTCCTCAAGGTCATGGTTTCAACATCACCCAAAAGTTCAAACTCTTCTGACACCTAAGGCTTCTTGACGTCTCATAGCAATGAAGTCTTGGGAAATCAAAACGTAAGGCTCGTGCTTCCACTGTACAGCAGCACAGAGTAAGGATTCCAGGTTCAAAAGGGAGGGATGGGAGGATAGTTAGGGCAGACTGAACCCCAGCAGGGAAAACATTAGACCTCACAGTTCAACAACACACAGTGTCCCTCCCAATGTGAGCTTCAGTAGGCTTGGACTCCTGACCCCTATGGTCAAGCCATCTGCATCACACACACAGACACACACACACACACAGAGAGACACACACACACACCATGTGTCTTTCTATCTGGCTAGTCCCACTTCCTGCTTTGCCTTCCCTCTGCAGATGGAGCACGGCCCCCATATTCCCGCTGCAGCTCGGGCTTCACTCTCACAGATTCACACACATACCAGCTTCCTCACAGTTAAGTCCATAATCTATAGGCGGGTCTTGCATCCTATATGCCTGCTTGACCAACAATATATGGATAATTTCCAAGTCTGCTGCCATGTTAAATAACCAGAGTAGCTTTGACCACAGCTAAAAGTGGTCTGTGCCTGTATGAGCCTGGCCAAGCTACAGGTGCCTGGGTGGCAGAATCTGAGAAAACAATTCCCCAGATGGCCCTGTGCAAGTGGGAAACCCTGGTGCTCACCATTTACAAGAAAACTCCTTCATAGGGGTTTGTGGGTTTGGACTTTGGAGTGTGCTATGAGCAGGGTCTGGCCAGTATCTAGTAAAGTGTTTGGCGTCTCTTCAACCTAACTATTCCCTTTGCAAACTATGCCCCCTCTTGTCCACAACTTACTCCTGTAAGACTTAGACTTCACGCTTTCACATCCTTCTCCTCTGCTTTTCTGCTCATGATCCTCACTATAAACTTGACTAAGAGCAGCAAACAATAACTGTCCACCTCTCTCTCTCTCTCTCTCTCTCTCTCTCTCTCTCTCTCTCTCTCTCTCTCTCTCTCTCTGTGTGTGTGTGTGTGTGTGTGTGTGTGTGTATTTGAGCATTTTTGCGTCCAGAGGCCAGAGGCATCAGATACCCAGGGAGCTGGAAATACAGGTATTTGTGAGTGGGTGCTGAGAATCAAACTCAGGTCCTCTTCAAGAGTCATGTGTGTACTCTTGCCCACTGAGCCATCTTTCCAGCCCCTGTTTGAATGTAGCCACCCACAAGGTTTTAGACATAGGTGAAATGCAGACACGTGTCTCTGCTGGGTTATAATATGAAGAGCCCAACTCTCTGCAGAGCGCTCCTCCCCCACAGGAAAACGAGGAGCCCATTCTTTACTGTCTGAGTTCCTTGTGGAACTCTGGTCTCCTGAGCTACCAGGAGAATCACCCATTAAGCACTGCCTACAGCTTCTAGGGCATCCACAGCCCACATCTCTGAATGCATTCAAATTGTTCCCACACGCCAGTTCCAAAGGCTTGAGAGATGTATAATCAGGGTTAGTCACACCAATCTCCCAGTCCGGGTATCAATTTTCTGCATTTGTTACTCTGTGTCGCCATAACCAAGACCCGTAGCAGAAGACCAAAGGGGGAGGAAGAATTTTTGTCTCCCGGTGCCCAAGGCTTTCAGTCCACCACAGTGGGGAGGGCACAGCAGTGGGCAGCAGTTGACAGAATGGCCGTCCCAGCGGCCATGAAAGGTAAACAGACTAAAGCTGTCGTTGGGGAATTTTTTTTAATGAAAGAATTTCAGAAAAAGTGTGCCAGGCTGTACCTTAGACACACACACACAAACACACGCATGCACATACACACACACATATACACAAAGACCTTTGTTTTTTTTATGGCCATGATGATCAAGGGAAAAAGAAAAAAGAAAAGAAAGCCTAAAGATTCAGATATTTTATTTAGTCATTTTTCCAATTAAATATTAAGCATAAACACTTGTGGGTGTCCCACATCTTATTTTTGTTTGTTTTCTCATGTGGCTATAGTGTTTTTATTCTTCATTCATTGAACCTTCTATGGAGTACTTTTTAAATAAGAATACCAATGCCCCACCTATGCTGTTTGAAAAGTAGGGAAAGCCCCCATTCCTGCTTAGCCAGCCCCACACAGTCCTCAGCCTAGTCTATGCTGGAACCCTGGAATCCCCCTCTGTCACACTGAGTGGCAGCTGGCTCTTGGCATCATGGTCAAGGCTGGCACCACAGATGGGCAGAATCCTGGGTGAAGGAGAGACTGAGCGAGCTGGTCCACACTTCTGCAGAAGGCCCCACTCGGCCCCTCTCGGGTGACAGCTGGTGTCTGTGTGATAAGCTGTGGGCCACAGAGTCTCAGCTCTTTGTTTGTTTGTATGCTTTAATTATTCCTAATTCTCCATCTCCTGCTGGTATCTGACAGATCACTGCCGCAGTAAGAGATGTGCCTCACCCGGAAAGGGTGACGGCGGGCTTCTCTTGAGGAAGAACTGGGAGGAAGATAGAGGCCCCTGCCTTCATGTGGACCAACCTGCTCATCCAGCTGATGCCCCTCCTCAGCAAGGCATAGCCTGGAGTCAGTCTGGCTGATTTAGGACAGTGGGAGTTAACAGGGTGATTTTAGTCTCCCCTCCCCAGACCTCAGAGCACTGAGAAATCAGCATCTTCGGCTGTTCCAGTGGGCGTGGGCAGTTCTTCTGATGCTCCTCAATGCCCTATCATGTACGGGACAGCCTCCGAGCAAACGACAATAAACGACAACATCCCTAATGTGGAGAAGCCCTGCTTTTGAAAGACTCAGGCTGCCTGTGCCCTCACAACTCTCCGTGAGATTACAAATTAACACTGGGAACTCTGAGCTCTTGTTACTACCAAGAAAAGAATTCTGTCACTTTCTCTAGGATGGCTGCCTGCCTGCCTGCCTGCCCTCACGACTCAATACATTTTTAATTAAGCATCAGCTGTCTACCAGCAATGCAGCTCCTAGAGATATGAAAAGAGCCAATCCCCACAGCTGCACGAACTGCCCCTTCTCCTTTGAGAGACCAACGGGCCAATCAATGTCCGATTGAACAAGTGCAGACCCCAGTGGTGACAATGGTTGGAAGAAAGGGACTGGCAGGGTGGCTCAGCGGGTAAGGTGTTTGTTGCGGAAGCATAAGGAGCAGGAGTTTGGATCCCGAACATCCATATGAGAGCCAGGCACGTTGCTGGTGCCTGTGACCCAGCTCTGGGGAGGTGGAGACAAATGGATACCTGGAGCCCATTGGTCAACCAGCTTAGAGAAGTGGGGAGTTTCCAGCTTCAGTGAGGAGTCCCTGTTTAAGAAGATGAGGCAGAGGATGATGGAGAAAGGCATCAGGCATCAGCCTCTGGTCTCCATGCTCACACATGTACATGCGTTTTCACCCACACATAGATACACACGTGTACCACATAAAAAGCGAGTTAATGCATAAACAACTGCACCACGGCCAATGGTAACAGCCATGCTTGCTCCTGGCTTCCTGCTGGGTGTATCCAGAGATTTGCATAAGCTTCGCCATTATTAAACAGGGAGGGGTGTGTGTGTGTGTGTGTGTGTGTGTGTGTGTGTGTGTGTGTGTGTTCCGTGGGTTACTGTGGAGACTGGCCTCTGAGAGGGTGACATTAAAGAAAAAGAAAACTAATCGTGACGACCCCTTAAC
Source organism: Mus caroli (assembly GCF_978045245.1). Classification (NCBI taxonomy): domain Eukaryota; kingdom Metazoa; phylum Chordata; class Mammalia; order Rodentia; family Muridae; genus Mus; species Mus caroli. The sequence continues at coordinate 8,684,134 of NW_028227268.1, read as the reverse complement.
ACTCAGACCCTTCAGCTGCTCCATCTCAGATGCCGGTGGCTGTATGGCTTCCTACCCAAGTGTTAGGGAGCAGGGGGATGTATGATGGGAAGATCCCACCCCAAGTGCACTCAGGAGCTGCCCTTTTAGGGCCAGAAAGATGGCTTAGGGCGTGCAGGCCTGAAGACCTGAGTGTGACCCCTAGGTCCCACAGAACAGACTCCTGAATCTTCCTCCATGCAGTTCCCTTTGCATGTACAGCCCTGTGCGCGCTCTCTCTCTCTCTCTCTCTCTGTATGTCTATCTCTCTGTCTCTCTCAATATATCTCTCTCAGTCACACAAAACCAAGTAAACATTTTTTTTTAATTAAACTGAGCCCCGTCCCCAGACGTTATTTTTCTTATTTCCCATGTGTGCCTGCATGTATCTACGTTTGTGTGACACCTGAATGCTTGCTCCCACAGCAGTCAGAAGAGGGCACACGCTCTCCTGGAACCGGAGTTATCTAACTGTGAGCCACTATGTGCTGCTGGGAACTGAACCTACTAGGTCCTCTGCAAGAGCAGCAAGTGTTCTTAAGCACAGAACCATCTCTCTACCACCAAGAGGATAGATGGAACAGTGCCAGGGTATCTTAGCTGTGTCCATGCCTACTCACCACCCTCAACCACCCACATGCTCGGTCACTCGTTGACCCCTCAGAAGACTGAGGCCTTATATCTACTATAGCAGCATACTGACCACAGCTCAGATATGCCTGTCACTATAAGAGCAGAGGTGGGGTAGAGGGGGTGTGAATGTGATGCAGATACAACTGGGCCACATGAAGAATGAAACACTGGCTAGGGTTAGGTGAGATCAGCCACACACACAGAATGGCGAGCACCACAGGCTCTCTCTGGCTTAAGGTGGCTCTTGACACAAGATGACAGCACTGCTGTTCTGAGGAAGCCCTGTCTTGCTGCACATCTGGTGTCCAGGTGAGATGGTGACAGAGTTCTGTACACAGATGTCCTTGGTAAACACAGCCTCAGCCTGTGCGGCAGGTATCAGGAATGGAGGGCGAAAGGACTCCGTGTCTTTCTCGTGCTGTGGTAACTACCTTGACGTGGCAGGCTTCTCTTCCAGGACTCACTAACTCTAACCTCCAGGGATTTTCCATTCACACTCCCTCCTTGAAACCCGGCAGCCCCACAAGATGGGCAAAGGGGCATACATCTCTCTGGGACACACACGTGACGGGTGCCAGCTGTTCCTGACTTTCTGCCTCAGTCCTGCGTGTGCCTAGCTGAGTGAGTCACCTTCCTCCCTGTCGCCGCCACAAGGGCTTTGGACAGCTCAGGCTTGCTGCATCACCTAACAGCTTCCAAATGGCAATGCAAAATATACACAGCTCCTTCCCAAACTGCGAAAAGAAATGTTCTGCTTCCTTCTCACCCACCTGCAGCCTCCCTCGTGCCCTGCCCTTCCTCCCCGCTCTCTACCCACAGCCCTTAAACCAGCTCTGTACAGGAAGCCAAGAGTGGGCTGCTGGGGGTGGGAGGCCACACCCCTCTAAGGCTCCAGAATTGAGGATCTCCATGCTTGTGCAGTGGAATTACAATTATTACCGTTGTTATTATTACTTTTACCATGCGTGGTTTGAGGCCAGTGTCTGGCCCACAATACACAAGACGGAACCCACCCACTCCTCAAAGAGGCAGCTGCTGAGAGGAATGGCACTTCTTTTTTTCAGAAGGAATAAAGAGAAAGTAGAAAGAAGAGGAAGGAGAGATGAGATGAAAAGAAGGTGGGTCAGAGAGGCAGACAGGGGGCAAGGAGAGTGATTCTGCATGTGCCTCGCATGAACACAAAAGGCCTCAAGATGCAGAATGCACACACGGAGAACTAAACGCTGACCTTCTGTTCATTGTGGTTTGCTGTCCCCAGGTGAGGAAGAAAGAGCCCAGAACCACCCACAAACTCACACCCAAATTAAGTCAATATGGCTAGAGGGCCAGCTCCATAGATAAAGGGCTTGCTACGCTCCTAGAGCAAAGATTGTTTAGTGGGGTCTATGAGAAGCTCAGAAAGCTCTGGGAGAAGTCAAGAGAAAGGTCAGAGAATTAACTGGTTCCCTTCCCCCTCCCTGTGGACATTATACCAGGGGAGACAGGAGCAGAGCCCTGCAGAGGAACTCTGTCCTCAGGGACCCAGGCAGGGATGAGGAAGGGCCCACAGGGCCACCTGCCTGGAGCCCCACCTGAGCTTAGCTTCCTCCATGCCCCGCCTCTACCTCCCGCCATCCCCACTTAACCCAGACACACAAGGTGACGTTGAATAATTGATGCCGTTTTTATGTCTGAGAAATTGCCATAAAAATGACACTGATAACATAATCTTAAATTATTCCACATAATGGAAAAAAATTAAATGTCGCCTTTGATCGCCAGCTAGAATATGAATGGCGCTTACATAATAAATGACTTTCTCTCCAAGGGAGCCCAGCATGGCCTTCTGCCCAGGGCCAGATTGACTCGGGATGAGGAACAGCCATCTTCAAAGCAAATGGGGACACAGAGTGGAAGAGGCCAGGCTTGGGGTACAGTCCTACCTCAGGCCCTGTGATTTCTCTCACTGATGTGCCTCTTACCTCAGCTTACCTCACACTCAGGGGCTGTGGGCCATAGAGATAAGCGTGGCAATCCACTGTTCCTAGTGACGTGTAAAGTACAAGCCTGGTCCAGGGCACATGGTTACATCTCTAACTCAGCCTTGGTCCCTCGTTCTTATGGCAACAGTGATGACTACACCCAATGAGCAGTCAGCGAGAAAGCTCTGAGCTCTTCTGTTCTTCTGGGAAGCCTTCCTGGATGCACCCAGCCTCCTGTGGATCCAACGTGTTCCTTCTGTCCTCCCGACTTGTATATGCTTTGGCCATATGTTGACCAAAATGAAAACTTTCCATGTTCTCCAGCCTTCTCAGAATGAGAGGCTCTTCAAACAGGCACTGTAGATCCCAGAGTACAGCTTTCGGGAGCCACTCACACTGTCCAACATACAGTTAACTCGAGGGAATTAACTATGCAATGAGGTCTCCAAGCCAACAGAGAAGGAAGATGCGGGCACACAAGGAAGGAGTGGGGTTAGTCAGAGACGGAAAGAAGGGGCTCACATGCACTTCCAGCTCTCTGGACGATCACAAAGAGCAGGACTCCTCCATTTCTGTCCTGGGGAGTTGTGAGCAGTCATCGATATAAGGCCTGAACCTCACGAGGACATGCAGCCTGGAACTCTCTACCCCAAAGGTCCCACTCCACTCTCCTTCCTGGCAGACCCAACCCACCCGTTCCCTGCTCAGGTGATCTCTTCCCACCAGGAAACCTATGATTTCCCAGGGCATTGTCTCCCTGTTTCTTCCCAGCTGTGGATGACCTGGGCTTCGAGTCCCACGTGGAAGCCATCCATTACTGACTTCTGGCTATACCGAAGTCAGGTAAATGTGATATTGCTATCTTTTGTGGGACCAAGACTTCTCCTGTTGCCGGGCGTGGTGGCGCACGCCTTTAATCCCAGCACTCGGGAGGCAGAGGCAGGCGGATTTCTGAGTTCGAGGCCAGCCTGGTCTACAAAGTGAGTTCCAGGACAGCCAAGGCTACACAGAGAAACCCTGTCTCGAAAAAACCAAAAAAAAAAAACCAAAAAAAAAAAAAAAAAGACTTCTCCTGTTTCAGATGCCAATCAATTACTATTCATAATCAAGCCTATTTAATCACACCAAACAGATTCCAGAACACAACCCTGTCCTTCAAAGGGACAGCTCTGAGAGGATCTGTCGCCATGGCCCAGAGGCATTCTAGGCTGGTGACTCTTTCCTTTGATCCCAAAGAGCTGGGGTGTCCTGCTGGTGTGAGTGACAGAGAGGCGTGGCGTGGCGTGGAAGCTTTCCAAATCATTGTGCTCTTTCCTTTAGTTTAAAATGTGGCTTGGCTTTCCTGCAGACATCAAGGTGTAAAGGGATGTGAGGACCTATGTACAGTAAAGTAACCTGCATTCTGTTCTACCCTGACGTTACAGATGATGTGATGGCTCCCATCTAATACCAGCCCTCATCCTCCATGCCATTAACTGTACCTCTGTAAGCCAGTCTGAGCCCTTTCTGGCCCTTTGTAGACAAGCTTTTCCCAACCTATTTAACAAGAAGACCTCAGCTCCCTAAATCTATTCAAAAACAAAAAACAAAAAAAAAACCTGTGCTTCAGGTACCTGTTGCTAAGGCAACCAACCCCGACCCCAATTGTTAGCTTCAAACCACAATCAATGACTGCTGCTCTGCAGTCCATTGGGCTCTGATACTGGTATATTGGGCCTCATTCGTGTTTCTAGCCATCTGGTGGCTCACCCAGAGGCAAGATGGCACATGGGTCTGCAGGCTGATGCTCAGCACTAACTGCTGTCTGCGGGACCGCTTATCCTCCACACAGGGAGCCTGAGTTAGCTTGTGGTAAACTTGAAACTGGTCTCCGGTATCAAATAGCTGTCAAGTATCTGCTTGAATAAAATTTGCTACCATCCCATGAGCCAAACCAAGCCAGTAGCATCCTGACTGCAGGATGATAGATCCATGGTGCTCAGAGGGACTGTGTCATCAGGGAGAAGTATGCAGCACCGTCACCGTCCATGGCATATGGGGAATGTGCCATGCGACATGAGAACCTGGTCCCCAAGTACCTGACGGCTCCCTATGGGCCTAGACAAAAAAAAAAAAAAATAAAAAAGCTCCAAAGCCCAGTCTCTTCTACATCCTCAGAGGTCTGCCAGTTTCAGGTTTTCTTTTTTACATTATGTTTCGTTACAATGCTATTCAGAGAAATGCCACCCATTTGAGGGGAGGGGCTCATTTACATGTGCTTGTCTGGCTGAATGGGTCACAGCTCTGTGACTGTGGAGGGAAGACAGAATGAGCACAAAGGTCATTTCCATAGACAGATGCTGTCCCGAGTCCAGAGTGAGGCAGTCACTCTACACAGCCCAGAGAGAGGGCAGGAGTCTCCCCGAGGTTCCAGAACTTGGCTGGAGAAGCTGATTCCACTGAGCAGCTTCACAGGATAGAGCTGTTGGGACCCCAGGGACCTGATTGTGGAAGCCAGTGCCACCAACACCTTGCAGCCAGTGGTTGATATTAGCAGGAAAAAAAAACCCATAGTGTTTGATTTAATTTTATTGATTTGTGTTATCCCTTCTGTTTCATTTTAAGACAGTGGAAGAGCCAAGACATGATCCCAACTCATACTTAAAGTTTTATACTTATGTATATTTATACTTACACACACACACACACACACACACACACACACACACACACTTATATTGACCTTGGGATGTATTAATTTTACTTGATGCACCAGCCTATTAGTCAAACAGGGAAAACACTGTCATTGGAACAAAGGCTTCTCCCTTCCTTCTCCCCCCCCCACCCCCCCTCATATGCTGACACACAAAATACAGGGTTTCTTACCTTTAACTAACATATTAATACAGAGGGTATGAACACTGCCGAGATCCAGTCACGGGCTTACTATGCTCTAGAATAACCTGTTTAAATTCTCACTCACTGGGCTTCTGGGAATTAACCCACACCTCTGTGTGTGTGTGTGTGTGTGTGTGTGTGTGTGTGTGCATGCACAAAAACTCCCAGCGGCACATTCTCTCTTCACAGGGGAGTCCTCGGGTTCCATGTCTCATAGGCTCCTCTGAGAGAAGAGATTCTATAAATACATGTAAGAAATCTATGCATGAGCAGGCAATAACTCCCTAAAACCTCACAGCAAAGAAGAGGGGTTCTGTTTAATCAGATAACATTTAGTCATGTATAAACCTATCATTATTCAGCACATAAAGCCATAGGGAACCGTGTTCTGGACAAATTCATTCCAGGCTCAGTGCTCACAAATACTCAGCAAAACCTCTCTCCAAGCACCAGACCTGTTCCTACTTCATTAAGAAGGGCAAAGGTGACAAGAACCCTCGGTCTCAAATCTTTGCAAGCAGAGGTCTGTGTTTACCTTGTGTGAAGATAACGTGGTAGAATCTATCAGACGCACGTGTATGTGTAACCCTTCTAACTATCCTAGCAGGTGATGAGAAAAACCAAGAAGGGTAAGGACTCTACAAAAACACCAGACCCCACTTAAAACAATACAGGCAGAAATAGATAAACCAGGCTGTCTCCCATCAATACTGGAGAACAGCTGTTTGTCATAGCACTGCAGAGGAGAAGGGCAAAGTCCAGCCAGCGTCCCACCAATCTCTCTAGTTCTGCCATCCCCTTGACACCAGAAACAAAGGAGAGCTGTCCATACCTGCCCAAAAGCCAGCCCCAGCTGGTCACAGGCCACAGCAGATGACTGCTCAGGAGACCAGAACCCTCTTCTCAGCTGGGGAGCCATGCCCAGAGGTGCTAGGGCAGAGAATAGGGATATGGCTGGGAAGAAACAGGTATGGCACGGATCCATAGAGTTAGTGTGAGAAGGCTAGGCTGACTCCATGACAGGCTTCAAACTGGCAGCTCAGGAGACTAGGCCTAAATCTCTGTTTCCAAAAACTGCGTGAATCCAGGTAAGTCGAAGCCTCAGAAGCTGCCCTGCCACCTGGCCTGAGGCAAGGACAATGGGTCAGCAGCAGTTCAGAGACACACAGACACACACACACACACACACACACAGGCCCCAGCAAAGGTTCTGGAATGTCCCTAGAAATCCAAGATTAAAATAGAGGTCACTTACCTATCCCCAGAATTCCCCCAATGTGCTTTAAATCAGACCTGTGAGCTCACTTCGGGGTCTCTCCATCTTTGTAGATGGTAGACCTCAGCATGCTGGACCTCTACAGAATAAAACACTCTTTGCGTTTATCTACCATTTGAGTCCAGGGTGTCATTCTTCGGCGAATCATGGACCCTTACAAACAGGGATAGAGCTGCTTGTACAGACTCTACTGTATAAATGCTTGCTTCCTCACCCTCTTTCTCTTATCTTGCCTGAGGCCAATAGTGATGGGACTGGACCTGTGGCATCAAGATCTGGAGTCATTTTCCTCCCCTTGCTAAGGAGAAAGCTTACTAGAGTTTGATTATATATATATATATCAGTAGCCATATCTGGACATAGGGTATTTACAAAGGCACCTACATTGGCTTAGATGGTAGGAGAGATGGGTGAGCAGGTAGAGGCGTTTGACATCCCCCTGACAACCTGAGTTCAATTACCAAGACCCACATGGCAAAAGGAGAGAACCATTTTTCTTAAGTTGTTCTGTAGTAGGCCAAGAGTGTTCACACACACACACACACACACACACACACACACACAGAGAGAGAGAGAGAGAGAGAGAGAGAGAGAGAGAGAGAGAAAATAAATTATATAAAATAATAATTTAAAGGAAGTTAGTAGAGGGCCTAAGCCCAGTGACTAACATCTTCCTGAGAGAAGATCTGGAAAGTGGTATGTACAGGAGGAGAGTGTGAAGACAAACAAGACGAAGCTGTCCTTCACAGCTGGAGACAGGTGTGGACAAAGCATTCCTCCAGGCCTCTGCACACCTCACCCTGCTGGCACCTTCCCTTCTCACGTCTGGCACCCAAAGCTGTGAGGGCATAAATGTCTGGGTTTATGCCGTCTAGTCCAGGGACTTGATCATGACAGCCCTAACAGTCACTTTGTCACTTACTGTTCATTGACTTACTGAACATCATGCTGTTAATCAGAAGAACAAGCAGGATTTTTTTAAAATTTTACATTAGCATATCTTAATGATACACAATGCATTTTATTTTGACATTGCCATCCGTTTATAATGTACTTTGATCATATTCTCTCCCTGTTGTCCGGCCTCTCCCATTGATCCCCTTTCCTTCAAGGGTTTGCTTTTGTTTGGGGATTTTTATATTTTTAACATGAGGTCTATAACTAACTATGAAGCCCAGACTGGCCTCAAGTTTAAACTTCTGCCTCAGTGAATAGGCAAGATTTGAAGCCAAGTCTTCTGCTTCAAAATATCATCACTCATCCAGTGCGGGCTGAGACACAGCCTCATAGAAGGAGCTATCCACAGGGGAAATCAGCTCAAACCACGCCATCCGGAGAAGATGGACCATTCGCAAGGTAGGGAGGAAGGGACAGGCTGTAGGGGGAGATGGAAACCTTTGCAGTTTGGCAATATGGAAACTGTGTGAATGGCAGAGACTACTTCAAAGGGAAGGCTGGGGCTTTGAAAAACATTATCTGATTTCTTTTTAACAGGATGGGGCTCTATCCGCGGCATCTCTCTGCTTGGAGCGAAGTTAATTATTCAGCTTATCTGAGCTTGATGAGGACTTGGCAGCTGACAGGGCATTGAAGCAGCTTGCTTCTAAGGCAATGTTGTTCTGCTTCCCACCGCGGGGATGTGGGGACTGCCATATCTCTCTCTCTCTCTCTCTCTCTCTCTCTCTCTCTCTCTCTCTCTTCTCTTTTCTATGCCTAACTTCCAAAGCACAGCACCCAATGGAGACAATGCAGGATTGTGACTGCTGAGCGGCAAGCTGACAGAAACCCAGCACTTTGGAGAAGCCCCTTTCTCATCTTCGTGGCTGGGAAGTCCAGGCGTGGGCTGGCTAGACCCCTGCTCACAGCCTCCCGAGTTGAAATCAAGCCAGGGTGGAAGCAGGGGGCCCCATCAGAGGTTCAAAGTGTTCTTCCAAAATACTGTCCATTGGATGAATTCAGTTCCTTACAGAAGACGGATGGTTATCCCTGTCCTCTTGCTGGCTACCAGGTGGCCACTGCTCCCAAGCCCCTGGTGACCACTCTTGGGTTCTGCCCATGTGGCCACCTCCATGGGCAAGTCACAGCTGCCTGCTTGCTTGTTCAAAGTGAGCACAGACTTGTATGTCTCCCTTATAGTTTCTTAGCCTTCAAAAAGGAGCAAGTCTCTAGTCTAAGGGTTTGTCTGTCGTGTTAACTCAAGGGTGAGGAGAACACAGAGTCTGGTCATCTTGTGAGAGTGAATCATAAGTAAATTGGCAACTGCTAGCCATGTGAGAACGTCACCCACAATGATGCCTGTCATATAAAACACTTCCCTGAGGCCTTCCACCTCTGAGATTTCTGGGGTTATGTATCTCATTGGTTGTGTGCTCCATCCAAAGCAATGATATAAGAAAGCACGGTTCCCAACCAAGTCCCTGGAGAACACCCTCTCAAACACAACTCCAGCCTCCCAAACCAGACCAGTACCACGGCTCTTTACTTAGCAGTAAATACTCGCAAGCCAGGATGCTCCGGGAGCTTTGAGACAGAGGCTTGTGCAGAGAGTCAAAGAATCAGGATCTCTCACCCTAAATGGGAGGTCTCTGTTACATCCCTCAGGAACCTATATAGAAGAGGGCGGAGAAAGGTTGTGAGAGCTAGGTGACAGGTGGCTCCGAGAAGACGACAGTGTCCATACACATATGAACTCACAGAGACGGAAGCAGCACACACAGGACCAACACAAGCTCAAAGTAGACAAAACCCCGGCACGGAGAAGGGGAACGGACCCAGAGTCCAACCCACCCTCACCAAGAAGCTGTGTGCAACTGACAGCTGCTGGGACAGAGAGAGTCAGTTTTCTTCAACGGAGCAAAACCGAGGGCATCAGCCACACTCCAGAGCAGGCCCTGTGTTCAAGAGTAGCCGGCCAATACAAATTGAACTCTAGGTGTGTGTGTGCGTGCATGCCTGGGTGCATGCCTCTGGATTGAGGGTTTTATTGTTGTCTGGTTTGGTTTACTAAGGGTGTTTGTTTTGAGACAGGATCTCCCTATCTAGCCTTGTTTGCAATGAAAGTCACTCTTTAGACTATGCTGGCCTTAAACTAATAGAGATCCACCTGTCTCTGCCTACCAAGTGCCAGGACTAAAGGTGTGCACCACCACACCTAGCAAACGTTTCAGATTTTTTGTTTTGTTTTTTTAAGAAAGAGGAAGAGCAGCTGGGCGTGGTGGTGCACACCTTTAATCCCAACACTCTGGAGGCAGAGGCAGGTGGATCTCTGAGTTCAAGGCCAGCCTGGTCTACAAAGTGATTTCCAGGACAGTCAGGGCTATACAGAGAAACCCTGTCTCGAAAAACCAAAAAGGAAGGAAGGAAGGAAGGAAGGAAGGAAGGAAGGAAGGAAGGAAGGAAGGAAGGAAGGAAGGAAGGAAAGAAAGAAAGAAAGAAAGAAAGAAAGAAAGAAAGAAAGAAAGAAAGAAAGAAAGAAGAAAAACATGAAGTTGGATGGGAGTGGGTAAATTTGGGAGGAATTGTGGGGAGAGAGGAAAAAACAATTAAAACTCTTATTTGGCCATGCAGTGGTGGTGCACGCCTTTAATCCCAGCACTTGAGAGGCAAAGGCTGGCGGATTTCTGAGTTCGAGGCCAGCCTGGTCTACAGAGTGAGTTCCAGGACAGCCAGGGCTACACAGAGAAACCCTGTCTAAAACAAAACAAAAAAACCAAAAAAAAAAAAAAAACAATTAAAACTTTTATTTGAAATTACCAAAAACTAAGAAAGACAAGCAACAATATGGACAGCCTACAAAATGAATAAAAAAATTAACAAATAAATATGTGAGTCTAGGCACACTCATAATCATTGCTATACCAAGAGGAAAATATATGGTTTGTGTTCTTTTAGGAATAAGTAAATTCAGGAAGGCAGGAGCTTCCAAGACCCACACAAATCCAGAGGTGGTCGGACTAGGGTATGATACCCCTTCAGGGTACACACACATTGTCTGTGTATGATGCAAGGTCTATGGTGAGTCAGGAGACCATCTAAACCTTCTCAGAACAAGTGAGCCAAGTCCTCCCACGGCTGAACTTCTGGTGTCCCCTCAATGGGGATGATTTGGAGGGACAATAGGGTAGTTCCCAAGCACAAACTTGGTCATTAATTTGATGGGAACAAATTAGCCTCGAGTTATAAGCGCGGGGCTAATAGGGCTATTTGTGGTTCCTCGAAGAGCCATTTAGCAAAAGATCCACAGCTTCACTGGGCCTCCAGTCCCATTAGCCACCTCACAGCTGAGAACTGATGACCTCTGGGGAGTAGAGGATTTAAATGAAGCAATAAAATCTTTCTCAGATGCTTAAAAAACAGGCAGAAAACTCTTTATTGTTGACAATATCAACTAGATAATCGTCCTGTTTTTTAAAGTGGAAAAGAAATTGAAGTTTGGGACATAAGAGTGAGCAGTGGTGTTAGCATAGCGTGCGAGAGGAAGTGAACCATCTGTAAGAGTTGGGGTGATAGCAGGGATGGGGTGATGCCAAGATGGGAGGAAGTTCAAGGAAGAAGAAGAGGAGGAGGAGGAGGAAAACAAGGAGGAAGAGTAGAGAAAGAGGAGGGGGAAGAAGAAAGAGGAGAAAGAATAGGAAGAGGAGGTGAGTGAGAAGAAGAGGAGGGGAGGCAGAGGGGAAGAGGAAGATGAGAAGAGAAGGAGGAAGAGGAAGAGAGGCTTAACAAGTAAGAAGGACCCTAGGATGGAGGAAACCCAGACAGGCAAGGGCCTCTGTCTTGACACCTCAGGAACGGACCACTCTGAGCAGAGGTGAAATCCTGCTGCTGATGTCCCTGACTGACCCTGCCACTTCAACCTGTAATGGTGAAACAGTGGGATTTGGACTGGGGCATTCACCTGAACTATATACATCTGTCTATCCACTTCTAAGTTTCTAGATGCAGGGATTGGGGAGGGCAACAAGAGACAGGATCCATTTCAGTGAGCCGCTGAAGGAGGATCTGGGCCTGTGTGAGAAAGGACCAGCGAGAAGACAGAGGGAGCATAAGATAAAGAACAACAAAATACAGGGTATGCCTGTGTAAGGAAGCCACAACAAAAAACCAACATTCCACACGAGTAAAGTGTGCTACAAAGATGCCTTTAAAAGATGAGGGTGGGGGCTGGAGAGGTGGCTCAGAGGTTAAGAGCACCGGCTGCTCTTTCAGAGGTCCTGAGTTCAACTCCCAGCAACCACATGGTGGCTCACAGTCATCTGTAATGTGACCTGATGTCTTCTTCTGGTGTGTATGAAGATGGCGAAAGTGTACTCAAATACACAAAATAAATAAATAAATAAATAAATCTTTTTTTTTTTTTAAGATTTATTTATTTATTATATGTAAGTACACTGTAGCTGTCCTCAGATACTCCAGAAGAGGGCGCCAGATCTCGTTACGGATGGTTGTGAGCCACCATGTGGTTGCTGGGATTTGAACTCTGGACCTTCGGAAGAGCAGTCGGGTGCTCTTACCCACTGAGCCATCTCACCAGCCCCAAATAAATAATTCTTAAAAAAAAAAAAAAAGAGGGTGATCCTGGGGACATCTCTTGGACACAGAGTTGGTAACTTCTGCTACCTAGCAGTGGACACCAGGAAACTGAGGAAGAACAATATGTCACCTCCTTCCTGATCCCCTCCTCCTCTGGTTTCTCCACCCCCACCTCTAGGTTTTCAATTTATTCAGACATATATACATGTTTAAGATGCACAGAAAACAATCCAGGAGAAGGCACACTCGTCTCCTTGGTTACTGGGAGATGGACTGAATGCTAAGAAAAATTACTCATCAAAAGGAATGTTGATTTTAGCATTTGTTTTATTGTATAGCACTGAGGGCCTGGGATTCATGGGCATGACAGCAAAGGATGCATCCCACCTACAATGGCCCCTAGAATACTGTCCCCAGGGCTATAGATTCACCTGAAAGGATACAGCTCTCACTTCCCCTTGGGATTGGTGCCCAGGAGAAAGGCCAGCACAGCCCAACACCCACTTGCCAGCCCATGCACTTGAACCAGGGGCTGCCAGCAAGGGTCAGACAAGTCGGCTTCCCCTCAAGTGACTATGAGGCCCCCACACTTAGCCTTTAATCTTCTGCCAGTTAAAAGCCAGCATTCCCAGAATAAATGAGAACAAATAATAAGTAAGCCAGGGAAGAAGTGAGGTACACAATTAAGGCCACACCTGCCCCCAGAAGTACTTGAGTTTTCACTCTGCCCCAGAAACCAGACTCCTCCCATACAGCCTTCAGCTTTTCTCACTGTCATTCCCGCCCCGCCACCCCCCCCCCCCCAACACACACACATACACACCCGGGACACATCTTTGGCTTTTGCAATACTGCCTTATTTGGACCTAGAAGCAGGCATAGAAGGACCCCCACCACCACCACCACCAGGAGCTGCAGCACTCAGAAGCCAGAGGAGGGCAGCAAGAGGGACAACAGCATTAATGTGTACCTAGAGTCCTTCCCCATTGTCATGGTTAAATTACCCTGACCAAAGCAACCTAAGGGAGAAATGGTGTGCTCCAGCTCACAGCTTGAGGGTATGGTTCAAGGTGGTAGGAAAGTGCAGGGGCCTGAAGCAGCTGGTCACGTGGCATCCATCATCAGGATCATGAACGCTTGCAAGCAGGTGCTCACCCACTTCCTTCACTTTAAACAGTCCAGGATCCCCTACCCAGAAAGTAGCCCCATTCACAATTAAGATGGATCATCCCACATCAATTAATAGAATCAAGATGATCCCACATTGACATGGTAGGAGTCCCATCCCGCTGGCGATTCCAGCACTAACCATCACAACAGAAAAGGAATCTAGATAGATTGACAAGAACCCCTGGCCCAACAAGGCAGCCCAGAGCATGGGCAGCCAGGTGCACACTGTATAAGTGTGCATAAATATCCCCACCTACTCCTCCACGCCCCCCATTGCCCTACCACACCCCTCCCCACACAGGCACCACTGAACCTCTGATCTGTCTCCAGCCCTGGCCCACTTCCACCCCTTCTCTCTTGATAACATATCTCTGTATCTCCCACTATGGACATATTCTGGGTCTAACTGCTTGCTCTGGGGCAGGAGGGCCTGTGAATCTCAACAGGTTGCCTCTGCCTCCATCAATAGCTCGTTGACCCCATTCAGGTATGAAGCAAGGAGGGATCTGAGCAGACCGTGGTGGAACCACAGAGAGGCAGGGACAAGGTGCTGTTGATGGGAGGAAACGTGTGACACCAGCCTCGGGTTCACATGAATCCAAGCCCAGACAATCCAGCAGCAGCAAGAGAGCTAACAAAGAGGCCGGGCATGGTGGCGCATGCCTTTAATTCCAGCACTTGGGAGGCAGAGGCAGGAGGATTTCTGAGTTCGAGGCCAGCCTGGTCTCCAAAGTGAGTTCCAGGACAGACAGGGCTACAGAGAAAGCCTGTCTCGAAAAACAAAAACAAAAGAGAAAGAGAGAGAGAGAGAGAGAGCTAACAAGGAGAAAACAGCCACCAGTATTTGGCCTGAAGATTCTCATCTAGTGACTACTAAAGAGGTGACAGGGGATTAGCTAAAACAGCATCCAGGGGGGTCTGGATGAGGGGACACTAGAGTCCTAGAACACATGAGGGTCCCAACCTCAGCAGGACGTGAGAGGGAGCCCCCCGGGGAAGTTCATCTCACTCAGGGGCTCTGAGTGGCAGAGCGGTGCACTGGGCTTTCTCCTGGCCCAATCCTTGCCCTGCACCTGCTCAGAGGATCTCTGATGCTACTCAATCCCATGACACGGCCGGCCTTCAATAGTGTCAGCCTTGTGCAACAACATGCCCTACGCCAGAGGCCTGTATCCTGTCTGCAATTCCCCCAGACCTATATGTCTCCTCTATGCTTTTTATCCTGGGCTCCTCTTTCTCTGCTCTGTGTAGAGAATGAGCCAGGAGAAAGAAAATCAAGTGCACGGTGTTGGGATGCAGACCAAGGACAAACAGCTGAGGTGTATAATTAACATACTTAAGTGGACCTGGCCTCTAGGTTCTCCCTCCGTCCCTACCTGGCATGCCCTCTGCCCTGAACTTTCCAGCCCAGAGGCTGGGCTTCCCCTCCCCCAGAGGCTCCTCCCTTTATAATTCAGACATTTTGGTCTCCCTCCCTGCTTCTCTCTCTGCATGCTGTCTCTCTTTCTCTTCCCCTTCTCTATCTCTCCTCATAGCAACTTCCCTGGACTCTTTCCTTGGGACCTGTGAGCCCACTAGAGTGTCTTCCCAATAAGCCTGCATTTATATACTTTAATCTGGCTCAAATCGGCTCAGTTCGACAAGGGAGAAATAACTTATCGTAAGGTGGAGGCTTATGAGGGCCACGTCTGGTGGCAGACATGAGAATTAAAACAGCCGAGCAAAGACTGAGAGTGGGGTTGCAGGTCGGGGGATTCTAACGAGATTGCTCAGTGGGTAAGAGTATTTGTTCTTGCAGAAAACCCGAGTTCCCCGCACTGACACTGGCAGCTCACAAGCGCCTATAACACCAGCTCCTGGAGGTATTATATAGCACCCTTCCGTGGCCTTCACAGGCATACACACAAGCACAGACTACACAGAGACATACACATAAATAAGACAGATCTTTTAAATGAGACTCCTGGTAACGGCCTATATCAAGAATCTACTTACAAAAACATCCATCAAGGTGCATACTCAACATCTGTCCCCCGGCTTACATAAGCATGCACAGACGAGTGCACACGCGAGTGCACACACTCCTCCTTCTTTGAAAATCAGTTAGGCTGTTGGACCACTCCCCACCCCACAGTTAATGGCATATCCCCTCAGAGGTAATAAAAAGCCTTTATTTCCAACCAAGAATGTCTTTTCTCTCCTTTCCCATTCAGATGAAAAGCATACAAAGAAACCACGCAATCACTGTGCCATTGACCTTGGTGCTTCGAGGAAGTTCTGGGTGTGCGGCAAACAGAAGCACTTCCTGGATGGGAATGAGCTGAGGTGTGAAGAAATACTCTAAGCTTCTCAAATCCCATTCTGGCTGGGAAGAGGGAGGGGCTTCAGGGAGACCACCCATCTCAAAGAGACATCCCAATTCCAATTCTATGGCTCCTTCAATGCCGACTGCTCACCAAACTCCACCCATCTAACTGGGCACATGGCATCCAAACTTGCCTTCAGTTTAAACAACTAAAGAAGAGAAAGCCATTTGGAGGAGCAAGGAGCAAGATTTTATCTATAAAGCATGTATGGCTGACAACACTGGCCCCACATTCCTGCTCCAGGATGCCTGCCCTGTGTCCATATTCTACTTCCAACCTGCTGGGACACGAGCTTGTCTCCACAATGAAAATAAAGACAACATGTGACAAGAGGCTGGCGGGATGCCTTCACGGCAGCAAACTTTTCATTATTCATAGCAGTGATCATCACCACCATCCCCACCACCATTAAAGCCAATGCCATTCCTGGGGCTATCTTGGCACTGGAAGGCACAGGGAAGGGAATGGAAAGAGTCTCAATGTGGTTATAACAAAATCAAGGTTGCTCAAATCTGAGTGACCATACGCATGGCTGTTCCCCCAGTAGACTAGAAAGGCTGTTTAGTGACTGCTGCCTTTGCTCTCTGTCCCCCATGTTTGACACCATTGCAGATGCTCACTTCAGGAGTAGTGGTGGTGAAATCTGTGGGCAAGGGAGGGGATGTCCCTAGTGCAGACAGGCTTAGGCCTCGCAGTCTAGATTGCTCTCCAACCTTTCTACTCAACAGACCTAGAGGTCTCCCAGCCAATCACAAGCCTAATGTTTACCCAGCAGACGCACTATTTGTGTGCACTGCCATCTGAAATCCAATAAGTATGGAGACAGAGAAGAGCTGCCTGCTTATGAGGCATGAGGGCAAACATTGCCGGCGCTTGAAAGAGCCATTCGGCTAATCGATACCATCTCCCGCTTCCATTCAAGGGCCCTGAACCAACAGCAGAGACTTGATAATCATTTTCCATCCTAATCCTCAGAGATGCTTTTTACAAAGGATGCAGTCTCAACTCTACCCTCCTCTGGTTTTCTAAACAACGGATTATTTACTGCTGTCCACGAAGTAGAGCAACAGAGACAGCCCCTTGTGAGGCCCATCTGAGCGGGCCTTGGCAGTAAGAAATGTTTCTCCCCCCTAGAAAGCACTGTGGTCATTTCATATCATAGTCTGGTCTATACATCCCCCCTCCCCCAACACACACACACACACACACACACACACAATCTCCAAGCTCTGTGATGGGTCTGGTTTGTACAGGAAGGAGCTGCAAGCTGGCTTGCACTATAAACAACTTCTTCAACCCAAGTCCTCTAGAACCCCATACAGGGTCACAGCTGAGGCCCTGTGAAGGCTGTCATAGAGACTGTGATGTCCACCGCGGATAACCCATGGCTTCCTTTCTCTTTATCCTTTTCTCGGAGAATTCAAACAGCAAGGGAACCCTTCCCATTGGGTTTTGGGATTATAATCTCAGCTCGCAGGCCAGATGAGGCAGGCAGAACTAGAATGGCACCCCAAATATATTCTCCCTGACTCCCCAGAATCAGGGATCACAATAGGTCATCAGCCCAGACCTAAAGTATATTCCCCAGCCCAGATGCCTGGCCAAGGCTGGGCCTGAGATTCCTCTAGTTATGGTGGAAACAGAATCAGAGACACTAGGAAGAAGAAGAAAGGACTTATTTCCTGGCTGGCTTGAAGAGAGAGATGTGTGAGGAGGAATGTGGACGGAGCTGTGTGAGGAGAGATGAGGATGACTTAAGAGGGTAACAGAAGCCCTAGATAACAAACAGTAAAGAAACAGGCCCCGTGCCTACAGCTAACAGTTGAACTTGGCTAACGGACATGAGGTTAGCAGAGAACTCGGGATCCACACACTATGTCGGTCAGCAGCCAGCCTGAGTCCAGCACTCACAGAGGCCCTAACAGACAACCCAGCTGCATCCTCCCTGACTTCTAGCCCAATCTTTGGGCTGACAGAGGGGCGGAAGCTAAAGTCACTGAATTGGCAGTCATTTGTATACAGTGAGAACAAGATAATATTTCTGCGAAAGTGGTGAGTTCTTGGCCAAGTGGGGACAGAGAAGCCTTCTTTTGAACCACTGAGGCAATGCGAGAGCAGTCCCTTTGTACTGGCTGGTTTTGTGTCAACTTGACACAGCTGGAGTTATCACAGAGAAAGGAGCTTCAGTTGAGGAAATGCCTCCATGAGATACAACTGTAAGGCATTTTTTCAATTAGTGATCAAGGGGGAAAGGCCCCTTGTGGGTGGGACCATCTCTGGGCTGGTAGTCTTGGGTTCTATAAGAGAACAGGCTGACCAAGCCAGGGGAAGTAAGCCAGTAAAGAACATCCCTCCATGGCCTCTGCATCAGCTCCTGCTTCCTGACCTGCTTGAGTTCCAACCCTGACTTCCTTGGTGATGAACAGCAGTATGGAAGTGTAAGCCGAATAAACCCTTTCCTCCCCAACTTGCTTCTTGGTCATGATGTTTGTGCAGGAATAGAAACCCTGACTAAGACACCCTTACACTGGGTAGATGAGTTAAGAACAAGATACAGGGGGGCCATCTGCAAAAGAAACAGTGACTAAGTCAAGAGCATCCAGGGAGACTCTAGGAGACAAGCAGGAAAGAACCACAGGTTCTAGCACCTTCTATGAGCAATGCAAAATAAGCCACCAGCACAGAAACATGCCCCCTACCCATCCTCCACACACCCCACAGTGATGAGTCTGAAGAAAAAGGAGTTGCATTAGAGCAACCAGTCACAGGGAAATAGCTCCTAGGGCGGAGGAAAGTCCACTCAATAAAACAATAAAGAGACCTCCCAGACAACACCATCGGTTGCCAGCTGCCAGGGACAGCCACAGTGCCAGGAAACAGCTGACCACATGGGCCTGTGTTCCCAGGTGCTTCTCCCTCCCATGAAGCCGCAGGAACGGGAAGGAGTGCTGAGTCACAGGGTCACCGGGGCAATGATAACAAATGCCAGCTTCAAGCCAACCCTCCCAGACACTACGGGGCCACCAACTACCCTGCAGACGAGGAGACTCACGGGCTGACTCTGAGCTGCCCCTGACCTCCTGGAGTGCAGATCCCATCTGAAAACCTGATGTCAGCAGCCGCCATCTTCCTGCCCTTAAGAGCTCTTCCCCAATCCTTCCCTCCTTCCCTCCTTCTCTCCACCAGATATTTCCTGGGCAAGAATTCACACAGGTCCCTGTATTAGTGCTGACAAACAGGCCTAACAAGTCTCTGCCCTCAAGGAAGACAGATTGCAAAGCAGTGTGACCTCCACAAACATGCCATGGTAGACATTAAGCCCCACAATCCCCACCCCCAGCATGCACACCACATACAGCACACACACAAACACACAATGCAAATGCGAGCTTACAAAGGAGTCTAATAATAGACAAAGAGACAAATGTATAATGAAAGATGGTGACAAGCTCTAGGAGAGAAACGTAGAGGGGAGAGGCAGGAGGGCTGGAGGGAGGGTCCGGGAAGTGTGTGCAATGTGTACTGTGACAGCCACACTCAGAGTGAAGACACAGTGTGTGGAAAGAACCAGAGAGGATGGAGAGTCGCCATGGAAACACAACTCTACGTATGTCTGTAAGGAAGTTCCCACAGAGGTTTACCTGAGGAAGACCACCTGTAAAAATAGTCTACTTCTAATCTGCTACAGCACGGGGCCTGCCCAGGAACTAAAGCCATTTCCATGCCCAGGAGTACCCCAGCTCACCTCCTCTTCTCTCATTCACTCCCAGCCATATTAGCCAGAAGTCTAGGCTAGAGCCACCAGTCAAGGGACCTAGAAGTAGTTGCTGTGACCTTAAATGGGCAGGTGGCACAAGTCACGAAGGAGACCTGGTGAGACTGGGGAAAGGGAGAGGGGGAAGTCATCAGAAGCATGGCAGCCAGACCTTCTCACTGCAAGTGTTCCTTGGAGTGGTCCAGGATGACACATGAGCATGTCACTGGGGACCATGCCCCATCATGCAACGACGTCAAGACCCTCTGTGGGACAATTTGTGGGCAGAGAAAGCATGCTGAGGATTCCCTAGCCTTTGAAGTTCTTTGCCCCCACATAGCCAGGGAGAAAATCTGGGAGTGGGCACAGAAAACAAAAAGAACAGAAGCCAAGCCAGGCGACTGCGACCACTGGTCTAGGTGTTGGCCTAGGTGAGCTGACATCTTTCCTGCCCTGTGCAAGTCTGATGTCCCTAGGTTCTTGTTTACTTTCTAGAACTAACCAAGACTCTCAAAGTGTTGGTTTGCCTCAGAAAGAAACAAAAACAAAACAAACAACAACAATTAAAAAAAAAACAAAACAGGTATTGGGCTTCCAGTTTTCAAATTAAAGGAAGATTAGCAATAGTGAAAATCAAAAATCAAAACCAAACAGTTGGACTCCACTGGAAACCTGCCATGGAGGCTTCCTCCAGCCCAAGATCTCAGGCCCTAAGACCTGTTAAAATAAGCCAGTCTCTGTTTACCAGTGGAGTCTCTCTCAAGACACCAACAGAAAACCATGATGGTTAAGCTTGATCCTCAACTTGATGGAATTTACAGTTGCTATGGAAACAACCCCCTGGGCTTGTTTGATGAAGTTTCCAGGCTGAGTTAATGGAAGTTGCACTATCCAGTCTAAATGTGGGTGGCCCCGTTCCACGGACAGGGTCACGGGCTGCATGCCAAGGAGAAAGGGCGCTGTGCCCCGGCATGCATTGCTCTCTGCTCCCTGATGCCACTGGACCAGCTGCCTCACTCTGCCTTTCCCACCGTGACAGGCCTACCTTCTACCGTGAGCCATAACAACCCCTTCCTTTGTTAGCTGTTACGTCACAGTAACTAAGAAATCACACGTAGCCTGTTTAAGACATTTGCACTTACCCCCCCCCAACTCCTACACCTTTGCTCTTACAACTGCCACCCTCCCCGCCTCCCACCACCTCTCAGCTCTTCCAAATCGCTCTTTTGAAAGAGGGAAGCCATCCCTCCATCTCTTCAGAAAGCCTGTGAAACCTCATGTTCTGCTCAGTCCTGTGGCTTAGCACCCTGGTTTTCTCTTCTTTGTTTTCTGAGTGGGTGTTCACATGCGTAGGCACACGGGGGTGCTTCAGCACGTGCATGTGTATGCGTGTGTAAGCCAGAAGCCAATGTCAGGTGTTTTCCTCAATCGCTTTCCACCTTGTCTTTTAAGACAGGTTCTCTCACTGAACCCAACGTTCACCAGTTGGCTGGAGCAGCTGGCAGGGCAACTCTAGGACCGTGTTGTCCCCACCCTGACACCTCCACCCCCAAGGGTTACAGGCACAAGCAACTATACTTGGCCTTTCCTTTCAGGTGCCGGTGATCCAGAGTCAGGACCTTGTGCTAGCACCAAAGGCGCTTTGCCATCAGAGCTGCAGGCCTTAGTGTGGCTGAGCCACACTCCACGCTGAGCCACGCCCCACCCCACAGCTCTTGAACGGCACGTACAATGAGGTCCCTGACTGGGGCTGCTTCGATGCTACCTCAGCGAAGCTTGTGACTAGCCCTCTCCAGAGCTCACCATCACCAAAGACCATTTCTATTTCTGCCGATACAGGGCATCCAATGGCGCCTTTGGGATTTGCATTTCCAGATTGGTTACAGTCTGTTGAGTGTTTGTCAAACACAGCACAATCAAACAGCTATCTAGACAGTGGGAGTTATGTCCACGGTCCCTTTCCTACTCAAGCCGAGGAGCCAAGAAAACCCATGTCAGACGGCCTCACTTTATCTGCATCAAACATATTCACAACAGGGCTGAAGATAGATAGCTCACGGTAGAGCAGTTACGAGCACGTGAAGGGCCCTGGCTTCCATCACCAGCATCACTCAAAACAGTCAAGTCAGACATCCGCAAACATCCACGACAGCTCAAATGAGCTTTCTGTGTGTGGCCAGCCACTGGAATATTTTGGCCAGCTCAGTTTTGTCTCTGCGTACACTTTGCTGAGCTGACTAAAAGCTACTGAAATCCCTAGTGAGTGGGAGCCTCTTTAACTATATTTCCCAGCTTGTAAAAATGCCGCCTATCCCTCGTGGGACTCAGAAAAAAATATATATGTGGCCAAGGGAGGTGGCTGCTGAAGCCAGGAAACCACTAAATGTAAACTCATCTAAGAGGCGACTTCCTGGCAAAGCGCTCTCTTTCCCCAAAGGCATGTGGATTCGCACCATCAGCCACAGACCTCAACCTACAACAAGGGCTGAGACAGGATATGGGAGAAACTCTCCAGGGAATCTTCTAAAGTTGTATGGTGTTTAAGTGAAATCCCACATGAACTGAAAAAGAAAGATTTCCCATTTCCCAAAACCATCAGCTGTCCTCTGACCCCCAGAGCAGTCACCCACAGGGACTGATTCCCACCATGAAGGCAGGGGGGCTCGGCAGAAGCACAGCCCACGGCATTCGCCCTGTTTGAGAGCATGGGACTGCTGTTTGTTCTTCAGAGCTGTCTGACTGCAAGTGTTTCCTCGTAGGAAAAGAATCTGCCCATCAGAGCCACAGAGAATTCCAGATGTTCACCTCTCAGCCTCCCCTTCTTAGGGAGAGAAAGAATCTGCCCATCACAGCCACAGAGAATTCCAGATGTTCACCTCTCAGCCTCTTTGTCTCACTCCTCAGTCTCCTCTTTCCTTTTTAGAGATGGGTTTTATGTAGCTCAGGCTAGCCTAGAATTCCTTATGGAGCCTTATGGAGCCAAGGTGCTACATCCTGAGTGCAGGGATTATAGGCAGGTGCCAGCACCTTACCCAGTCTTTATGTAGTGCTAGGGAATGAACCCAGGGCCTCGAACATGCTAGGCAACCACTTCCTATGAAGCTACCACCGAGCGATCGTCTCAGACCCTTCTGCGTCTTGTTTTTATGGAGAAATTCCTTTTTCTCCATGGTGTTCAGAAACAAACCATGCTTCCTTATGGAGCACTAAAAGTCCAGTGCAGAGAGCCCACTCGCACCAAGGGCAGATGAGCACAAAGCCAAGGTTCTGTGCCCGGGTTAGGGTTGGGGAACCACCAGATCTTTCACCTTGGGGCTTCTCCTTTGATGTTATGGCATTACACTTACAGCACCTCTTTGCCACCTGATAGGAGATGCTTCCGTGTTCCTGCCTCTGTTACACTAATCCATACTCAGCCCATCTTTCTAAAGCTTTCCTTATGGAGGTGAAGACCAAATTGTTCCCACTGTCCTGAAGAGGAACAAACAAACAAAAAAAAAGCATAGGGCTTTTAGAATCACACAAGACTGGATTCAAGTCATCTTCAGCACGTTTGAGCCATTTAGCACAGAGTCAGTTGCTATCTCTGAGTTCAGGTACAAAGCACCAGTTCCTTGGAATGAGGAATTCCCATTCCAGCTGCTAGTCAGTTACGTGTATTAGATAGAATCCCCAAAATTCAAAGGCGAGGGCCAAGTGCTCGGCAGGCTCGAGATGAGGAACTTGTGTGGGCAGAGATGAGTTCATATTCTGTGGGCTGAAGAAGAGCTCAGGCTCTCCTGCCAGGGGCAGCAGCCACCATGACTAAGCTGACAGTGGCCCAACTGGGATGCCAGCCTCCGTTTGCCAAAAGAGAAGCATCAAAGATCAGGATTCTTGGAGAGAATGGTTACTTGGAAAAACGCTTGATGTACGAGTCTACCAGGACCAGAGCTGGGATTCCCCAGGACTCATTTACAAAGCCAGGTTGGGCCATGACCCCAGAACTGGTGAGCGTCAGACAGCAAAGAGAGGTTGATCCTAAGGGCCTGCTGGCCAAGAGTCTAGCCAATCCAGTGAGCTCAGGGTTCAGTGAGGCTCTGTCTCAAAAATTGAGATGGAAAACGACTGGCATGGACATCCAGAGCCAACCTCTGGCCTCCAGCAGCACACATATAAGCACAGGCACATAGGAATACACGTACATGCACAACACATGAAGAGGAACCAGGATTCCTATTTGACATTATCTGATCTTTAAAATGACTTGTTCAAAAGAAGTTCAGTTCAGCCTTTAGAAAATTATTTCCTGGGGGCTGGAGAGATGGCTCAGCCGTTAAGAGCACTGACTGCTGCTGCTCTTCCAGAGGTCCTGAGTTCAA
The DNA here is from genome assembly GCF_978045245.1 of Mus caroli. Classification (NCBI taxonomy): domain Eukaryota; kingdom Metazoa; phylum Chordata; class Mammalia; order Rodentia; family Muridae; genus Mus; species Mus caroli. Next base: position 8,660,189 of record NW_028227268.1, on the reverse strand, counting down.
TTCCCAGCAACCTCATGGTGGCTCACAACCATCTGTAATGGGATCAGATGCCCTCTTCTGGTGTGTCTGAAGTCAGCAACAGTGTACTCATATACATTAAATAAGTAATTCCTTGAAAGAAAGAAAAGGAGAGGAGAGGAGAGGAGAGGAGAGGAGAGGAGAGGAGAGGAGAGGAGAGGAGAGGAGAGGAGAGGAGAGGAGAGGAGAGGAGAGGAGAGGAGAGGAGAGGAGAGGAGAGGAGAGGAGAGGAGAGGAGAGGAGAGGACTTCCTCACAGATGTTGCTACAGGAAACGAACCAGGGCCACCTGGCTAATGGAGAGATCGCCATCACTGCTCAGGCAGAGCTGCACTGCCCGTTTCTGGGGGAGTCAATGAGAAGACCTCTGTGTGGGCTGGGACCAGGAGGAGAAGTCTCTGGGAGTCTCTGCTAGCTCAAATAGCCCATGCTCTCATTGCTTCTCCTTGCTACTTAACAACTGACTTCAGACAAGGTGGGGTAGCCTTGAGTCTTGTTCTGTGTCATCTATCATTGTCACAAATCCTTCATACCTGACACCACCTGCCCTTGATGGCCAGAGGGTCCACACACAAATGTGTATCCTGATACAGCCCCCTTACAGCTGTTCCCCAAATGTAGACAATCCTCTCTTCTCCTACCCATCTTCAAGAACCCCTGCTGAGAGATACATGCTTGCGTTCTCTGTGCCCTTCAGGCTTAATAAAGGTCTCCGAGTGCTCTGTGTCCTTTGCGATACCTGGGTTTGCCTCCTTAAGAGTCTGCCTGCTTCAGCAGGTCAAGGCTGTGCTCTACACTGTGTCTCACCACAATGCTCATAAAGGCACTAGGCTCTTAAGACAGTACACAGCAATCAGGAGTGTCCAATCAGGGCCCATAGTCTACCTGCACACCAGGAGAGCTATGAACACAGTCCGAAAAAAAACCCTAAATTGAATTACAACATTAAGGGGTTTTTCTTTTCAATTTTTTTTTGGTAACTTGATTGCAAGGTTCCCGGGCAGGAACTTTGAGGATGGTACTGTCTGTCACAATGTCAAAAGATAGGAGATGCCTGAAGGCCCTAAGGGGATCAACAGACCATGACATGCGACCCCACTGAGAAGATGGCCTGTGCCAGATCACACCTGGGCGCTGTAGCAAAACAGTTATTAAAGCCATAGGTGACTCATCCTTAAAACGACATAAGGAAACAGGAGTGAGCGTTATCGCTAGAGCCGCCCAGACAGAGCCCAGCTCCGTCTTCGGGGGAAGAAGAGAAATGAAAGGGAAATGTCTCCGGCTGATGAGCCTCACCACAGGGACCCTAATTTCCGTGTCAAGTGTGGCAGGAAAATATTTTTAATTATTGGTTGTAAAGGGGCTCCATTCCATAATGTCATTGTACCCAGAGGCTCTCCGGGCCAGGCAGCTCTGTCACTCATATGACTACCTCAGGGGAAGGAAGGAACAGCCCAACACAGTAAAACACAAACTTCAGCCTGGGGAGGGAATGGGGAGAAGACAGAAATGAGCCTGGGGAGAAGCAATGTGTTTGACAAGTAAGAGCCAAGCCACAGATACAAGAAGAACAGACATAAGACAGGAGAAATGAAACATGAATGATATAATAAAAAAGATGGCGGGTGGAGGGCAGAGAGGATGGTCTAGGGAACCAGCCCCATTCGTAAAGGTACTTTTGTATACATACGAGTCTTAAAGAAGCATCAAGGATGATTGCTTACATGGGATATATTTGATGTGTGGCTGTAGAGATGGCTCAGTCAGTAAGGTGAACACTGTGCAAGCATGAGATCCCAGTCCAGTCCCTGAGAACCTGTGCCTGTCATCCCAGCACTGGGGAGGCTGAGACACTGGGGCTCACTGGTCTAGCCTGATCAGGGAAGTTCCAAGTTGAATGAGAAACTCGGTCTTAACAAATTAGAGTGGAGAGCAAGAGAGACACCCGTGCTGACCTTGGGTCTCTCGTGTGCAGTCACGCATGTGCACACATACATGATCATGTGCACATAAGCAAAAAAACAAAAAATTAAAAATACTCAGATTGGGGCTGGAGAGATGGCTCAGTGGTTAAGAGCATTGACTGTTCTTCCAGAGGTCCTGAGTTCAAATCCCAGCAGCCACATGGTGGCTGACAACCATCTGTAATGAGATCTGATGCCCTCTTCTGGTGTGTCTGAAGACAGCTACAGTGTACTTAAATAAATAAATCTTAAATATATATGTATATATATATATATATATGGAAAAAAAAACCCAATAGCTTTTCTTGGGCAGAATGACAGCCACATGGTCAGTGTTTTGAACAGAAAGATCCCTTCTGTGATCGTTACCAAAGGAAGCAAAAACTCCAGAATTCCCTCGACCAGAAATGCAGCGGGCTTGTGAAGAAACCTGAAGATTCTGCAGGCTGACGTGATTGAGGGCACGGAGTTGGGGTGGCGTGCTCTGTCTGCCTTCAGAAGCACACAGCACGGCCACCCTGTCACTGATGCCTAAGTGTGTCTGTACTTCTCGAACAATGGCAGCAAAAGCAAGCAAATAGATACAGCATAAATAGATACCTAGAGGACCCCTGGGGAAGGAGAGCAGGGCGTCCAAAGCCATATGGAAAGGAATGCTGTCAGAGGCACTGAGGGAAAGTACTACCAGGAACGGGGTGGTGACAGAGTATAGAGTCCTCGTAAGTGAAACAGCACTGCGGCTGGGAAGACAACGCAGAAAGCCGAAAAGATTAGCGCCTCGTGGAGCAAGAAAAATATAATGTGAGCCACAAATAGAATTCTAAATTTTCTAGAGGCAGCTAGAAACAAAGGAAAGAGGAACGGGTAAAATTAATTTTGATAATATATTTTATTTTACCCAGTATAGCCAAAATGTGGCTGTTCCAGTAGGCACGCAATGTAAAAAATGCTAATGAGCTATTTTATATGAATTTTTTTAGTATGTCTCGATAATGTGGAATGTAGATTACCCTTACAGCAGATTTTCATTTGAACCAAACCAAGGTTAAGTGTCCGGCAGACACACAGGGCTAATGGCTAGTACACTATCTTAGGATCTTAAGAGATTTGGAAAAAGCACCCAAATATATCCTTTAACTTGGTAGACTATACCCATTTCATATCCATGAAGAAAAGGTGAGGTCTCCCCAGCAATGGTTCTGGGGCTTCTGGGCCGGAGAGGAATTATGCCCATCTGAATTCCCACCTCTCTTCTTTAAACAGGATGGGCTCGGGATGGTTTAAGTATTTAGTTTAAGTCTGTATGTCAGGGAGATGGCCCAGTCAGTAAAGTGCTTGTAGCATGAGCGTTTGAACCTGAGTTTGATTCCCAGAATCCAAGTTAAACCCAGGTGTGGTGGCACATGCTTGTAATCTGGGTGCCAGGTTGATGAAGATACGTTTATCCCTGGGGCTCTCCAGAAGGTTCCGGGTCAAGGAGAAAAGCTGTCTCAAAAGAGAGGAGATGGGGTGGCTCCTGAGGAATAATATTCCAGGTTGGCCTCTGCCCTCCAAATACCGGCACTCATGTTCATATGCACTCATACAGACTGGCACGTACATATGCACACACTCCTGCAAACACACACACAGTATTCAAATGCAAAAGTAAGAATAAAATCATAGAAAAATAGATAATGCCTTAACTGTGTTGGAATGATGAAGACTCCACATGCATTGTTCTAGAAATAGTAACAAAGTACAAACGAAATAAAAGCCCTCATAGTCAGAAGCACCACAGATGGAGTCGTAAGTGACAGACAGGAAGCAAAACACGAGAGGTTATTTCCTCAGTGCGTAAGGAACTCTGAGGTGACCTGCAAGCAAGCGCAGCAATGTACCTGGGAAACAGGAGAAAGGCACGGATGGCCAGAGTGACACACACACAGGAAGGCCTGCGGGTCCATCTAACCCACTACAAAATGTGATTTTTGCACCTTTCTATACTTTGCTAAAAGCTTGGAGTGACGAATCCAGATAAAAGCATCCTCTGTATACATTGTTGGTGAGATCATAAATGGATCCAAGCTCTGCTGAGGTCAAGTGGAAATTTCCAACTGAAGACAGAAAAGTCACAAATCCTGGTGTAATCTCACTTTTACTAACATGCCTTGGGGCTAGAGAGAGGGCTCTAAGGCTAGGAGTGTCTGCTGCTTGTGCAGACCACCTGGATTCGGTTCCCAGCACCCACATCAGGCAGCTCCCAGTCACCAGTAATGTCCGCACAAAGGATTCAACGACCTCTTCTGGCCCCTGTAGGCACCATCATACACATGCACATACAGACAAACAGACACAGACATACACACAGACACACAGACAAAACACTCATATACATAAAAAAGAAATAAAACATTAAAAATAAAAATCTTAAAGCTGGTCATGGTGGCTTGGGTTTGTAATCCCAGCTAGCACTGCAGAGGCAGAAACTGAAGGCTCCCTGGGGCTCACTGGCCAGCTAACCTAGCCTAACCAGGGAGCCCTGGGACCCAGAGGGAGAGCTTATCTCACAAACCAAGGCTGTCCTGAGGAACAACATTGGAGGTTGACCTCTGCTTCCATATGCATTTGTGCACACACACACACTACTTTAGTGAATGTTATCTGAAAAATGACTTTTTAAATAATGGAGTCAGCTGGACCAGCACTTCTCGCCAACTCAATAAACTAGAGTACTTTTCTCCGAGCATTACGGGGCTCTAGAAACCTGCAGACATGCAGAATCTAAATTCAGAAGGAGAGCGGTTCTCAAAATAGGGTCTGGGGGGTGCATCAGCAGCAACACCCAGGAACTGGCCAGCAATGCAAACTCCGGAACCCTGGTCAGACGTCCTGAACCTGCACACAGGGTAGCCGTCCCAGGAGTCTGTTTGAGGAAGAGCTTCCAGTTATGCCCTGGGCCCCTCACAGACGCCAAGGAAGGCCAAGTCACACAGCTTCGACTCTTCCACTCTTCTCCTCCTGGGATCAGAATGCTAAGTGAATACAGCCATTTGTTTGCCTGCAACACAGCAGCATCCCAAGTCACCTTCCATTCTTTCCAAGGCTAGTAATTCTGCTAACCAATATGTTTCCTAACTGATCCTACCACCAAGAATCCTCTTACAGGACCGATTTTCTCCTGCTTAGGAGCAAAGACGTCTTCCCTCTATGAATTGCACTGACTTCAGTTTGTTCATCAGAGCACTGCGGGAGGCCCGGGCTAGAGGCAGGTGAAAACAAAATATCTAGGTTGTTCTCCTAGCACCCAGCACGGTGTATAGCCCTCTGCCACGTGCCAGGCACAGGGCATGGGAGAGAGACCCACCAGGGGCTTCGAGGAAAGAGCCACTGAGCAAGGGGGCAACACACAGCATCTGCCCAGGGAGGATCAAGTGGTACCTACTGGCTGCTGTCCCACACAGCTGGTGGCATCCATTACTGCCTTTCATTTCCAGCCAAACTCTTCATGTTCACATGGGACCCCAGTTCCCCTCTCTAAATACCAGTGTCTGGCTTTTTCATGTTGCCTTTGAGTTATTAATCCACCCCCCAATATCTACACCATATGTCCCTATCACAGGGTGGACTGCAGCCTCCCAAATGATGTCATAGCTCCCAGGACTTACAACTGTACTCAGAAGCATGGATCCCGCTCCGCGGACCTACAGGGTCTGCATTAAAAACTAGGATTTGTATATACGGAGAGGAATAGAGGTTGCCTGGGAAGGCTGGAGTTGTGTATACAGAGGCCAAATGAATGGCCAGGATGTGGGGGAGGCCTGGGCAAGAGCCTTTCCCAGTATCTTCAGAAAAATATGACTCTCTTCTACCTTGATCTTGCTTGTCTAGAACTTTCTAGAAAGTCTTAGCCTCCAGAATGGAGACAGTAGATATCTGTAGTTGAAGCCACTCAAGTCATGGTTGGTTATCAGAGCAACCATTGCAAAACAATGCATTCTACCATGAGATTCCTGTTTTCACCAAAGGCAGGATGGCCCCTGTAGCTGCCTCCCCAACCCAGGTCGACCCAGTCAACACATGGCCACTAGGGGGCGATGATGAGGTTAGGGGACTCTGACAAAGGGTGAGTCCCGGAACCTGGGGATGCACCCAGAAGCCACCCCACCATGAAGCTTTTCACAACGCAGGGCCCTGAACTGCACCCCAAGCCTCTTACATGAGAATACCAGGGGCAACGTCTGGCAATCTACTTCCTTTAAGAGTTCTCCGACAGGCCGGGCGTGGTGGTGCACGCCTTTAATCCCAGCACTCGGGAGGCAGAGGCAGGCGGATTTCTGAGTTCGAGGCCAGCCTGGTCTACAAAGTGAGCTCCAGGACAGCAAACCCTGTATCGAAAAACCAAAAAAAAAAAAAAAAAAAAGAGTTCTCCGACAGGCCCGGCTCACTGACTAGGCTGGAAGGATTGGACAGCAAGCCCCAGATGTCTTTGCCTCCAAGTGCTGGGATTTCAAGCCTGTTCCACACCATGCCTTTTCCCACGGCTTCTGGAGGCAAAGCACTCTACTGACTGAGTGCTCGCTCTCTCCAGCCCTGCTTTCTGTTTCTGAGCCAGAATTTCATACTGTAGCCCAGGCTGGACTCACAGCAGTCCTCCTGCCTCAGCCTCCCAAGTGCTGGGATTACAGAAATGGGCCATAAACATGTGTTTTAATAGGATCCCCAGGTGAATCAAGGACATATTCTGGGAAAAAAGTCATCCCGGGGATGTAAGAGGAATGATTAAAAGAAAAGAAGAATAAGTCCAAATCATTTTTGAGAGGCAGCATTGAATAGTATAGTCAGTCAGACCCCAACCTGTCACACTCTGGGTCTCAACTCTTTGATCTGTAAAGCGGTGTGCTGCAGAGATCTGCCTTCTGGGGCCACTGAGGACTGAGAGTCAAACGTACATGTGATACAAGCCACACAGAAGCCCGGGAAAAAGAAAAGGAGACACTGTCCACTGTCTTCAGCGGCACTTCCAAGCTGTCTCACAGGAAAAGGGAACACTACAATATTGGAGTCCTTTCGCTCACACGCCAGAACAAGAAGCTCCGCCTGGGACCTAAGCTTCTCTCCTAACAAGTAGCCAGCAAATATGCAAATGTCCATAAGTATGGGTGTTCCGTGTGGCAGAATGGTCACTTAGTGCGGGCTCTGCCTCCTCGCAGTTGGGGCAGTGAACAAGAGGGAGTTTAACCCTTTAATGGCTGTTGGATTCTGGGTCTGAAAACCGTTGCTGCAGTGATGTGATTGTACTGGACTCTGAATCACACACTGAAGCCTGGCAAAGAAGGAGGGCCAAGGCTGTGGTACTTTTTCACAACAGAAAAACAAACCCAAGCTATCATCAAGGAAAACAGCTGGCAGCACCGGCGTACCTCGGTATAAAATGATCTTGGCTGCATTTCCCAGCATTTTCCAGACACTAGAATCTCCCCCCCTCTAACTTTTAAGATTTTTATTTACAATGAATCGAATCCATCCTAAAAGCCGCACAAGTTTCTCTTACAGCCCTGGGAGCAACCGCCATGCCTTCTAACACAACAGCGGCAGGGGAACACACTCTGCACTCTGCTCTTGTCAGTTTCTCTTATTCAGACCATCTCAAGATGTGTCTTCAGGACACAGATTACCTTTAAACAATCCAGTCTGGTGTTCGGGGTTTTTCTTTTCCTTCTAACAGTATATTTGCAAGGGCATCCACTGTTCTAAGAAATTATCATCAGGCTTACAACATCTGCTAACTTATCATGACAGTTTGTCAGGCATCCTCACCCCTACAATTTATCAAGCCGGGCTTTGGAGTGAAGACAGTTTCTCTTGTGCCATTATTTCAAGAGGTGAAGTGTTGAATGTGGCAGTCATCAAGGAAGGGTGCTAAGCTGCCACCTTGAACAGTAAGCCGGTTATCGCTTGTGGTAAGCACCGGCATTTAAGCCCGGGCGTAGTGTCCCCTCCCTGACAAGCTTCATGTATGTATATGACAAAACCTAATTACCGAAGCTGAATTATTTAGGGTCCTACCTGTCATCTTGGATGAAATGAATGCACATGTAAGGGGCTCTCTGGCAATTCCCTTTGTCTTCTCCAGTCAAGTAACTCCCTCTTTCAGTGAGAAATTACAGTGGATGGAGATCCAAGCACGTGCAGATGATGCTGTCAGGGGCTGAGACATCTCGTTATAGCATAGGCACAGCACCACACACACCCACCTCGGGAGCAAGCAAGCTTCGTTAGGTGTGATGAGAGCAAGTGACCTGCTCCTGCCCAGGGCTGCGGCGAGACCGCCGAGACGCTGGGCAGTGTGCTGCACTTGGAGTGACAGAATTGTTTTTCCTGTGTGTTACAAACCCAGAGGTTGGCCAAGCCAGACCACTTTTCTCAGTAGTTTTTATAGCTCAGTGTTATGGTAGTCCCTGGGAAAAAAACCAGGAAGGAGTCACAGGTTGGGGTTCAAGTACAGGGGAATAAACAGAATCAGGTTCCTGATGCATGCTCGTGTATGGAGTGGGGGGTCAGAGCATAACATACAGGAGTCAGTTCTCTCCTTTCACCCTGTGGGTCCCTAGAGAGCTAACTCGGCCTTGTCAGGCTTGTCAGCAAGCACCCTTTACCCACTAAGCCATCTCACCAGCCCTCATATCAAGATTCTCGGTAAAGCCCAAAAGCAATAAGCATACATTCTCCCCACACCCTTCTCTCTCTCACACACACACACCAAAGCCTTATAGATTTCTAGACATGAAATCTGCAGATGAACTATACTAGACATGAAAAGGGTAAGGCACATACGTTCCAGAAACATCAAAGACCGGGGGCTGTTACTACCACATCTGGAAGGGAGATCTAAGGCACCTACTAAATCCAAGACTCACTCCAAGTACCTCGCCTTCAGGGCTATTTCATCTCTCCCCCTTAAGTCACTCAGACATGCCCAGCCATGTGTAAATGTACAGAGGGCAAGGAGAAGAAGAAAACAGGAACCCGACACCTAGTAATAAGCCATTACATAAGGAAGGGAAGCCGGTTCCTTTCGATGCCTGCCTATGAGATAAGCTCAACATCTGGGAAAGACCCTGGATGGCCTTCGTCACCACATCCCACAATAGACAATGTCAACCTTGTCACTATGAACATACACACTATCCTTTCATGTTTTCAAGTGGTAACTGATAGTTAACAGTGCAGGGCCCTCTGCAGCCTTCACAAGTGGCTGTCCGCGCGCTGCCTCATGGATTGACCACAACTTAAATATCCATTTTTCAGGTTACTGATATTTTATCTGAATCTAGTTAATCACCATTACAAAAAGAAATACGGGAATGAGCATGCAGTGTCTCCTCACACGAGTTTGTAGAATTGTTTAGATATTGCTCGCTAAACTTGGAATTGCCTGACCATGGGATACAAACGTCTTTAACTTCACTAGATAGAACAAATAACGTAGCAGCTGGCTGTATCATCTGGGGGCAAGTATAAAAGGTTGCACATCCTAGCCACAGGAGGCTTGGTGTCTTTTCATGGATTTATTGGGCCTGGGCAGTTTTTCCATCTTAAACTCCTAATCAAGGCATTTACTCATTTTGGTGGTTGTTCGTGTTCAGCATGGCTTGCCCTTTCCTCGAGTATTTATGGGAGGCCATTATTCTAGCTAGACACTGGTGTCTTATCAGCTACAGAGACTGCCAAAGTCCTCTCACAAGCCTTGCATGGGATCTGACGACGCGGGCGACACAGGGCAGAAAGGTCTCGGTGTCCATTTACACCGTAGCCTTCAGAGACTTGTCGGCTTCTGTTCTCCCTCTTCGGGCCTCAGTTCTTGCCATGAGGAGAACACACCCAGATCTGAGCAGATGACAGGTACTTGGAGACACTCCACCAACCTGCAAACTTAGATCTTAATATTGGGAAGGTGGGTGAACCCCTGGCTGGCCCCCAGATACATGAAGAAACCCAGCCAGTTAGTACCAGGGAAATCAACTGAGCCAAGTCCAGACACCCTCTGAACTATCAAGTCTACAATGGGAGAGAACCGCTAACACCACGCAGTGGTTGTTACACAGCAGCACTTGCTAAGTGACACCTACACCTTGCACCACAACTCCAGGATGCCAAAACAGTCAGGCAGGGGTGGTGCACAACTTTAATCCCAGCCCTCGGGAGTCAGAAGCAGGCCAATCTCTCTAGTTCTGCCCCCAGCTGGACCAGCCCGTAGTGCAACAATATTTGGCCTTCCCATTATGAGAGGCTGCTGAAAAATTATTTTAAAAACTACATTGGGGCCCCAAAGGTCCCTTTGGCCCAGGTATCCCGTGGTGCTTGGTACTCTGTGGGTAAGATTCCCCTTGGCATGGCTCCTCTCAGGAGAACTGATGAGTGAAGCTGAAATTACCAAGGATCCTAAGGTTGTTCTCCACACGCATGCTCTGTGTGTGCAAACCTTGGGCAATGGGTGTGCCCAGGGCTGCAGACTTGGCTGAGAGGATTCCAGAGGCAAGGGCTCCTACTTCCTGCTACTGAACACTAAACCCCATTGTTCCAGGTAGCTGCCTTTCTTCTGGGGGCTCCCATGCCGACACCCCTTCTCATCAGCAGAACTCAAAGGGCTAGAAAACTTTCTTGGCATCGAGGTAGCCTGTGTCACATGATCAGGCTGGCACTGAAGAAATCGAGTCAGCCGTTTATCTTCGAGTCCGTCACTCTTTCTGGTGTTGGCTAACACAGCCGTGGCAGCAGCCGCGTCTGACATACCTGTGTGGAAAAGATGCAACGCAGGGCAGCCGGCAGGCAGCTGGCTCTCTGACCCGCACTGGCCTGCTCACCTGAGCCGTCCAGGGATGTCACTTGGGGTATTGCATTGGATACTTTTCTCATGGCTATGGCCAAATAATTAACAAGAATCACCTGAAGGAGTGGGGCAGTGGTGGCTCACGTCTTTAATCCCAGCACTTGGGAGGCAGAAGCAGGTGGATTTCTGAGTTTGAGGCCAGCCTGGTCTACAGAGTGAGTTCCAGGACAGCCAGGGCTACATAGAGAAACCCTGTCTCGAAAAACCAAACCAAACCAAACAAACAAATAAACAAACCAAATAGCACCTGAAGGGAGGAAGGGCTTTCGTCTGCTAAGTTTGAAGAAGGCACAACCCATACTGGCACATAAGCTGGTAGTCACATCGTGTCCACAAGCAAGAGAGAGACTGTGTCTCTGTTCAAGATTCTTCTACATTAATCCCTAGACACTAAGTCCATTGCTGAATTCCTGTTCACCTGACTCATCTGTGGCCTAAGGGAGCAACTTAATTATGCCTTGGAACATATAGGTACAACCACAGTCATTGGGATGGTTATTGCGGCTATCATAACTGCCACAGTTAGCGCTGCTACAGCATCGGTGGCCTTAATTCAGTCCACCCAAACTACAGACTGTAAGTTCCCGACTTCCGAACAGACACCTCGAGGTGGTGTTTGGTGCTTGCCCAGGTTACCCATTATATTCGCTTCTCAGGATCAACCTTCAGACACAGCCTTTTACAGGAATGGCCATTCTACGTGTCTCCCTCCTCCTCCCAGTCGCCTTGGCCAGCTTATCAAAAGGACCAAGGGGAACAAGGCGGTGCTGACTCGGGCTGCCCCATGGTGCACCGCGCCGTGACTAGCTCTTTGTGCCGGTGAGCAGGTCTATTCACAGGTTCCTTCCATGAAACAAAGCAAGAGCGTGCATGGTGGTGCATTATGGTAAGACTATCTCGTACATTCTAAGGGCCTGCAATCTGTGCTAGACCTTGCAGCCAGAGTTAAGGACTCCACTTGAGGTCACTGGAGACTTGACTGTGTCCTGCTGTGGCTCCACTCAGCCTGTTTGTTTAACCTGTCTTAGAGACTAATTTAACAACCAACCTTATTTGCCTTGGATTTCCCACAGAATCAACTTTTACAACCTGAGCTAACGCACGGCTGTAATCTGCAATTGTGTACTCCTCAAGGTCCTTGATCAAGAGTCATGTGTATGTGTTTCTACCCGAGCTGCGATAGTCATTTGCTGGAAACATAGAGTGCAGGTTGAAAGGAACCTTATGAAAGAAAGGCATATCCACCATAAATATTGAACACAGCACTTGGATACAGCTTGATAAAGTCTGTAGAGCTGTTTGTTATCTGGGTAAGTTGGGGCCAATGACTTAATCCCCTGTAAAACTCAGTTAAAGATTTCTATACAGTATCACATTTCTTCCCTGTGTGAAGAAGGTTCCTGTGCTGTTCAATAAAGTCAGAACAAAGCCCTTTGTTAAGGACAGACACAATCATACAACAGACAGACCACGCACACCGACAGACACACATACTGACAGACATATACAAACACACACAGACACACAGTCACAGACAGACAGACACACACACACTGACACAGACATGCACATAGTCGCAGACACACAGATGAAGACACAGGGACAGATTCACAAGACAGCCTTCAGGCAGCCACAAATTCAACTCCTGCAACACACCAGCAGGACAGAAGACATAGGGAGCATGTGGCCGAGAATTCAAATCTGGACTCACTCTTGTTTAAGTGACTCTGAGGAAAAATGCTTCATTGATTTCTTCCCTTAATGCAACATGGATGTATTACTAGTGACTGAATATATTATTAATGCCACCAAACTGACCACAAGCTCACAAGTTTTTGTCCAGGAGTTAGCATGGGTCCTCCGGCTTCAATTAACCTTACAGCCATGCCCAGAGGCTGACCTCATCTAGACAGTCAGTCCTTCAGACTGGGAATGCAGAGGGGCTTCCCTCCGGAGGTTAGACACACTACTAGTTAGATGAAGACCTGTTCCATTGCTCCAGCATGGCGGGTCCCGATGAGAAGAGGCAGTCCATGGTTTTAAGGCATTTATTGTAGAAAGGCAAAGAGAGGGAGAGAGTAGAGAAGTAGAGGGCAGCCATGGCCACGTGGAGATGGGGGGGAAAGGGAAGGTGGAGAAAGGGGGAGCAAGAGGGTGAGAGTAAGAGAAACAAGAGAGTAAGAGGGTAAGAGAGTAAGAAAGGGAGGGGGGGCAAACAGTCCCTTTTATAGTGGACCCAGCCTACCTGGCTGTTGCAGGTAACTGTGGGGATGGAGTCCAGACAGAATACCAGGAGCTTGGGGCATTGCCTATGTGACTGATGGCCACACAACTCTCTGGGGGGGGGGAGGGGCATCTGTGGGAGGCTGTAGCTGACAGGAGCTAGGGGCCCAGGAGGTGTGGCTAAACACCTGCCATCCCACACAGGCAGAGTTCAAGGCCTGTGCTCAACCAGGGATCAGGCTGTCTGTGCACAGCTTACCACCCCACATACAAGCACCTATGGGGTGCACTTCTCATTCAAACCACCACAGGACACTCCCCCACACCATTTCAGAGGGCTCAATCATGGCAGCTCGCCCACCCTCCATGGTCCCCACCCTCCACGGTCACCCCTCATGCACCCTCCCCATCCATGGTTCCCACCCTCCAAAGCCTCACCCCAGACACAACAGCTCCGACTCTGCCTCCTGACCTTCCCACTGTCCCATGCCCCTCTCAAGATGTGAGGCCCCTGGTGACCTTATTTAACATGCAGACACCTGGGCCACACCCTGGGCATATTTAATGGAGTGGAACTCTAGTACCAGCCACTTGTTAGATAATGCAGTACTTCTCCAGGGCTTCCAACGTTTCAATCCAAGGCTGGTGGTGCAATCAGGAGATAGAGGCAGGAGGCTCAGGAGATCAAGGTCAACTAGAGCCACAGCCAGTCTCAGAACAGCAAAGTCTGAAACCCACACAGTCAGGCCCTTTCCTTCTTCCTCCTGCGAGTGTCCCAAACATCCGAAGAGAAATTCTTGCCCTTGCAAAAGAAGTCTTTGTAATAAATAAGATGACTCTAGCCTCAAAGGGGAATGTACTTCATTTCAATGACAATGACATCCAAAATCCAGGACCTTGACAGAAGCAAGGGCGAGACAGACCTTGGTGGCAGGCGACTGTGGCTGGGTATAGGTATCAGAGAGAAGATATGCATACATGCATGTATGCATGCATACATAAATACATAGGCACTCAGACACATACATGTACCCACATGCACACATGCCTGTGCCTTGGTGTGATGGTTTGTATATTCTTGGACCAGGGAGTGGCACCATCTGGAGGTGTGGCCTTGTTGGAATTGGTATGACCTGGTTGGAGTAGGTGTGTCACTGTGGATGTGGGCATAAGATCCTCACCCTAGTTGCTGGGAAGTCAGTCTTCCACTAGCTCCTCCTGTGCCATGACAGCCTGGATGCTGCCAGGCTCCCACCTTGATGATAATGGACTGAACCTCTGAACCTGTAAGCCAGCCCCAATTAAATGTTGTTTTTGATAAGACTTGCCTTGGTCACGGTGTCTGTTCGCAGCAGTAAAACCCTAACTAAGACACTTGGATATAGGGGATGGGGATTCCCGGTGGGGAGATTCCACCATCAGCGTTGTTCGGAGCAATCAGCTTTCCTGCTCCTCCACCTTCCCTGCCAGCTCAAAAGCACTGATTATAAATGGCAGAGGTCTTTCAGCTTCTTAGGCAAACATAATTATGAAAGTAAATAAAGCATGAACCACCGCAGAACACATTCAATGTGCACATTAAAATTTACATTTTTTTCATCTCCTGCATGTTTAATTATCTGAGCCTTGTGTTTAGAGTGCTAAGAAAGTGGTCAATTGAAAAGGGCATAGACACATTGCCTCATGTTATTCAGCTTAAGTGAAAGGAAGGGTTTTTATAAAGATCTCAAGGTCCCTGCTCACTCCTCACCCATCAAACACTTCCTGAAGGTCTGTTATATAACGGGCTCTTTGCTAACCAGGACCCCGCAGAGAACAAGACAGGCCTGTGTCTTAGCGTCCACTGCCAACTTGCCAACCTGACGTAAACCTAACGTCACCAAGGAAGCAGGAACCTCCACTGAAGCGTCACCTCCATCATACTGGCCTGGAGCCAGGTCTGTGGGGCATTTTTTTTTCACATTGGAGAGGTCCAGGCCACTGAGGGAGGTGCCTAAGGAAGGTAGCTGAGCCAGCCAGTAAGCAGTGTTCCCCTGGTGGGTTTCGCTTCAAGTTCCTGCCTCGGTTTCCCTCGATGACTGCTTATAACCTGTAAACACCCTTTCCTGCCCACGTTGCTTTTGATCACTGTTTTAGCACAGCAACAGAGAACACAGGATGGTGTGTCTCCACCTTGCATGGGACACAAGCATCCAGGTCTTCACAAGAAGACAAGGGCCTAGAGTGGATCCTGTCACAGGCAAAGCTGAGAGCCTTCTGAGGAAGGAGCACAGAGCAAGCTGGAGGAAAACTGGAGAGAGTGTAATAGGCCCCAAAGGGGCAATGCTCTAGCCCCGTGGTTCCTAGCCTTCCTAATGCTGCAACCCTTTAATACAGTTCTTCATATTGTGGTGATCCCCAACCATAAATTATTTTCATTGCTACTTCATAGCTGTAATTTTGCTACTGTTGTGAGTCATAGTGTAAATACCTGATAATACAGGAGATCGGATCTGTGAATCCTGTGGGGGTAGAGACCCACAGGTTAAAAACTGCTGCTCTAGGCAAAGGAGCTAACTGGTGCAAAGCCTGGCAGACAGGAAGGACATCTAGTGCGCTGCTAAAGATGGTTAGCACAGGAAAGACCGTGGAGGGCATCAAGGGCCAGAGCATCGAGGGCTGACAAAGCCTGTCACCCAGGGCACCATGAGCCCTTGGACAGGTTTAAGGCAGACTCAAGATGGAACTCTCAGGCTGTGAATGATGCTACAGATTATAACCTGAAGCCAGAGATGATGGGTCCCTGGATAGTGGAGATGGAAGTACAGAGAGAAAGGATTAAGTGAGGTGTGCTCACACCAGGGGTCAGCAGCTGATTCTGCAAAGGGCCAGATAGGGAAATAGCTCTGCCCCCAACCACTGACCATCTGTATGTGAGGGTTCTGTATCTACAGTCAATCAACCACCGGTAGGGAAATATTCACAGGAGGGATGGCAGAGATGGCTGGGCGGCTCAGAGCGGTTACTGCAAAGCTGGTAGGGAGCATGTCTCCATTCCTGATACCCATGCAGGAGGTTGGCAACTCTCTACTGCCTGCCACTGCAACCCCAGGGAACCTGATGCTCTCTTCTGGCCCCTCTGATTACCTACACACACATTCACATAATTAAAAAAAAAGTTTTGAAAGTATATTCACAGGACAGGAGAGAAGGGTCTACAGGACTGTAATTCCAGCACATCTGAGGCTAAGGCAGGAGGATGAAGAGTTTGCAGTCAGCCTGGACTATATAGCCCAGAAAGAGGAAAGGGGTGAGGAGGGAGGGTTAGGGAGAGGGGATGGGGAAGGGAGATGCAGGGGTGAGAAGAGAAAAGTGGATGGTTCCCAGCCTGTGGGTCACAATCCCCACAGCGGTTGCATATCAGGTATCCTGTGAATCAGGTTTACATCATGATTCATAACAGCAGCAGAATCACAATTATAAAGTACCAATGAAAATAATTTTATGGTTGGAGACCACTGTCACATGAGAAACTATATTAAAGGGTCATGGTGCTAGGAAGGTTAACAACTGCTGTGGTGGAGGGAGGGGAGGTTGAAGAGAAAGGAAGAAGGGGGAGGGAGTCCAGAGTAGAAAAGGAGAGGAAAACAAGATGGGAGGGAGGGAAAGAGGGAGAAAGGAGGGAGGGAAGGAGGGAGGGAGGGAGAGAGGGAGAGAGGGAGGGAGGAAATAAGGAAGGAGAGAGAAAGGGGAAGATGGGGATGGAAGAGGAGAGACATTTGGAAGAGTTCCAGAGGGTTCCAGAACGTTCCAGTTCCAGCAAAGCTTGGCTATGTGGCTGATCAGTGAAGAGCTGTGTGGGATGATGCACAGCTCCTGCCAACCTACAGGCTCCTCCTCTTCTGCACTCTTGCCTCTCATCCTGTTCCCTTGTGTGGCTTGGCCCATAACACGCATCTGTATGGAGCACACAGAGGCTCCTCCTGTGATCCTCTTACACGGCACAGTCATAACTGACACACATTCACACTTCCAGTAGCATGTTTCCAGTAGCGTGCAGGTGAGTTAACGTTCCCAGGTTCTGTGTGGCTTCTCTGCAAACACTATGCCATTTTATATTGGTGAGGGGGTTCCTGGGACCCACTCCCCAGGGATGCTGAGTGAGCAAGTACACCGTCCCATCCCGTGAAGGTAGCTTTGGATGTCAAGTAAATGGGGGGATGGAGCTGATGTGGCCCTGGGTTGCATTTGACCAGTCCCTTCAGAATGACATCACAGGGTCAGAGGGTTGGGTGGCTGACTGGAACATAATGAAGGCAGCCCTGGGGGAGGTGGGGAAGGGGCATCTGACAGTGATGGGCAGGCCCCCTGGCTACAGGGCTTCATTCACCAGAGACGCTAAGTCTGACCACAGCCTTAAAGCGAACCCTTCTAGCACTGCCCTGTCTCCTTCACACAGTCCATGTGCACACACCACACAGATGGATGCCCTAATGCCCAGTGCTCCCGTGAGCTCGCTTCACCCATGCCAGCCTGCAGCTCACCCCTCACTTCATGCTCGGCAGACACAGAACCCTCTCAGGCCACCTCGCCTCACCCTCCTGCAGTCTCCGCCCCTGAGGAGATAGCATTATATCAGTGTGGCCTCTCAGGCACCTCTTCTTTCAGGAGGAACTGGCCAGTAAGCCTTGACCTGGCCTGGCGGACGATACGAGAGGCCTGTACCTCCAGTGCTATGGGAACACTAGTCTTCTCTCCTGGCAGATCTGTTCTTTTACAAATCTGCTGTTATGTGCTATGTGAGCAGCCAAGTGGGTGGACCAAAGCCGCCTTGGGAGCCTACATTGCCTCACTGAGTCCCAAAGGAGCTGGCCAGCTTTTGAGGCCCTGGTTCTACCCACTCTTAGCCACATATGGCTCTCTTCCTGGTGCATTCGTCTTCTGACTCTGGTCTGCATGCCAGCTCTGAACCAAACTGAGCCAGTCCCTTATGCCACCTACTCATACGTGAAATCTCCCCAGGCTGTGGATGGCCCTTACCAACAGTGTACGACTCTCCAGCCTGCATGCTGCCCAGAGAAGACATGTCCCATTCCCCATGTCCCATGAGGCTCTCCACCCACATCCACTGGCATCAGCCCACTCACACATCTAGTCTACCATCCAATGCCACCATCCAAGCTTCCAGTTGGTCCCTACGTATCTTGTCTCGCCCTTCTGAAGTATCCGTGTATCCACTGCCAGGTTAAGAGACAAAGATTGACCAGGTCACAACTATGCAGAAACCCAACTTTCCCTCGGCCCCCACACCCAGGAAACTGCTAGCACCTTGTGGGTGGTGTGAGTACTCTGTAGCTCAGAGCGCTTTAAAAGACACCAGGCTCAGGGAACAGTATTTCTACATCAGGAAGGCAGTTGCATGGAGAGAGAAAAATGCAAAAAGAGGCTACCTTCCCATCTCAAGACCATGTGTGTCCATCACTCTTCTCGTTGCTGTGGAAACATCAGACAAAAACCATCTGAGGAAGGGAAAGTTCCTTCTGGACTGTGCTTTGAGGACACAGCCCATCATGGCAGGCAAGGCACACCAGCAGGAGCGTGAGGCAGCTGGTCACATGGTGTCCACATTCAGGAAGCAGAGAGGGATGAGTGGTGGTGCTCCACTCACTCCCTTTGATTCCATCCTACCCCTCCCCTGTAGAATGAGTGCTCCGCCCACTCTTTCCCTTTGACTCTGTCCCGCCTCTCCCCAGCAGAATGAGGCCTTACACAGATAAGGTGGAACTTCCCACCTCAGCCAATCCAATCTAGAAGCTTCCTTGTAAAAGATACATAGGGATTCGTCTCCTTGGTGAGTCTAGACTGTCAAGTTGACAGTTGACAATTAATATGAACCATTACATCTCGGCATCACCAGCTGAGGTCCATGGGCCCAGGAGCCCATGGGGCACCTGGGCTCCATCCTTGCCCCCTATCAAGATGCTCATGACCTCAAGGTCATCACCTGCATCAGGAGTCAGTGATGACTATGCTGCCTCTATGCTGTCTTGGCGGTAAATAAATTAAGCAAGGCAAAATATCCAGTTGCTAAAATTGTTATATAAAGTTTATCAGACACAGCAAGTCTGTGGATTTCCTACCTCAGAATCCCCTGGGACACTTGGTAAAAACGCAGAGCCCTAGTTCCGCTCCAGCTCCCTGGATAGAGAGACTTTCGGGGAGGGAGAGCTTTGGGAAGCTGTTGTTTTAAAAAGCATGTTGTGTCTAATGTACACACAAGCTTTGGCATACAGAATCCCTCCAAGAGCACTTAATCCCGTGGTTGCCCAGAGGTGATTTTCTCAGAGTCTCCTTGAAACGGAGAGGCATCGGCAGCTGGGACAATGCTTCGGAACCCCTGAGCCGGAGCTAAACCTAGTCGCCTTCTCCGGAGTGACACCTTTGGCTGATTTTGTGAATCAGCCAGAGTCCCAGCTATGATCCAATTACCATGGTTCCTGCCATCCGAGGCAACACTCCATTAAACATCAGGATGGAGAGACTCAAGCTCCCCACTTGAGTGCCAGCTAATTAAAGTCTTTAAAGTATGCAGCTAGAACACAGCCAATATTCCAGAAACAGACACCGAACTGGGGATTTAAAAAGAGAGAGAGAGAGAAGATAAAGAAAGAAACTTTGGTTCAGAAACCTATATGGCTTTCTCTTCAAAATGACCTGAGGGCTGGGAGATGGGTCAATGGATAAAGTGCTGGCCGCACAAGCACAGCCTGAGTTGGAGCCCTAACAACAACACATCAAAGCCAGGCTCAACAACACATGCTTTTAATCCCAGCACTGGGGAGGTGGAGGCAGGAAAATCCTAGGGACCTGCTAGTCTAGCAGAATTGGTTCCGTGAGAGAGCCTGCCTAAAACAACAAGGTGAGCAGTGAAGACCCTCAAGGTCATCCGTCAGCCTCCACACACAGGCACACCCCATGTACTGTTACTGTACACACACACACACATCCATGCACCATTACTGCCCCCCCCCCACACACACACACACAATGATCTTACAATTAAGCCATTTGAGAGGCAAGGGGGCCCAGAGGGCAGAGAGAAAAGAAAGCCACGTCGAGGACAAGGTATCTGGCAGTGACTCTGATGCAGCGGTCCTGTTTAAGTTCACGGTGACTTTCTGTTTCAGGCTCTGCAGAACAACAGGTGAAAGCACACTCCAAGGGTTTCCAGGAACTGGTGAACGGGCTGCACCGGGTCATGATCCTCACAGAAGGTGAGATGCACAATTTCACATTTTCCATTAAAGGTGATGGACTGTTCAAAGCCAAAGCACTGGCGGTGTGCTAAATATTTCGGGAAACTCGGAGACGGAAAAAATGTGTGACAAAGCAATGTGATGGGCTGGGGGTGGGGGGGGAGACAGGGTGGGAGACGCCTGCCACTGGGTAGCTGTGAGACCTCATCGGAAACAGCCCGGTGGTAACTCTGATTCAGGATGCAGTGATCACTAGGCAACACGCAAACACAAGAGTGGATAGGTTTTTTTATTGGGGGGGGGGGGTCTCTGTATGTGGTGTGTGTGTGGTATGTCTGTTATATGTGTTGTGTATGTGTGGGTATATGTATGTGTTTCTGTGCATGTAGGTGTATGTGTGGTGTGTATGTATTATGGTGTTTGTATGGTAGTGTGTGTGTCGTTATGTGTGTGTGGTATGTCTGTGTGTGTGTGTTATGTCTGTGTGTGGTATTGAAGTGTGTATGTGTGCATGTGTGTGTGTGTTTGTGTGTGTGTGTATGTGTGTGGTATATCTGTATGTGTGTGTATGTGGTGTTTATATGGGGTGTATGCATCTGTGTGTTTGTCGTATGTCTCTGTGTGTTTATTATGCCTCTGTGTGGTATTTGTGTGTGTGTGTGTGTGTGTGTGTGTGTGTGTGTGTTTGTGTGTAGTATATATTTATGAGTATGGTGTATGTGTGGTATGTCTGTGTGTTTGTTATGTCTCTGTGTGTGTTATATTTGTGTGTGTGTGTATGCTTGTGTGTATGTGTGTATATATGTATGTATGTATGGTGAATAGTCATGAGGGGGTCATCCACCCATGCACAAGCACAGAGGCTGGAAGACTGCACCAGGTGTCATGCACTGACGCTTTCTGCCTTATTCCCTAGACAGGGTTTCTCACTCTACCTGAGCCAGGCTGACAAGCAGCAAGACTCAGGCATCCTCCTGTCTCCATCACTCACCCAGAGCACTAAGATTAGACATGTGTGCCAACCACAGTGTTTTTACATGGGTGCTGGGTATTCAAAAACTGATCCCCATGCTTGTCTGACAAGGGCTCTTTCTCAAGCCATCCCCACAGCCCCTGGAGACATATTATATATTCTTAAATTCAGTCAAGAAAATAGAATGAATGGGACACTACTCCCAGAAGCTGGCGGGACAGGAGCTCCAGAAGAACACTAGAAACAACAAAAACCGGAAGGAGTGTTCAGGAGGTAACGGTACGGCGTACGATGGGAGACATGAATGTGACACGACATTAACTAAAAAGGTCCTCATGAGAAAGTGAGCCCAGGGCTGGGAGAAGGCTCAGTAAACTGCGTGACAGCTTGAGCTTCATGGCCAGCAACCATGCAAAGGAACCAGGTGTGGCGGTGCACAGCTGTAGTCACAGCTCTGGGGAGCCAGGGACAGGAGGATCTCAGGGTACACTGGCCAGCCAGCCTAGCCAAACCTGTTAGCTTTAAGTTCGGTGAGAAGTATTATCTCCAAAAAAAAAAAAAAAAGAAAAAAGAAAGAAGAAAAAAGTAGAAAATAATTGTGAAAAACACCCAAGAGATTGACTTCTGGCCTCTACACACCATGCGCACATATATGCACACATGCAAACATGAATGTATACACACTAAAGTAAAAAAGGTAAGACCTAATTCTATTGTTTATTAAATGTAAAGACACATGAGTACACACTATGAGAGGACCAGCTGTTATTACTAGAACAAAATAGAGGTTAATAGAGAAAGCATCATCAACTTTACTCCTCTGGAAGTCTTCAGCTCTCTTCCCCCTGTCCAGAGAGGGCGGCCTACTCTCCAGAGAGCTGTCTATTCAGAGTTCTGCTCGGGAAATTTCACAAAGCACTCTTATGCCCAAAATACGCAAGAAGAAAATTCCTCCACTTTTTTTACAGCAGGTTTTAACAAACACATTATCTGTGTCATACCCACCCCCCAAAAAGACTTGCTGTGTTGAAGCAATGTCCAGTGTCACTGAGGCCTCTGGGGGTGATAAGGTTAGATGAGGCATGATTGAACTAGTGTATTGATGAGAAAAGTCCCCATCGGAGGCTCGCCATCTCTCTCTCTGCCTCAACTCGTGTACAGACACAATGGGAAGGCAGCCATCTGCAAACCGGGAAGATATGGCCCTCACCTGTAATCAAATCAGCCAGAGCCTTGAGACGGTGTGTTATTTAAGCATCCCTGACTGGTGTTTTGTTACGGCGGTGCGACCCAAAAGACAGCTGGGACACTCTTAGGTGTCGTCTGCTCTGCTGTCCCTCAGGATAGCGTGGTGAACCGATGAGTAATCTCCTCAAAGAGGCTGGTGTGGTACTGCGCTCGCTGCTCCAGATGATAGTGACAGCCCACGCTGTCTCGAGGAGCTCTGGGCAGCACACTGCTCTCAAGTCTGCCTCGGCCCCTGCAGCCAAAACCACTGCTGTACAAATCATGCCTGTGGCAGACACTGGCTACCTTCAGGCTTCTTCTTGGAACTTCCAGACATCAGGGCTGAACACCACCTTCTGCCAGAGGCTGCTTCTGTCGGCCTGTCCCTAGCCACTCTTCTGCACTATGGAGTCACTGCCATCCTGTTCAACACAAGGTCCTTAGTTCATGAGGCTGACGGGACGGGAGCCACCCTGAAGACACATGTTCATGAGTGTGCATGTGAGAGAGTGTGTGTGTGTGCCCGCACCTTCTGAACTGCACATATGCAAGTGTCAATGTGTGTAGAAATGCACCTACATTTCCACTGTTGACGACCACTTATGGGACCACATGCCTGATCTCACTTTGCTGATGATCAGCAGAGAGCAAGCCAGGAGTCCCTCAGTCGGTGAAGCTCTGTAAACAGGAAACCTTCCCTCATGTCCCCTAGGCAGGCCCCCCACGGTCACACACATGCTGTTTGTCCATGAAGAAGCTGGAGTGTTAATCAGAGTCTCGGATTCCTGAGCACAGCGTGGCCCTCAGGGAACCCCCACACAGCCACCAGCAGGTGTTTAGGGAAGAGATGTCCAGAGTGGGCTCTGCTTAAGAACACACTGTGCCTGCCCTGTGGCTTACGGCGGCATCCACAGGACAAGCTTCCTCTACCACAGCATCTCTCTAGTTTAGCCCTACAAGTATCAAGAGGAGACGTTTGCCCAGGGGATGGGGGGGGTGGATCCATGAGTAAAGTGCTTGCTGTGTTCAGACTGCTGGAGTAGGCTGGCCAGCCTGCCTGGCTGAATCGGTGAACCCCGGGACTCAGTTAAAGACCCTGTCTCAAAAGAACAAGGTCAACACCTAAAGTTGACCTCTGGCATCTATACACACTCACAGATATACACACACACACATACTCACTCTGTGTGTGTGTGTTTGTGTGTGTGTGAGACACTCTAGTCTGAAGTGTAGCTCACAGAGAGAGGCAGGACTACATATAGAGGCTAAAAGCAATGGGAAGTCTGACAGAGAGGACCAAGGTCTCGATTCTGCTGTAGCTCCAATCAGAACCCCCTCCCCCAAAGCACCAGCTTATTCATCCCTCCAACAGGTGACTAGAGCAGAACAGGGTTGGTTCCCTGTGGAGAACATCTATGAAGGACAGAGATGCATGTAAATGCCCCTCTGGTGGTCAAAGTTTGCCTCGTGCAGCAATGCCACTTCAGACATCGATCGTGTGTAGTTCCTGGAAGCAGCTCCTGCCCTCCAAAAACTGTCACCAGCCCGAGTGTGCTATGCCTGTCCCACACAGTTGCATTTTTATAAAGCTATCGCCCTGGCCAACACAGTGAGACCTGATAGATGCTGGGGACATAATTAAACCTGTGAGGAAGCTGGTGTCCCCTACTCCCGCCCGGAGCCTGCTTAGGAGGGACATACAGTTCTGCACACAGGAGAAAGCCACGGAGGGCCGGAGGGCCACAGGCGCCTGCTGCTTCCTCCCTCTCATGCAGCCTCTCTGAGATGTCAGACGCCAATAGGGAGGGGGTGGGGGAGAGCACGCTTCTCTGGGTAAGTGTGCCAAGATGGAGGCAAGCTGAGGAAAGCAGGCAGCACCAACACAGGCAGTGTTAGCATTTGTTTTTTTTTTTTTTTTTCAGAAAGCAGAAAACAAGATTCCATTCTGAGGCATCCATAGGCATACACGGGCATGAACAGGAAGAAGAGCCAGCCAACAGCGAGTGAAGGCTTTCCGGCCTCCTACCTCCCCCTGCTCCTCCAAGACCATTCATTGACTGCCTACTCTGACTCTGCAGTAAGGCTCAATGGATTAAAAACGGAAAAGGCCTCAAGTTAAACACCACCCCCCACCCAAACTCTCCCACAGCCTCAGAAGTGGTTGGCTCACAAATTCTAGGAGCAGTAAGCGTTCAGGGAATCAAGTCTGGCTGCCCCAGAAGGACCATACCCTCCCTGTCTGTGCCCAGTCGATATGGGATAGCCACGGGGATTCCGCTATCAAAACCCATTAATTGACATGCCACATGGCCCCTGTGGAAGGGCCAAGCTGCGGTCCTTTTCAGGTCTGGGAAGCAAATTGACAGAGACACGGGAAGGAAGGCTTTAGCCGGCCTTGGAGCGCAGGGCAGCAGGCTACTTCTGCGCACAACTCTGTGGCCATTTGTATTCAGAAGCTGGGGTAATCAGAAACAACAAAGCCTGCCTGTTTATGAGACTTTCTGAGACACGTTCCCCTTCTCACATTAACAGCGGCAATTAATTTCCTCTCCAATGTCCCAGATCAGATGTCTACTGAATCTTCTGCCAACAAGTGAGGTCTGGGCCCCGATGGTTAGGGCGCCTCTTTCTCAGCCCCTCCCCAACCCCATCCCACAGCATTTAGCATCCATCCACTCCGCAACAATTTCTGCTTTTCTGTATTATCTATCCAGAGCTTGCCCCCTGGGAGCATCTCTGTATCTAAAGCATATATTGTAAAACAAACACGAACCGAAGATTAACAATAACAACAAAGAAAGCACGAAGCACAGTACAAATTAGCCCGTGACTATGTACATTGCCCAGAGAAATCCCCTCTGCTCGGCCAGCTGGTCAAATACACCTGCCGCCAAGCCTGGTACCTCCACCATTCCCCTCTCTCCCAGGTCCCAGTAAGGAGGACCAATGATGACTGGAAGGGCCCTTAATGATGACCGGCTTAGGAGCCCTCATGGCCCCACTGAGAAAGCAGAATGGGGTCTAGCCAGGACTGTATAGAACAACTGAGCCACTTCAACCCCCTGCTCAGGAGCTGGGGCCACTGAGTAGGAAATCTTCCAGTAAGAAGTTTACACGTAGCTAGACCGTTTTAAGAGGAGAATCCACAGCACTCCCATGACAGGCTCTAAAAGCCACCGGCATGGACAGTTAGATCTGACAGCAAAGAAACCAAACATCCAGGGGACAGAAACAGACTCTGTCATTCAAGCTTCCAGTGGAAAGACAACAGCTGACAGATGGTGGCTCCTTAGGAAACTGTCACAGCCGACCCTGCGGCCATCGCATCCTCTGCCGGATCCAGGGAATGGGCTCGAGTGTGTGTGCCCTGCAAATGGTAAATTTTGCGGCAGGCAGCCCTGGGGCCCAGCAATCTCGGTTCCCAGAGGTCATCCTTTCTTCTCTCTGGTTGGTAATTTAAGGTGAGACAGGAGGAAGGGCTCAGACATGGCTGCACAGGCCTGAAATCCCAGCATTTGGGAGGTGAAGCGGGAAGATTGTAAGTTCAAGGCTAATCTGGTTTACATAAAAAGGCTAGAAGGAAGGAAGGAAGGAAGGAAGGAAGGAAGGAAGGAAGGAAGGAAGGAAGGAAGGAAGGAGAGAGAAAAAGGAAGGTGGGAGGGAAGGAAGGAGAAAGAGGAAGACAGGAAAGGAGGGAGGGAAGGAGACAGGGAGAGAGGGAGAAAGGGAGAATATGTCAGGGAGTGGGAATACAGGAAAAGCAGAGGGGGAGAGTACACACACAAGAGCCCTTTCGCCATGTCCTGGAGCACATATCCCCTGGCTCCCTACGATCTAGCAGAAAAACAATCTCATTTTCTTCATATACTTCTCCCCTTTCTGGGTGATCAGTGAATCCGGGCACCAACTCAGAGGTACTTCCGTCCACCTCTAAGACCCATGTGTGTGGTACGGGGACATGCCACACATCCCACCCTGTGGCTGACATCAACCCTTCTCTCCTCTGCAAGTAGCATGCACTGTGGTAACAAGTTTAGCCAAAGGCTTCCTCTGGCTGCTGTAGCACAGCCTGGCCTTGGCTCTCTGCTTGGCAAAGCAGCTCAGGCCAGAAAGTGATGTTCAAACCACCTGCCTGGTTCCCACCCAGAAGCTCAATAGCTCTGCTTCTCCCCAGCAGTGATGTTTTTGTTGCTGTTGGCATCTTACAGTCTCCAGATGGTAGGGAGGAAACCTGGAGCTGAGAGACACATGGTCATACATGTCAGAGGTGAACTCTGACCTCCCAGACCCCCCCTCCACCTGCCACTTCCCGTTAACATGTGACAAACTAGTAAAGGTCTTTCTATCCTTGGCTGTGTTGTCATCTCCCTGATGACTCCATCAGCTCTCCAGCTCTCCCTGAACCACGATCCTAAGCCTCCCCTCCCCCTAGTTCCGGTTGCTCTTATATAGGTGCTCTACATCGTCAGCTACAACTGACAGATCTGATGTTCAAAATCTGAAGTTAGCAAGATGTGAACTGTGAGGCATTCATTAGTCATGCCAATAGGCGAGTACTTTCTTGATGGAAGGAATCACCACTCACTCCCTCTGACGACCTGTCTGTTTAGAATGTGCCGACTACCTGAGTAGTCATACGAATGGATCCACCAAGGCAAACAGAAGCAAGTCTGCTGCGGGGAGTGGGATGACGATACTCACCAGGTGAGGCATCAGGAGGTCAGCCAGGTAGACAAAGGTGGCCCCCAGGGTGAAGCCAACAGCCACTGGGAAGAAGGCAAAGGCACCGAAACCTCCCGAGGATGTCGCCATCTCCACCGCTGGTGCGAGCAGCGACCAGTAGGAAGCCGCTAACATGACCTGGGGAAAGCACAGGGAGAAGCTAGTCATTAACCAACCATAAGGCTTTTTGGGGTAGGGGAACAACGCATAACTCCAAACCACAGAGGAAAACCAACCCATAAGGCTTTGAGGGTGGTGAGAGTCAACACATAAGGCCTACATTGTTCTCTATATCCTAAAATAAGCCGCACGATTTCACACTTGTAAGGCCTTTAACCTCAGGTGGTAGGTACCAGATCAATCAAACGACTACCCCCGGAGACTAGCAAAAGTTCCTCCCAGAATTCCTGTTCATGAACCTAACCTGACAAAGGCGAACCAACTGGCAAACAGACCATGCCTTTGTAAATATCCCTTCACCCGTGTCCCTGTAAGCGTGAAAACACATTGGGTCAACAACAAAGGCATGAAAGTAGAGGGGGTCTAGCTGAGACGAGGAAAGGCGTCAGTGGGAAAGGGAGGGGCGGAGAGAGGGGACAGGGAGCAAATATGATCAAGATACACCTTACATATATGTATGAAAATGTCATCATGAGATCCATTACTATGCTTAAGAAAATTATGCATGCTGATAAAAACACGTAAATTAAAGGAACCCAGTATGGGGCAGGGCAGAGTTGATCTGAGAGGACAGAGTCTCATTTGCTCCTGTGTAGGCTCTGACCCTGGAGTTCTTATCCAAACGTGATTTTTTTTTTGCACTCCACGGACAGGTGGCATTGCCAAAAGTCACCTTGTCACACTGAGGGTAGGGCAGGAGGCTACATCCCGTGATAAACATCCCCCAACTCACATCACAGCCCCTGACAACCAAGAGCCATGTGGCCCCAGATGAGCGTCCTAAGGCTGCTGGGAGATGCTCCCGAGACAAACTGCTCATAATTACATGGGCCTCACCACTAGAACACAGCTGATTATTATAGAGATCTTCTTGGTGTTGGGTGACATGTGTCTCCCTCCATTCGTGCCATCTTGCTCTTTCCCTGCTCTCTGGCACATCAACAATGGTGGGCCTCCCCCCTCGTATCATGTGACGGTGTTTGACACATCTGAGGATGTCAGTCCATCAGTGTCAGGTTGGTCTCTGCAGTGTCCTCATCTCTGAAACTGACTAGGGGAGCTAACAACGATCGATTAACAGCCATTTCTAGGCACCAAGGTTTGTATTTGATATCTTGCCCTCCCCACCCTGAGAGGCGGATGTTTTCTGTTGTTATTTTTGGGTAAAGGAACTGAATCGCAGGCTGGGAATATGGGCTCGACGAGTAAAGTATTTCCTAGGCCGGCAGGAGGACCTAAGTCAAATCCTCCCGAGTCCGTGTTTTAAAAGCTGACTGTGAGCGGGGCATGGTGGCGCACGCCTTTAATCCCAGCACTCCGGAGGCAGAGGCAGGCGGATTTCTGAGTTCGAGGCCAGCCTGGTCTACAAAGTGAGTGCCAGGACAGCCAGGGCTACACAGAGAAACCCTGTCTCGAAAAAAACCAAAAAAAAAAAAAAAAAAAAAAGCTGACTGTGGCAGCCTAAGCTTGTAATCCCAGCTCCGGGGAGTGGAGACAAGTGGATCCCTGGGGTTTGCTGGCCAACCAGCCTAGACAAATTGGTAGCTCTGGGTTCCTTGAGAGACCCTAGCTCAATAAACAAAGTATATAACAACACCAGAGTTGATCTCTGGCCTTCACAAGAGTGTACAAAGATGTCTACCCACTGTGCTGGCTAATCTTGGTTGTCAACTTGACACACCTAGAAGAGAGAATCTCAACTGAGGAATTGCCTCCATCAGAATGGCCTGTGGGCATTTGTCTGTGTGGCATTTTCTTGCCAGATGTGAAAGGGTCCGGACCCACTGTGGGCAGTGACACCCCTGAGGAGGTAGTTCTGTGCTACGCAGAAAGGTAGCTGAATGTGAGGCTCGGTACAAGCAGTGTTCTGTTGTCTCTGTGTGATTTTCTACCCAGGGTTCTGCCTTGATTTCTGCCCTGATGGCCCTCTGTGAAGGGCTGTGACCTTGGACTTAAGCTGTAAGATAAAATAAACCCTTTTCTTTCCCCAAGTTGCTTTTGGTCAGTGTTTTATCACACCGACAGAAAAACAAACAAGGACATCCCCACGTGCACACACATACACACTTAAAAGGGGAACGAGGTTGACTCGAAAATAGGGAGGCAAGTTGTTCCTTCCACTCATGCAGTAAGCGGCAGATGCCGACCAACCAGCACCGCAATCAACCCAGTGACCAGAAGAGACGCGTGCAGCTGCTCTCACAGGTCAACAAGCTCAATTTGACAAACTGTTCTCCGGAGCTGACCGAATTAATCATTCGCCTGTGGCTTTTTAATCTTACGCACGCTGTGACATCGTCATGGCTAGAGTCCACCCACCACCTGTCGTAACAGTCACAGACGACATATACAATGTTGAATGGGTTTCTAAATTTTACTTAATTATGCCGCATCACCCGTCTCCAAAATAACACGCAGAGTGACAACCAGGCATTAGGGTGGCAAGACGAAGAACAATCCATGTAGGAAGCCCTGGGGTGCCTTCTGCCAGCCATTGCTCACACAAAACAGTTCGCCCTGGAACGGATTGTCCCAGCAAAGATCTTAATGTCACCCATGGAACTCTGCCTCTGCCTCCGAGGCTCCAGAAAACATGAACGTATGTCATCTCAACCAGATGGGTGCAGAGATTGACCAGTTCATACCACGAGTCTGCTCTGTCACAAAAGACCGCAAAAGGATCCAGGGACACCCCCACCGCCCCCATCCACAATTCTACTCATTAACTTCCATAGCCCTTGTAAGCTCACCATCTGCACAGAGATGGACACCAACTCCTTCCTCATTCTCCTCTGTGAACTTGACCCAACCAGGAATCCCTCCCTCATTCACTTCCTTCTGCAACAGTTTCAAACTCACAAGAACCAGGGTAAGCCATTCATCAGACCCTCCAAAATCTCTCTACACATAACAAGGCAATGAAGCGACTCCAGCCAGCATCATCTCAACTCCTTACCAGCCTCTGGCTCATTCCTTTTGCAATGCCTACTCCAACGTCTTCCTTTGGCATCTCTGGGACTGTACTGGCTGGTTTTGTGTGTCAACTTGACACAGCTGGAGTTATCACAGAGAAAGGAGCTTCAGTTGAGGAAATGCCTCCATGAGATCCAACTGTAAGGCATTTTCTCAATTAGTGATCAAGGGGGAAAGGCCCCTTGTGGGTGGGACCATCCCTGGGCTGGTAGTCTTGGGTTCTATAAGAGAGTAGGCTGAGCAAGCCAGGGGAGGCAAGCCAGTAAAGAACATCCCTCCATGGCCTCTGTATCAGCTCCTGCTCCCTGACCTGTCTGAGTTCCAGTCCTGACTTCCTTTGGTGATGAACAGCAGCATGGAAGTGTAAGCCGAATAAACCCTTTCCTCCCCAACTTGCTTCTTGGTCGTGATGTTTGTGCAGGAATAGAAACCCTGACTAAGACAGGGACCAAGGCTGTTTTCTGCCTGTGATGGCTAATCCTGGTTGTCAACTTGCCTGGGTCTGCAATCAGCGCTGAGTGCTGTAAGAGATTTCCCTGATCACATTCTCTGAAGAGTCTGAAGAGGGAAGAGCTCCCCTAAATGTGGGTGGAACCTCCAAGAGGAACCCAGATAAAAAGAGATGGAGAAAAAAAAAAACCTTCAGTTTTTGCCTACTTGCCTTCCACTCTGCTGGCAAGCTCATCTGCTCTGTTGCTGAAGCACTTCTTCACCAATAACAGAACCAACATGCCCAGGCTTCCAATGCAGACTGAATACCAGGAGCTCTCCAGAAGCCCTCCGGGTCTTCAACACCAGATCGGGACTGCTGGGAAATCTTGCCACCTAGACTTAGCGACCACGAGATTCTCAGCCTCACCAGACATTGATGGACAGTCAGACTACATCACGTAAGACAATCTAATAAAATTCACCTTAATGTGATTTATTCTACAAGGTCCTCAAGAGGGCCACCACAACTAACTCATGTTTTTGTGCTTGAGAAACATGCCAAGTTCTCACAGATACATTATTTATTGTGGAGAAGACAGCCAGTTCTTGCAAAGGCCATGCCGGACTCGGGGATGCTTGGGTTGGAAGAACATTCCAGACAGCACAGGCTCGATGGAAGCCACTGTTCTTCACCCTTCTAGTCAAACCCAGAGCCCTGTTGGAGTGCCTTCATTTTTTAATTTCCTTGCCAGCTCCCTGATTTACACATAAACCGAGGAGTGCCTACAGAACAATCTGTTCGTGGCAATGGGTTTCCGTCGAAAGTGGGCGGGGCCTAAAGATAAGTTATTACAAGGACACGAGTGGCAGGCAAGATGCCCAGGTGCTAATGGTCGGACCTGTGGCTTTCTCATTTCCTGTGGCAGAAGGAATTCTGCAGGTGTGACCACACTGACCACACTGAGATGGAAGAGATAGCTGTGGACATCAGAGTGGGGCCAATGCTGTGCCAAGGAGCCTTACGAGGGTGTGAGTACAGCTGGAGAGAAGAGACTTGAAATACCCAAATGTAGAAACCCAGAGACAGAGTACTCTGGTGGTTGCTATCTGGGAGTAAAAATGGGACAGTTGACCATTGTGAATGTTCATTTTCTCAATTCATTGACCACTGTTGTGGTCACTGGTTGTCACAATGACCACTGAATGGTCACTGTTGTGTGGTATAAGTCCAAAACAACCTATTTTAAAAGTTAGGGCTGACCTAATCAACTGTAAGGACCTGGCCTTGCATGACTGCCCTCAGAGGTGTGCTGAACTCTCCAGTTTCTGGGGAGCACCTCTGAGTCTCCATCTGTAGCAATGCCAAGATCTATCTCGGCTGGCCTTTCTCCCAACGTCTCTGACCCTTGGCTGCCACTTCATGTCCATGACAACAAAATGCAGAATTTGGACTCAGAAGCTTGGCCCTGGCACCTACCGAACCAAATGGGGTGGCCCCAGCAAACTAGATGAGGCCTCTGTTGCTCAGTTTGGCCAACTGGCAGGGATGCCACCAACCAGGGCTACTAGAAGAATGTAGCAACAGGGCCAGCATGCCAACCCAGGAGCTGGCAGGGGGCAGGTGTTATTTTAGATAATCCCACTTCCCAAAGCTGTGCCCACCAAATTTGTTCCTCCTCCCTGGTCCTGCACAGCTCCCCCCTCTCCCAGGAGCGTGGTTCATGCTTGGAGCATCTCTGTGTGCTGCACCACCCAGCAGAGCAGCCTTGGACAGAGACTTGTTTAATATCTGTTGCCTAGATGAATTCTGTCATCCCTGCTGATGAAGGGGAGCAGTGGGGGCAGGGAGACAAGAACGTGTGACAGGAAGTGTTTAAACCCTCGTTTTTTGAGTCTGTTGCCTGCATTTTTAAAGTGATTTTTTTTTTTAACCTTTCAAATTAAAGTAACGCACAGGCTCACACAGATGCCCTCACTCTGACAAATGCTGGCTGAGTAATTGCTTGAAATCAGGGAGTGTTTCAAGGGTGGGAAGCCAGCATAGACTTTGCAAGTCTCTGTGGATAACATACTGAACAATCTACTGAAAGAATCGGAGATTCCCTTGCTATTGAGAGCAACTGTAACCAATTACTTAGTCCAAACACTTCACTTAACAGGTAGGGTAGGCAAGACTCAGCTACATAAAGTGGCTTTCCCAAAGGCCCCGGAGCTAAATGATGTCAGACATGACTGACTGCCCCAACCTCCAACAAGTTAGTACCATCCTCTAACCCCACCAAGATGCAGTTGTTTGTGAAATTCTGGAAACCTCTGAGTAAAGACCAGATGTAGGCTACCACCTGTCTTCATCAGGCAAAGGATTCTGGGATAACAGGGGTGGGGGCGTGAAATCAGCATCAGCAACATGGAAGGTATCAGATGTTGGCAGGGATGTAGCAAAAATGCACTATTGATGGGGTTATACACTAACACAGCTGTCATGGAGAACGTGGAGGTTCCTTGAAAAATTAAAAATAGAACTGTCACGTGATACAGCGATGCAGCTGGGGAGATACCTGAAGGCAATAAAGCGAGGGTGTCAATGCGCGAGGCACACTTCTGCTTATGCCAGAATGTCAGGCGACTAGTGAACAACTGGACGAGCCTACTGAGAACCTGCATCTGGAAGAGGAAAGGGGGCCTCATAAATTTACTTCTCTAATAGCCCCCAAGTGCCGGAGATGTAGAGAGGCAAACAGGCAGTTAAAGATCACAGTGTGATTCCCCCCGCTCGGAAGCACAGTTCCAGCTCGGAACGGCAAAACCAAGCATGCACACAACGGACTCCACACCTTACTCCTCTGGGGTGACCTGCACCACGAGAGGTTCCACATGACATCTACTCTGGATGGGAGCCTACAAGGCACACAGCACACGAATGAAGGGACGGGGTGGGGGGTGGGGGTGGGGGTGCCCACAGCCTGGGTTTTGGTTACTCTTACATCCCCGTGTGTGGCAGTTTTAATGAGAAATGTTCCCCTGGGATACTTGGTCCCCAGTTGGCGGTGCTATGTGGAAAGGTTGTGAAACCTTTAAAATATGGAGGTTTGGAGCTGGATAGCTCTATCCCTAGGACAAGTGGCTGTTCTTCCAAAGAACCTGAGTTCGAGTGCCCCAACATGATGGCTCACACGGTCCGAGAATATCCAACAGCCTCCTCAGGCTACACTTATTCATGGTTGATAGATACACATACAGGCAAAGCACCCAAATGCAAAAATAAAAATAAAGGGAAAAAAATTAGAGATGGATGGAACATTGCTAAAGGAAGTATATTATGGGATTTTTAGAACCTGGTCTTCTCTCTGTCCCTCTCTCTCTCACTCTGTCCCTCTCCCTGTCCCTGTCCCTGTCCCTCTCCCTCTCTCCCTCCCTCTCCCTCCCTCTCTAATACTCTGCTGAAAATGACCACACCAGGATTTGAAACCGGGGCCTGACCCCAGCCTCATAGTCCCCACCCAGAAGCCACACACACCACCTCTTGCCTGCTTGGCATTCATCTAGCTTTTTGTTATTGCTGCTGCCTGTTTCAGCAGATATGTGGATATGTGGATTTTATTAATAGCAACTGTGCCATTTTGTCGTGAGAATGTTGGTTCCTTAAAAACAAAACAAAACACAGAATAAGAATATTTTTTTTGTTTTAATCCCAGGTGTGGGATATGGAGCTGCTTCAGATTGTCTGCAGCAGCTGACTATGATTTGCCTCGTGCTCTAGCAGGGGTGTGATTATGTCAGCGGCAGATAGTTTCTGCAATTGTGTGACATTTGGGATTCTGGAAACTCTTCAGAGGCTATATAAATGCTAGGGCCCCAAGGAGTTGGCTATTGGTGGGTTGATGGTTGTTGGTTGGTTGTTGTTGGTAATGGTTTGTTTAGTAGTCATGTGCAAAGAAGAAACAACAAGGAGAAGAAATCAGATATTAGATATCCTGATGACAAAGGTCAAACTTGCCCCAAAGGAACTCAACACCCCTGATCAGCAGGAAGTAGTCTAATCACGACGTTGCCCCCATTCCCCTCTGTCCTTTTTTCTCTCCTATCTAGTGTTAGGGGGTTGAAAGGGTGGGAAAGGGGTGGAGGAGAGTGGGAGAAAAAAAAAATGTACAAAGTAGCCAAAGTCCAGCTACAACATTTCAAAACATTTAAAGGAGGAGATTATTCATTAAGTACTTTTGGGACAACTGGCTGGGCAGGGGGTAAACATCAAAACTGTGCTGTCAGACACTTTACTCAAGCAAATGAAACACATATAAAAATATTTGAGGGAGAATACACACACACACACATATTTGGGGCTAGGGAGATGGTAGGGAAAGGATGCTTGCTATGCATCCTTTGATCTTTGCCTAAGTTCAGACCCCAGCACCTACAAAGAACCAGTCATAGCCACACATGTGTGGTGTCTGTGTGTGTGTGTGTGAGAGAGAGAGAGACAACATACAGTTGACTACATAGAGTGCTATGGAGAAGTGGAGACTTAAAGATCACTGGTCCCAGCCTAGCTCTAGCTTTATTGAGAGGTCCAATCTCAAGGTGATGGATGGGTTAGAACGTCATTTATCAGGATACCCAGAATCCTCCTCAGACCTCTGCACACATACACATGCATGCAACATAAACACACTCACACACACAAGCTCATATTTACCGACACATTCAAACACACATATGTTAAAAGGAAGCTCAGGAAAGAGAATATCCAGGTTCTTTCTTATGTTCCCTTAGAGTAAAGTCTTCATTTCCCTGCTGTCATTCTTACAATCCAGCAGCGCTCGTGATATGCTCCATGCTCTGAAAATATCCCATCTCAAGGTCCCACACTTCCTACCGCTAGTGACTCTCCCCTGGTGTCAGAGGTACCAGCACAGAATAATCACAGCCAGATGAGCACCTAGCCAGCCAGCATAAGAAGTGAGCCTCCTCATCTCCGTGTGGTGCTCCACCAGGAACAATTCCGCCTCTGGAAATAGAAGCGGGTTTATGAAGAGCTCTCTAAGGGCCACGGCCAACACTCTGGCGTGACGGGTGCTATCAAGCCTTCCCTTTATCAAAGCAATGGCGGTGTAAACACAGAAAGAAACTCTGAAGGACAGAGCAAAATCCCCATCTTAAAGAGAAAGGGGGACCAGAAATGGCTGCACGAGCTTCCACTGCACCACCCTGTCCGTCCACTCAACAGAAGACTGAAAGAAACAGTTCAAAGTCCCATCACTGGGCTCTGCTGCAGGACAGGTCCTCTGTAAACGGGGGACACAGGACATGAGCGTGGACTCTAACCTTGCAGCAGTGGGTTGTGAACCTTTGGGGGGTCACCATGACCCTCTCACCCGGGTTGCATATCAGATCTAAAGTAACCGTTATGAAGTAGAAACAAATTTCATGGTTGCGGGGAGGGGTCGGCACAGCACGAGGAACTGTATTACAGGGTCACAGCAGCATTATGAAGGTTGAGAACCGTTGTCTTAGAGGGCCTGGGAAGAGGACTTCATCAGTAAAATGCCCCGCTAAGGAAGCATAAGTACCCAAGTGTGATCCCCAAAATCAGCATCGAAGATCAGGCAAGGAGGTGTGTGCTTCTAATCCCAGTTTTGGGTAAGAGGGGAAAGGCAGACCCCCGAGGCTCACCGGCTGGCCTAACCCGTGGGCTCTAGGCCCCACTGAGAGACTCTGTCTCAAGAGAACCAGACTGAATGGGTCCTGAGGCTAATCTTTGGCCTCCACATAGTCACACACACACACACACACACAAACACACACACACACACTCGCATATCCACAGCCACAGCATAATTAACTAATAGGCACAAACTTACAACCCATGAAAAATCAAGGTAATAATTACTCCCAAGGTACAGAGCCAAGTAATGTCTCTAAGTTCTGTCTCCAAATCAGATATAAACATTTCTCCCTCCAACCAACAAATACTCGGGAAGTGATTATGCAACTTTCTTTTTTTTTTTTTTTAACTTTTATTTATTTATTTATTTATTTAATATTTTTATTACATATTTTCCTCAATTACGTTTCCAATGCTATCCCAAAAGTCCCCCATAGCGCCCCCCACTTCCCTACCCACCCATTCCCATTCTTTTGGCCCTGGCATTCCCCTATATTGGGGCATATAAAGTTTGCAAGTCCAATGGGCCTCTCTTTCCATTGATGGCCGACTAGGCCATCTTTCGATACATATGCAGCTAGAGACAAGAGCTCCGGGGTTCTGGTTAGTACATCATGTTGTTCCAACAATAGGGTTGCAGATCCCTTTAGCTCCTTGGGTACTTTCTCTAGCTTCTCCATTGGGAGCCCTGTGATACATCCAATAGCTGACTGTGAACATCCACTCCTGTGTTTGCTAGGCCCCGGCATCGTCTCACAAGAGACAGCTATATTTGGGTCCTTTCAGCAAAATCTTGCTAGTGTATGCAATGGTGTCAGCGTTTAGAAGTTGATTATGGGATGGATCCCTGGATACGGCAGTCTCTAAATGGTCCATCCTTTCATCACAGCTACGAACTTTGTCTCTGTAACTCCTTCCCTGGGTGTTTTGTTCCCAATTCTAAGAAGGTGTACAGTGTCCACACTTTGGTCTTCATTCTTCTTGAGTTTCATGCGTTTAGCAAATTGTATCTTAAATCTTGGGTATCCTAAGTTTTGGGCTAATATCCACTTATCAGTGAATACATATTGTGTGAGTTCTTTTGTGATTGTGTTACTTCACTCAAGATGATGCCCTCCAGGTCCATCCATTTGGCTAGGAATTTCATAAATTCATTCTTTTTAATAGCTGAGTAGTACTCCATTGTGTAAATGTACCATAATTTCTGTATCCATTCCTCTGTTGAGGGACATCTGGGTTCTTTCCAGCTTCTGGCTATTATAAATAGGGCTGCTATGAACATAGTGGAACATGTGTCCTTTTTACCGGTTGGGACATCTTCTGGATATATGCCCAGGAGAGGTATTGCTGGATCCTCCGGTAGTACTATGTCCAATTTTCTGAGGAACCGCCAGACTGATTTCCAGAGTGGTTGTACAAGCTTGCAATCCCACCAACAATGGAGGAGTGTTCCTCTTTCTCCACATCCTCGCCAGCAACTGCTGTCACCTGAATTTTTGATCTTAGCCATTCTGACTGGTGTGAGGTGGAATCTCAGGGTTGTTTTGATTTGCATTTCCCTGATGATTAAGGATGTTGAACATTTTTTCAGGTGTTTCTCTGCCATTCGGTATTCCTCAGGTGAGAATTCTTTGTTCAGTTCTGAGCCCCATTTTTTAATGGGGTTATTTGACTTTCACTATCCCGGAGGCCTGAAAGGAAGGAGGAGAAGACCCAGAGAGGACCTGCGCCCTGCCTTTACCAGGAGCTGACTATGTTCCACCATAAGACAGATTGTGGAAGACATCCGAGACATACACACAGGGGCGTCTAGACTGATACACGGAGTTCACTGTCATCCCATGAAAGAGTGCGAAGCAGAGCCTCGAAGACCGCACGGCGTGCCTCTCGGAGGCTGGACACGGGTTGGTTAGAAACCTGAGTGTGTGATGCAGAGCCACACAGATCACACGGCACGGCAAACCTCTTGGTTAGAAAATTAGGTGCTAGACAGAGTCTAGCAAGCAGCATCCGGGGCCTCTGTAATGGGACTTCAAGGAGACCCGCCTTCATATAGGAAGAATATGTGCCAGGGCATGAAGACGTAGCTGGGTATAGTGAAGAGTCCAGGCTCGTCATGGTCGGGATGCCTGCGACCCCAGCATGCCTGTGACCTCTGGATTCTAGTGTGGAGGAAGGAAGATAAGAAGACCAAGGTCATCTTCTGCTTCTTCGAAGGTTGGAGGTCAGACCGGGCTACATAAGACCTTTTCTCCAAACAAACAAACAAAAAGTGGAGAAAGGTGTGCTGGCTAACTGTATGTCGACTCGCCACAGGCTAGAGCCATTTGAGGGGAGGAAACTGCAGTCATGAAAACACCTCCATAAGACTGGGCTGTAAGCCAGCCTATACAGCATTTTCTTAGTTAGTGCTTGATGTGGGGAGGGCTACCCCTGGGCTGGTGGCCCTGGGTTCCGTGAGCGGCCCCCTCCATAGCCTCTGCATCAGCTTCTGCCTCCAGCTCCTTGCCCTGCTTGAGTTCCTGTCCTGGCTTCCTGTGATGATGCCCCCACCCCAGATGTGGAAGTGTAAGACAAATAACCCCTTCCCTCCCTTAGTTGCTTCTGGTCACAGTGTTTCGTCACAGTAATCCTAACTAAGACACGGGGAGCAGAAACACAGTCCAGGCAGCATGGCTCCACGCTCAGGCAGTGGGCAATTGCTTCCATCTCTGCCTGCACAACAGATCACTGATAGTTGGAATGTAGGTGCTGGCACTACTCCAACACCTAGTGAAGCAGACCCTGCCGGGGCAGGGCCCTGGGCACAGCATTTGGAGACCCTGGGGAAGCATGGCTGCTGGGACCGAACAGCTTGATGTCAGACCACCAGGAGCAGTCTTGAATGATGGAAAGGAGGCACTTGTCCTTATACGGTTGTGTCAGACAGCAGGGAGAAGTTAAGAAGGCTGGAAACTGAAGGGCCAGGTGCCGGGCTACAGACATGATGGTGAAGGAGATAGAGCAGGAAGAAGGAAGAAACAAACAGGGGCCCCTCCGGAGTGAGGCGGCCCCTCCCTCCACATCCCTCGGTCTTGAATCACGTGATTCAAGTGGGCACAGGGGTCAGCTTTCTGATCTGGCATGTCAGTGATCAGTCAAGACTCAGGCGTGAGTCTAATTCATACGGGGGCTCAGTCTATGTAAGGTGATGTGATCGGCAAATTCCTCAGAAAGAGTCAGCTTCATGCAGTTACAGTTGTTAACTGTCACGGCTAATGTTCCTTAGCTGTGCCTACTCAGCATGCCCATCTCTGCCAGAGACGGGCAGAGCTTGCCTTACGCATTCCAAGCTACAGAAGAGGGTTCATCACATCCACAGGAGGGGCATCTACAATACAGTCCTGGGAATCCTTTCCCTGCCAGTTGCACACAGTGCAGTACATATCCTCACAATGCCGTATACGAGAATGCTCCCATCAGCCCGACTCATAGGAGCTCCAAACTGGAACCATCCCAGATGACCATCAACAGGGAAATGGAAAGATGCATCATAGTCCTTTTAGGAGAGAAGATGCCCCTTACCAACAAAACGGCTCCGAGACATCGGGCATGGAACAGAGTGGCGCTAAGGCTAGAACCTGATTCATCTGATGTGCAGAAGTCAAGTAGAGAAAGAGAGCCAGCAAAAGTGATTGCCAAGAATTGACTGGGAAGAGTGGGACGGATATTGTCAAAATGCATTGTATACATGTATGAAATTGTCAAAGAAGTGAAAATATTATGGTGTTTTGCAAGACTGAGAAGGAGCCGGGAGTGTGGCTCAGTTGGCAGGCTGTGTACACAGCACGCATTAAGAACTCCATCGGCAGCCCCCCAGGAAATGCACGTCGCGGTGGGTGGTTTGTCAACCCAGCAATCTGGAGGTAGAGGCAGAGGGATCAGAAATTCAATGTCATCTTCGAGTGCCACAGCAAGTAAAGGCTAGCCTGTGAGGCAGGAGACCATGTGTGCAAGTTGGTTTTGTGTCAACTTGGCCCAAGTTAAGAGTTATCTGAAAGGAAAGAGCTTCAACTGAGAAAATGCCTCCATAAAATTTGACAATAGAGCATTCGTTTTAATTGGTGATTGATGTAGTGAGGGGACAGCCCATTGTGGGTGGGGCCATCAATGGCCTGGTGGTCTTGGGTTCTTTTAGAAAGCAGGCTGAGCAAGCCAGTAAACGGCACCCACCCCCATGACCTCTGCATCAGCTCCTGCCTCCACATTCCTGCCCTGCTTGAGTTCCTGTCCTGACTTCTTTTGATGATAGGCAGCAATGTGGAAGGGCAAGCCGAATAACCCCTTTCCTCGACGTGGTGCATAGGTCATGGTGTTTTATCACAGCAACAGCAACCCTGACTAAGATACTGTGTCTCAAAAGAATAAATTTTAAAAAATAAATAAACAAGGGGAACTAGCTAAAAGCTTAAAGTATATTATTACTTGCATGAAAAAGACCTATGTAACCCAGGATAACACATTTCACATTTTTAAAAATAAATAAGAGATCATAGGGCCTATCGAGATGGTTCAGTGATTAAGGGCACTGGCTACTCTTCCATGAGAAGCAGATTCAGCTCCCCAGCACCCGCATGGCAGCTCAAACATCTGTAACAAACATCTGTAACTCCAGTTCCAGGAGACCCAACCCCTTCCTCGGGCCGCTGCCAGCACTAGGCATGCATACGGTAAAAAGTCATGCATGCAAGAAAGACGCCCATGTACATAAAAATCAAAGTATTCGGCTTTAAATAAGTAATAAAAGGGAGTAAATTGCAAGTGCAAGGGGTGGAGGAACCTCAAAGCTGCTATGTTGATTGAAAGAAGACAGTGCACGCAGTGTGTGTGTGTGTGTGTGTGTGTGTGTGTGTAGTACCTGATGTCACTTAAGCTCAAGAACACACAACACAAAACTTCCAGAAGTCTTCAATGTCTGCATGAAAGTGACTCAGGGAACAAGAACTCCCTGGGAGGAAACTCGGATTTTCTTCATCTCACTTGGGGAAGTGTATACAGGTGTGTACGACTGTCACACATCATTGCCACACTGGAGCGTCCTCTGAGAGGCAGATGTGTACAGAGATCTGGCCTCCACACCCTAACCTCGCCAAATCCTTAGCCTGGTGTGTGTCACTGTCAGTCCATGGACCTGAGGCCACTCACACCCACCAGTCTGTAAGCATCCAGAGGTCACCTCAACGTACTCAGTAACATGCCTCTGGGTTCTTCATCCCTTTCCTGGCAGGAAGTCCCCAGCCATCTGACATAAAGTCACAGCACATGGACAACAGCTAGCTGGAGGGGGGTTGGAAGCGAGGCGCTGCAGAGAAAAGCACCCGCACAGACACTGTGGCTCTGTCACCGAGGGCCTGGAGGGTGACGGTCCGAATGCACTCAGGGTCTGTGCGCTCAAATCTCTCTCAAGGATACAGTCAGCCTCAGAAAATCTAAAGGCTTTTCTGCATTCGAGTGGTCTCTCAGCTGCTTGATTTGAGTCTGTGGCTGCAGAGGAAAGGAAAAGGCTAGCAGCAGAAAAATTCCAGTTTAGAACAATGTCTTTGGTGACTCACAAAGAAACAGCTTTGATGTTTCCTGTGCATTCGTGTGCATGTGTGTGTATGTGTGTGTGTCTGTATATGGGTATACATGTGCTACACCCCACTTATAGAAATGAAAGGACATTCCAAAGTGTTAGCCTTCACCTTCTTCCTCATTTAAGACAGGGTTTCTTTACAGTTCACTGCTGAGTGTGACAGGCGAGCTGGCCCACACGCTCTTAGGGATTCTCCTGTCTCCATGTCTCCTTTATCATAAAAGTACTGGTATGACACGTGTGTGCTTGCATGTCAGGCTTTATGTGTTTCTGGGGATGTGAACTGGTCTTCGTGGTTGTGTGGTAAAGGCCTTACTCACTCAGCCATCTCCCCTGCCCAGTTGTCAACGCCGTGGGGCTTCACTTCCAGTCAAGTAGGGCGGGCCTTGCCAAAGGCTGGGGCGGACTGGGCTTGAACTGACATGCGTATTGCTAAATACAGTTTCTCAAGGGAAACCAATGACCCAGGAGTTTCTTGTTTGTTTTTGGTCTTGGTGGGTGGGATCACTTTTAAAATGACTCGCTGAGGTAGAAGTGATAGAAACCGTACATGTTTGAAGGATAAAATGTGACTTTTTACAGTGGTTCTCAGCCTTCCTGATGCTGTGGCCCTTTAATACAGTAGTTCCCCATGTTCTGGCGACCCCAACCATAAAGTTATTTTTGTGGCTACTTCATGACTGTAATTTTGCCGCTGTCATAAATTGTGATATAAACATCTGATACACAAGATAAACAATACATGACCCCTGTGAAAGGCCCATTCAAACCCCAGAGGGGTTGAGACCCGCGGGGTTGAGGACTGCTGTTTCTGAGTAGGTTTAAACTCAAGACCTTGTGACCACAGTAGCACATATGCTTGCCACCGCCAGAGTCACATGGCCTACTGATGGTCACTCCCTGTCTTCTCACACCACAGTCAGTGTCTCATTGTCCTTCTGTCAACTCGCTTGCCGTTTGTGGTATTTTAAGTGGATGAAATCATAATGTTTGCTTTCTTTTTTATATTTATGTGTTTAGTTTATGTGTTTATGTGTGGTCCGGCACAACCTAAGTGTAGGTAGCTGCTGAGGCCAGAGAGAGCATATGATCCCCTGGAACTGGTTACCGATGCTTGTGAGCCACTATGTAGGTGCTGGGAACCGAATCCAGGTCCCCTGGAAGATCAGTTGGTGCTCCTAACCACTGAGCCTTCATTATAGCTCAGATCCATTTTCTTCTACATTTGTCTCCCTTCATTGTTATTGAGAGATCCAATCATACTATACGCTCAAGTACCTTATTGTTTTTATTTATGCATGGTTTTACATGGCTAGGCCTCGATTTGTGATTCTACTCAGTTGCAATAAGACCTTTAGACTGATTCCAATAGAGGGCAATACAAATAAAGTCGCAATTAATATTCCTATTCAATTTCTTAAAAGAAATAGCTGTATTGGACCTGGGGGTGCTATAAGTTATATCCATTTGTAAATCTTTGGAAGGAAGTGTGCACTGTTCCTATGGAAGGAAGCCAACTCCTGAGAACATGGTGGACACCTATGCTTGGCATATGGGTTCTAGAGTCCACCCTGAAATGGTCCCTGTGCAATAGGCTTCAGTCACCACTGTAATCCCCAAGTGCCTGGCAAGGTCTGGGCCCAGAGCTGAGAGCCAAGCTCTCATGAAATACTTGAATACCAGCAAGACTAGAGCCAAAGGGGCCTTCCATCACCTAACCAACTGCCATAGATCATCACTGATGAAATTCCAGGAAATAAGTTTCTTAAAGCAAACATCATCACCCAGGACATATCTGGGCTTCGAACGTCCAGTCTGATGTAATACTGACTCCCACTGCACTGTGGAAGCAGAGTTGAAAAGCAATTGGCCCCTCAGCCTGATCTCATTTTAAATCTAAGCTCTAAGTACAATTCACCTGCTTACAAGCAGGTC
Organism: Mus caroli; assembly: GCF_978045245.1. Lineage (NCBI taxonomy): Eukaryota > Metazoa > Chordata > Mammalia > Rodentia > Muridae > Mus > Mus caroli. The sequence goes on along the minus strand of NW_028227268.1, from coordinate 8,616,160 downwards.
CCATGTGCAGTGCCCACCTGAACTGGAGCTCCCGGGAGCTTTGGCCTTAGCGACTCCCTAAGGGAGATCACAACGTCAAATGATACTTAGTGGTATGAGTTAACATGTTCGTGTGTGTGTGCACATACATGCAGGTTCTCACCTGTTCCCGGAGTCGGAGCCGTTCGTTCGGCACCACCTCATCCCCAACCCCCAAGGGCAGATATGGTCAGGCAGCGGGAGGTCCAAGGCAGAAAGCAGCATAGAGTAACAGGATTTTAAGCCATAATTATCCATCCTGAAAACTGTGGTTCTCTTAACTGAGAAAAGAAGCCTTGGGGCAGCACAGGGGCAGAGCCAGCAGTCACTGTGCGCAGAAGCCGCTGGACCAGGCCCTACATATGGAATGAGAGAGCTGACTTCTTCAAATTGTCTTCTGGCCTCTACACACAAGTCATGCACATTCACTCAAATGCATACACACACACATGTATGCAATAAACATATACATGCATGCATGCACACATGCGCACACATACACACGTGCACACATACACATATCCATGTACACATACACACAAATAAAGTACATAAATTCAAAAGTAACCTAAACTACAAACTGGGGCAGGAGAGACAGATTAGTTGGTAAAATACCGACACGTGAGCGTGATACCGGACTTCAATACCAAGAATCCAAGTTTAAAAACGAACAGGCATAGTGGTGCACACTTGCAACCCCAACACTAAGGAGGGTGTGGATGGAGACTGGCTGGCTGGTCAGTGCAGCTAAATCAGGATCAGCTAGAGACCCTGTCTCGCAAAACAAGTGGATGGCACCAGGGACGATACCTGAGGCTGATGTCTAGCCTCCACATGCGCCTGCACACACGTGCACAACACATTTAGTACGGCAAGCTGGAGAAGGGCATAAATTAGCAACTCACAACTAAAGAAACCGCTACCCAGGGTTACCAAGGAACACAACAGGGGCCCAACCTTACCTGTAGTCCAAGAAGCAGAAGGGAAAGCTGCATTGCCAGGCTTAGGGAGACACTGAGAACCCCAAGGGCTGAGGATAAATGGCTTTCTGTCATCCCCAAGACTGCCTAAACAGTCCATAGATCCCTCAAGTAGGAGGGACACGATGGGCAAGCATGTGCTACCTGACCACAGTGGGTAAGCATGGGCTACCTGACCACAGTGGGCAAGCATGGGCTACCTGACCACAGTGGGCAAGCATGGGCTACCTGACCACAGTGGGCTAGCATGGGCTACCTGACCACAGTGGGCTAGCATTGGCTACCTGACCACAGTGGGCACAAGGAATCCTGGCCATGCTGAACACTGGCACCATCTACCCAACGGGAGACCGTGTTTCAGTCTGAATCTCCAGCATTGCTAAAGGAGACCACAGCAACCAAGCAGGAAGAAGGCAGGCCTCTGGCGGAAACTAGAAAACTCGAAATGTCAACGGCTGTGGAAAGGAAAACCTGGACTCGTGTCAGAGAGGTCAGAATGTGTGGGATGAGCACACATTTTCTTCTTGGCACTGAAGAAGGAAGTAGAGGAGTTTTATAGAGACAACACCAATGAGTTCTGAACACATTCACAGAAGGAGCACTTCCTCTATTGCTGGAGTTAAGGTTGATGAAGGCAAAGAGCCACAGCTGACACACAGAGGGAAGAGGAAGGTGCGAGAGGCCCACCAGGCAACTAACCAACGAACCACAGGCTGCAAGAGGGTAAGAGGCGGAAGGGCCCAGGCTTCCAAACCCAGAAACTCAAAACCCATCTAGAAATGTGAGGAGAAAGTTTCTCAAGAGACCGACATAGGTGGTTCCTCCTGGAGAGGAGGGACTGAGTGGGAGGAGCCTGTGTCCTTTGCTCTATAGGCCTCTTATTAGCATCCTGGATGTGCATCTGGTCTTTGAATTTAAAGGGGTTAGGGGGCACATTCAAAAACATGAAAGTAACTTCAATGTCTAACAACCATTCGTTAAAATTGGCATGCTCATGCAATGCCTTTATTCCCAGCACTCGGGAGCAGAAGCAAGCGGATCTCCGGATCTCCGTGAGTTCACCAAGCCAGGTGACTGGAGTCTTTTCTGATACCAGAGCATCTGCCCAGCTGATAGACAGCTCCCCCCCCTCACCTCCCGCCGGACCCCACTGCACCTCTCCTGAGCTCACCCGGCTCCGGCCAACCATTTGAGACATTTCCTGGCCTGGCTGCATCCTGAAATGCTCATCAGAATTAAATCATGGGAAGATGTTCAAAGGCCTTCAGAGGAATAATGAGTCTGCATTCAATTACTTTCTTCCTTCATTGGGAGAGTCACCTCAGTGCTTCCCTTAAAGCCTCGGTAGAGACGGTTTCTCAGTGCCTGCTCTGAGATCGTAGATTGATGCTCTGGCATGCAAAAGAGTCAGGAGAAGCGGGGTTAAGCCTGCAATCAACCACCAAAAAAAAGAAAGAAAGAAAGAAAGAAAGAAAGAAAGAAAGAAAGAAAGAAAGAAAGAAAGAAAGGAAGGAAGGAAGGAAGGAAGGAAGGAAGGAAGGAAGGAAGGAAGAAAGAAAGAAAGAAAGAAAGAAAGAAAGAAAGAAAGAAAGAAAGAAAGAAAGAGAGAGAGAGAGAGAGAACGAAAAACCCTCCAGCACCGATGACTCCTGAGCCCCACACTTACTTCAGGATATTTTGTGAGCCAGGCATGTAGGATGTAGGCTCACACCTACAGTCCCAGCACCCAGGAGGCAGTGGGAAGAGAGCCAGAAGTTCAACACCAGCCCAAGACCGGGGAGAGAGATTGAAACCAACCCGAACCATATAAGACTGTCTCAAAAGACAAAAATGAGAGCTGGAGATATCAGATGGTAGAGTGTGAACCTAGCACTCACAAAGCCCCATTTCAAGCCCCAGGACGGCATAAACCAGGTATGGTGATACACGCCTGTAATCCCAATACCCAGAGGCTTAGTCATGAGTTCAATACCAACCTAAGTAACCCAAGCCCTACAGTGGAAGAAGGGCTGTGCACACGGGTCAGTGGTAGAACGCTGGCCTAGCGTGTACAGTGTGTACAAGGTCCACCTCTAGTGTTGCCAATGAAGAGTTCTCCAATGGACGGGTGATTTACAAGTTCACAGGGAGAGAGCTGTGCAGTGCTGTCCTTTAAGACACACACTTCAGGGACCAGGGGGACCTGCAGAGCCTCTTTCTTCCCATACTGTCCTGAGCATCCCATGAGCAGAGCAGATAAAGAGCCTAGCACCGGGTCCAGTCCAGTTTTCATCTACCAGATGCAAATGACAGATAAACCCTACTGCTGCCCAGTCACTGCAAGAATTGGGGGTTGTGGGTAAGAATGTGCTTTGAAAAATATGAGGAAATAATGTTGCCTGACAACACAGGATCGCAGGAGCCCCAAAGGTACCAGTGTTCCTTGCGGGGAAACTTGCGCCCCACAGAAATCTGGGCAAATTCAAGCTTAGAGCCTATTTAAAGATGGCTGTGCCTCTTCCTTATCTTAAATGCAGCACTAATCTGTTTTTGCCTTATTTATGAAACTTAGCAGATATCCGGTTTTGTTCGCCCTCCCAGAGAGCTAATTCACTTAGCTCTGGGGCTGTCATGGGTGATTTCTTCGAAGGGGGGGGAGGGGTAGGGCTTCAGCCACAGAGTAGAGGTTACCAAAGAAATGCCAGGGCAGAAGAGAGAGTCAAGAAGAAAGGGCATAGATGCACAGGTAAGCGTGCAGCCGGTGATGTGTGGTCTTCCCTCCGGCAGCAGCAAAGAGCAGCTTGCAGCCACCAGCGATGAACACCCTCACCTCCCTGGTATTTTGTGGTTTATTTTCTCTGGAAGGCAATGGAAACATTAAACAGTCAGGGCTGGATCTAACCTAACCTCGCCGGGGGCACAAGCCAGGAGAGGAAGGGTTCTGCCTCCTGGATGTTAAAGGGCCTGTCTCCTTAATGGTAAGGATTGTAAACAACTTAGTTACAAGCCAGAGGCTAGATCCTTCCTGTCCACCAAGTGCTGGTGGTAACCAGAACACTCAGGGCTTGTCACGAACTACACACAGGCTACTACTGCCACATGGGCTGCTACTGCCACACAATCCACCTGAGACACGAGAAATGAGACACAGCCTCCCTGACAAAGACAAAAGAAGGCTGAGTCCTGATTCAGAAAGAGAACTTCTTGATTAAAGGTGGAAATTAACAAAAATTGAGCATGATGGTGCACTCCTATAAGCCCAGCACCTGGGAAGCAAAGATAAGAAGACTGCTGTGGGTTCAAAGTCATCCTGGACTACATGTGGAGACTGTTCCCTCACCCCCCCCCCCAAAAAAAAGACAAGCCTCAAGTCCTACATACTTGTAATACCGGCACTTGAGAGGCTGAGGCAGGGGGAACCACCAGACCAGCACACTATCAAAAACTCTATGACAACTCCTACACCTAAGGCTGGGGAAACACTGTGGGAGAGGGGACTGAAAGACTGCAAGAGCCAGAGGATCAGGGAGTTTGCTGTGACATTGGGTCTCCTAGGAATGTCAGAGCTACACTCATAAAGTCTCACTAACTAGAGCTGCGCAAGAACACCAACAGACCTGCTGACATGGGTGGGGGAAAGCCCAGAGGCCATAGCCCCACACAAAGAACTGCAGACAAGTAGGGAATGCTGGGAGCTGGAGAAGCAGTCTTCCCTAGATCACACCAGTTGGTTATCTAGTACAGAATATTCAGCGCTGAAAACATCATACAGACTGAGCAGGTTATATATAAAATACACACACACACACACACATATATATATATATATATACACACATACATACATATACACAAACACATACACATACATATACATAGCCCCTGCTTCTTCCAATTCCACAGCCAAGCTGGCCCTGTTCTCTGGGACCCTATACCCTGCTCACTTGCAGATTCTGGGGGGATTACATCTCTGACGGCCATAGGATGCCAGCTTATCCAGAGTTCTTTAATTCTGCAACAACACAGCCCCAAGAATGCAACCCAAGCACTTCCACTTAATGAATATAAACACCCGGGCCGGGTATGGTGGCGCACGTCTTTAATCCCAGCACTTGGGAGGCAGAGGCAGGTGGGTTTCTGAGTTCGAGGCCAGCCTGGTCTACAAAGTGAGTTCCAGGACAGCCAGGGCTACACAGAGAAACCCTGTCTCAGAAAAACAAAAAAAAAAAAAAAAAATGAATAAAAACACCCACAACTGACCTGAGTTCTCGAGGCTTAGCTCCTCTGCAGCCCACAGACAGAGGTGGGGTCCCTAGATGTTCACAGGAGAAGACTGAGGGGACGCTAAGAAGGCTACCCTTGTTCTTACCAAATGAGAGCCAGTGCACAGACCTTGGAGGCAAGCTGGAGACCGTGAGGCGGGGGCCCGAGTGTGGGACCCAGCAAAGGGAAGTATAGAGTGCTGGGCCTCTATCCCAGTGCCATTTCTAGTCCTATGATAAAATAGCCTGACAAGAAGAAGCTTGTGAGGGATGGGGTGAGTTCACCTCAGAATTCCAAGTCACAGCCATTATTGCGCTGAAATCAAGGCAGTAACTTCAAAACCCTAGTCACGAGCTAAACAAAGAATTCTCACCTGAGGAATACCAAATGGCTGAGAAGCACCTGAAAAATTGTTCAACATCCTTAATCATCAGGGAAATTCAAATCAAAACAACCCTGAGATTCCACCTCACACCAGTCAGAATGGCTAAGATCAATAATTCAGGTGACGGCAGATGCTGGCGAGGATGTGGAGAAAGAGGAACACTTCTCCACTGCTGATCGGATTGCAAGCTGGTACAACCACTCTGGAAGTCAGTCTGGAGGTTCCTCAGAAAATTGGACATAATACTACCGGAAGATCCAGCATATACCCAGAAGAAGTTCCAACTGGTAATAAGAACACATGCTCCACTATGTTCATAGCAGCTTTATTTATAATAGCCAGAAGCTGGAAAGAACCCAGATGTCCCTCAACAGAAGAATGGATACAGAAAATGTGGTACGTTTACTCAATGGAGCACTACTCAAAAACAATGGATTTATGAAATTCTTGGACAAATGGATGTATCTGGAGGATATCATCCTGTGATGGTTTGTATATCCTTGGACCAGGGAGTGGCACCATCTGAAGGTGTGGCCTTGTTGGAATAGGTGTGACCTGGTTGGAATGGGTGTGTCACTGTGGGTGTGGTATAAGATCCTCACCCTAGTTGCCTGGAAGTCAGTCTTCCACTAGCAGCCTTTGGATGAAGACATAGAACTCTCAGCTCCTCCTGCGCCATGCATGTCTGGATACTGCCATGCTCCCACCTTGATGATAATGGACTGAACCTCTGAATCTGTAAGCCAGCCCCAATTAAATGTTGGGTTTTTTTATAAGACTTGCCTTGGTCATGGTGTCTGTTCAAAGCAGTAAAACCCTAACTAAGACACATCCTTAGTGAGGTAACCCAATCACAAAAGAAGTCATTAGATATGCACTCACTGATAAGTGGATATTAGCCCAGAAACATAGAACACCCAAGATACAATTTGCAAAACACAAGAAAATCAAGAATAGGGAAGACCAATGGGTGGACAGTTCATTCCTCCTTAGAATAGGGAACACAATAACCATGAAAGGAGTTACAGAGACAAAGTTTGGAGCTAAGACGAAAGGATGGACTATCCAGAGACTACCCCACCCAGGGATCCATCCCATAATCAGCCACCAAACCCAGACACTATTGCATATGCCAGAAAGATTTTGCAGAAGGGACCCTATTATAGCTGTCTCGTATGAGGCTATGCCAGTGCCTGGCAAATACAGAAGTGGGTGCTCACAGTCATCTATAAGATGGAACACAGGGCCCCCAATGGAGAAGCTAGAGAAAGCACCCAAGGAGCTGAAGGGGTCTGCAACCCTATAGGTGGAACAACAATATGAACTAACCAGTACCCCCACAGCTCATGTCTCTAGCTGCATATGTAGCAGAAGATGGCCTAGTTGGCCTTCTCAGGGAAGAGAGGCCCCTTGGTATTACAAACTTTATATGCCCCAGTACAGGGGAATGCCAGGGCCAAGAAGTGGGAGTGGGTGGGTAGGGGAGCAGGGCAGAGGGAGGGTATAGGGAACTTTTGGGATAGCATTTGAAATGTATATAAAGAAAATATCTAATAAAAAAATAAAGAAAGAAAGAAAGAAAAAAGAAAAAACCCTAGTCACAGGCTGGAGAGATGGCTCGGAGGTTAAGAGCACTTGTTGTTCTTACAGAGAAGCTGGGCTCTGTCCTCAACCCCCAAGTTTTGGTTTACAACTATCTGTAACTCCAACTTCTGGGAATCCAATGCCCTCTTCTGACTACCATGGGCACCCAGCACCCATTTGATACACATATGTACATGCTGGTAAAACACTCATAACATAAGTAAGGGGCTAGAGAGATGGCTCAGCAGTTAAGAGTACTGAACGCTCTTCCAGAGGTCATGAGTTCAATCCTCAGCAACCACATGGTGGCCTCAACCATCTGTCATGGGATCTGGTGTGTCTGAAGACAGGTACAGTGTACTCATATACATAACATAAATAAAATTAAATCTACTTTTTAATCTTGAAACTAGACATGTGACATGCACAGTCAAGAGTAGAGGGAAATGCATGCATGCATGCATACATTCTCCCTTGCTTGCTCCCTCACTTGCTTGCTTTTGCTCAGCTTGTTTATCCCCTTCCACACAGCTCAGAAACCCCTGCCTAGGAAATGGCACCACCCACAATGACCTTCCTACATCGACTAACTTCATTAAGATACTCAGTCACAGACATGCCCACAGGCCAACTCTGGTTCAAGATTGTCTCAAATTAATTAACGCTAGCCATCTAAGTCCCCGTATGTCACAGGCTTCCTCCCTGTGAAAGAACCTGAGTCGATTTTCTAAACCTTGGGTGTAAGTAGGCCTTGACTTGACTTGCTTTGGTCAAGGAAAGGTGAGTTAAGGTGCTCTGGGCTCCAAGTCTGGGTCTCCAAAGGCCCCTCAGCTTCTTGCCCCACCCCTTGCTACTCTCCCTCACCATAGTAAGAAACCCTGGGAGAGAAACCCGAGCCAAGACTGGACATACAGAGAGGAGAGCAAGCAACAGCATCAGAGCCCCAGAGCTTCAAGTGGCACTCTTGTCCACTCATGGTCTACGGGAGCTACTGACAGCCGGAGTGTGAGCTACAGAGTGAGGCCAGGCCAACAGGAGAGCCACCCACCTGAGTGCAGCCACCCTGGATAACATAATAAATAGTAAGTTGTCCTTGACTTAACCACTATGTATTATAATGGTTCCTAACTATACTCTAAGAACATGGGGGTCTTGGATGTATGTTGAAGCATGTGAGGCATGTCAACAGAAGGTCACAGGTGCATGCTCTGTGAGTTGCAGGCTGTGCTGTGTTTGGGTGATCCATCTCCTGTCAGCTGTCCATCATCATCACAGTGTGTGTGTTTGGATGACCCAACTAAGGTCACCCATCCCTCCTCACCACACCTACTTCAGTCACCAACATTCATCTTACTTTGATGGGACCACTTGTCCTCTCATTCAGTCGGGATTTGTCGTTGTATTTTATTCTAATCAGGAGATGAGGGAAGCCAGGAGAAAGCCACATGGGTCAGGCCAGGTCTATTGCATCCTGATCTCCTAGCCAAGAGGAGCAGTCTTGGGGGATGCTTTTGCATCCAAAACCAAGCCAGTTACACCCAACCATGAAAGTCAATGACAAGGTCACAGAGAAAGCACCTTTCCGGACTTCTTGATAATGGCGCCTCATAGGAAAAAAACAGACAGATATCCGAATGCTCCCGTCTGACCCACAGGTCAATTCCTGGAGAGTGGTAAGGCCTGAAGGGCTTGAGAGGTGGCTCAGTCGATAAAGCCCTTACTTTGCAAACATGAGAACATAAAAATGCTGGGCATGGTAGTACGCACGTGTAATCTTCACACCTAGGAGGCAGAGACGGGCAGATCCACCTCCTGACCAGCCAGCCTGGTGTACTAACTAGCAGGTCTAACAGGGATGCCACTTAAGAAATGACGGCACTGCCCTCTGCCCCTCGAGTGCACACACACATGTGTGCGTGCACACACAAACACACTCATGGGCATCTACACATAAGCACAGACACACACAAGAGAGTTGTAATGCACGCGTCTAACCCTTATGCCAGCCTGAATTAGCCTTACTATGACTTGTTCTGCCCTGGCTGGTGCAGAGAGCAAAGGGTTTGTTTCATCGTGTGCTCTGTGTAGCACTCCTTTATCAGTTTCTTACATTATACTCAATCATTTAGAAAGAAACCCATTACTGGATGCATAGCATGACTTGTAGAGAAAGCAACATATAAAATATGCTGGATAGTTTTATGTCAACTGAACACAGGCTAGAGTCATTTGAGAAGAGGGACCCTCAGTTGAGAAAGCGCCCCTCCCAGACTGGCCCGGGACAAGCCTGATGGGTGATTTCTTGATGGATGAATCCTTCCGCATCAGATTCAGCTCACTGCGGGTGGTGCCACCCCTGGCAGGTGGTCCTGGGTAATACAAGAAAGTGGGCTGAGCAGGGCATGAGAACCAGGACAAATAAGCAGAGCTCCCCTTTGTCCCTACCCTGACTTCACTCAGTGATGATGGGCTGCTACCTCCAAGTGTAAGACGATATTAAACCCTTTCCTCCCCGAGTTGCTTCTAGTCGTGACGTTTCATCACAACAATGGAAAACTAACTTGGGCATAAAATGCACACAGAGAAGGCTAAACCAGGAAGAACACCGAAGCTCAAGGTTCTCTCCACACTAGGCCCTGAGACGGAGCATGCACATGGCCCACCCCATCTTCTGTTCTCTGTCAACCTGCAGTAACAGAACCCCAGCTGACTCGTGGACCAACTCCGTCTCCACACTACTTGTTCAGGTCGCTTTTCTGAGCCTCCGTCCCAGGTCAAATCTAATCCTAACAGACAGTGTGGGGGTGGGGTGGGGACGAAGATGCATCACCGTCAGTATTGCAAACTGTAGGTGTCTGGTTGCCATGGAGACCACCCCAAGACATCCAGATTCCAAAATACAAACTCATTCCAAGAGAAAGACCGGGAAAAAAAAAAAAGCCCTCTTGTAAGCCTAAAGGAGCCCCTCCCCATTCTGGTAGGGTCCCCCTCCTCCCGCGAGCCAGATGGTGATGCCAGCCCTGGAAAAGGTGGCACCAGACACACGACCTCTTGGCCTCCTTCACCTTCAGATGCCTACCAATCAGCCCTCTGAGCCTAAGGGCAGGACCACCCTTGGATCTCACTCCTGACTCCTCAGCCTCTGGCTATTCAGGCTCTAGTTTTTATCTTTCTGTAATACTCCCCTTGGCTTTACACTTTCCTTGCACGCTACCTAAACACAGCTCTGCTCTTCTGCCCATCCCCCAAGCTTCTAGGGACTCCTGCCATCTATCTAAAGAAAGAACCAATGCTTCTCCACAGTGCCTCAAGGTGTATGTATCTGGGTCTTAGCCAGCTATTCCAGTTATGTCCTGGACAAACCCATCAGCAACCTCTCTCTCTCTCTCTCTCTCTCTAGACAGACAGATAGATAGATAGATAGACAGATAGATAGATATAGGTATGTATGTACATGTATGCACATACATGTGTAGTCATGTATGTGAAGACCGGATGTCAAGCTTGGTTGTTTTCCTCAGGAACCATCATTTGGGGTTTTTATAAGGTTTACTGTGTTCTTTATGTGTATGTCTGTGCTTCTGTATATGTGTATGTGCACATGAGTGCTGTGGCCATGAAGGACAGAAGGGAGCACCAGATCCCCTAGAGCTGGAGTCACACTTGGTCTCCGTGGGTCACCATGTGGGTGCTAGGAACTGGACTCCCATTCTCTGAAAGAGCAGCAAATGCGCCTGGCCACTGAGCCATCGCTCCCGGCTCCTCCATTCAGTGTGACTCTCACTAGGATCTGAAGCTCAGCTCGCACGGCTATTTTGCAAACTGAACACGTTTGACTGCCTGGTAAATGACTGTCTCCCAGCCTCTTACAAGGCACAGATTACTGGCTCATCTCCCTCTTATGTGTGACTGAATGCTAAAAAAGTGATCCTGTGTGGAGGAGCAGCAGCCCTTCCACAGAGCACTTGTCTTAAGGACGTGTAGAGATTTGGCCCTGACATGCAGAGTCTAAGAGGACAGAAGTGAGCGGATCCGGACTCGGATCCTGGGCAGTCACTTAAGAACATCTTTCAAGAGAACTGACATTTAACATCATGCTTTTGAACAGGACTGGTATGAAAATGCCTACAAGAGACAGTGCCAGCTAACACTAACTATTCAAACGCAGAAGAAGGTACTGAGATCAGATAAGCTTATTCCGAGCCAGCTAAACATTCAATCAGGTTCTTTAAAAATGAAATCCTGCTTCACAGAAGTCTTGGGGAACAATCTCTGCTCCCACCATCTGTCTGGATCCAGTGAAGCCTTGCCCTGTCTGATGCCAGCCAGAGATGACTACCGCGAGTCCCCACCAGTCCTGTGATATTTCACACATGCTATGTAATCCAATGAGCACTCAGCCATCAGGTGGGGAGTTCACCCCCGAGCTTGAGTCTTCCAAGCTCCTGCCTCCTGTTCTTTCTTTTGCAAGAGCCAAATAAGCAAGAGAGCCTGTGTCCCTGACTGGTGGCTGGCCAATATCGCCTGATCGGCTGGAAATGAGCCAGGGGTATGGCAGCTGCCTGCTTTGCCAGGCTAGATGGACCAGGGTTGGGAGCCAGTCATCTAGCAAGTCCACAATGGATGCTATAAGGCCTTCAGCAGACAGGGCTGCGTGGACAAAGAGCTTCTTCCCGACTTCTCCCAGCCAGTTCAGGCCTCTGTCCTCCACATCTGGAAACGTGGCAAGATCCTAATGCTAAGAACTGATTCTGTTCCATCTTTAGGCTCACAATGACTGTTGACTTTGAGGGGAGCTTGACTCCTCCAAACACCAGCTCATCCTTCATTAGAACGTGGTTTCCAGGAGACCGGAACCCTTGACACTGGGATGCACACGCACAACCGGCTCCCAGCAGCCTGATAGGCTGATGCAGTTAGTACAGGGTGTGCCCAGGGGCACTGCAAGTATGACACAATCAAAGCTCACCAGGTGAGGGCAAGCAAGGTGGTTCAGTGGGTAAAGGTGCTTGCCACCAACCCTGAGAACCTGAGTTTGATCCCTGGGACTCACAGGGTAGAAGGCTGCCCTCTGACCTCCAGGAGTCAGACTAAACAAACAAATGTATCTTACAACTTAATATAATCTTTCCAGGTGATTGCAACATGCAGCCTACTACTACATTAGTGTGAAGGCAACACTCCCAGAGCCAGAGGGCTACTTAACTCAACAGCCAAAGGCTCCAGGGCAAACAGCTCTGCTAGGCCAGTGCTGTGAAAGGCAGCTGTAAAACTGAGCAGGGTTTGTGCTGAAATCGCGGCTTGCTTTCACAATCTCCCATTACACACTGGAATTAGTCCCTTCTCTCGGTGCCATGACAAAATACCCAGTTAAAAAGCAACTTAAGGTTTATTCTGGCGTATGGTCTGAGGGGATGCCGTCGGCCATGGCAGGGGAAGGGGGGACACCATGACAACAAGAACAAAAGGCAGCTAGTCCCCTGCTTTCACAGGCAGGAAGCAGAAGAGAGGGATGCTGGTGCTCAGCTCGTGCCCTCCCTCCCTGTGGTCAGTCCAGGACCCTGGTCTGTGGGATGGTGCTGCCTACATTTAGGGTGCATCTCCCCACTTTTGGTAAACTGCTGTAGACGCTCCCTTACAGACACTTCCCACTTTTGGTAAACTGCTGTAGACGCTCCCTTACAGACACTTCCCACTTTTGGTAAACTGCTGTAGACGCTCCCTTACAGACACTTCCAGAGGTTTGTTTCCCTCTGATCCTAAGTCCCATCAAGTTCACAGTCAACATTGACCATTACAACGCCTTGGCCCTGACCATCTCTGGAGACCTCCTTCTTAAGATTTATTATTATAATTGAATTCTGTGCATGTCTCTATCTCTGTGAAGATGTAAGCAAGAGAGCACAGGTGCCCATGGAGTCCAGGGAAGTGAGAGGAGTCAGATCCCTAAACCCCTGGAGCTGGGGTTATAATAGTCGGTTGTGAGCTGCCCAATGTGGGTGTTGGGAACCAAACTCAGGTATTTTGAGAGAGCAGCACACATTCTTAACTGGACCATCTCTCTAGCCCTGAAACTCTGTGTCCTAGGTGACATGAAAAATGGTGCGAGAGTCCACATAAGCCACCACACTACGCTACAAAGCCATCCTCTGAAGGCTTCGCAGGACCTCGGCGAAGGAAGGAAAAAGGACCAAGCCTCTTCTGCAAGGTCCACACAAACCCAGCGTTTCCCAGGAAATCACCTACAGGAGCACTAGACGCTCCAGAGAGCATTCTAGAACCCACAGTTGGGCCCAGTGGATCAGAGCAGCGGTCTTTTCCTTTTCGGCTATTCACACCGCCACCAGACCTTCGGAATACCCAGCCCCCAACACCACCTCAGGAACCAGCAAACTTTTTTTTAAAGTCCAAAGAACAGACAGCTCTGGCTTTGTGAGCCACAGGCTCAACTGGAGCTCAATGATGCAAAAGCAGCCACAGGCACTGTGACATGTGGGCGTGGCTTGCTCCCGTGCATTGTCTGCATTCACAAGAACAGGAAGCAGATGGACTTAGCCCACCAGACTGGTTGGCACACCCCTCCCATGGATCACAACTTCTTGACAGGCAGAAGTGTTTTCTTGTCCCTTGGCCGCCCTGCCTTGACACGGTGAGGGAATTGGAACAGGTTTCCGCTGGATGAATGGAGAGAGGAGCTACTGGCTGGACAGACGGTTGCAACATGGTCCAGTCGTGCTAAAAAAGAGCATCTTGTGAGCACCGGCCTGAGCCAGTACCATTAAAGGGGCAGCTACTAGATATCTACCAGTTCCAACAGAGAACCTACAGAGGTGGGGTGACTCAACATACAGAGGGCCATGTGAAAGTGTAGCCTGAAAATCTGGGTGTTTGTTTCATTTGGGGGAGATGGTGGGGATTGAACCCTGGGCCTTGTACATGCTACATATGTGCTCTTCAACTGAGCCATACCTGATCTCTGGGCCTTTTCAGACTTTTCTCCTGTTCACATCAATTTCACCATCTCCTTACAGGGACAATGGAGGCACCATCATCAATAAGGACCACATACAGTATCACAAGGATACTGTAACCAATCTGCACAGTGGGCCCAGACCTACAAGGCAGGGCAGGGGAATAAAGGGGAGCCGGGCAGGAATGCAGGCTAGGGGTAAGCCACCCCTTCACACTAACTGGGTACAGTACAAGCAAGATGGGGGGAGTGGGCTAAGGCAGAAGGGTGGTGACTATTCGGGAGACTACAGAGGAAGGTCTCATGACCACTCAATTAGGGGTCACGCCACCCCAGGTACTCATTAGGACAAGAGAAAGCAAGGGACTCTTCCCCTAAGACAAACATCATTGCATCCCAGCCCTGTGGAGGAGAAGGTGACATAAGTCATTCCCTCCCTCACACTGATTACAGTCACACTGGAAGTCTGGGCATGAAATCAAAAAAGGTAAAATACAATCATAACAACAATAATCTGTCTTCTTCCTGAGTGGCTCTCTCCTCACTGTGCCTCGCCCCCTCATCTCGCCATAGACTGTTCTCCTGGCATCGCGTGTCAGGAGTTAGAACTGCTGAACAGGCCACCCTCCATCATGATTGCACACGGAGAGGGGGCAAAGGGGAGGCTGGGGACAGAGATGCCACCACAATACCCTTGAGCCTTCAGAGATCGCTAGCACTTGGGAGCCATGAGAGTCGGGCTGAGTCCAAAGACAGAAAAGGTGAGAGGCTGGCATTATGCCAACCCTAAGGGCCTCACCCATCACTTAACAACAGTGCTGTGGAGGAGCCTGAGGTGAGGCTGGAACAATGGCTGGAGAAGGGCTCTCAGGATCTTCACACATCACAACATACCAGCTTGTCAAATGGGATCGCTCGGCAGGAAGCTCAGAGTCCTACCAAGTTGCTATGGAGTAACCCTCACAGCTCTGTAAGTGTAATGTTGGGTGGTAACCGAACATTTGAAAAATGGGGCTTTATGAGCGGTCCATAGGGCCACAGGAGGAATGCCTAAAAGGGGATAATGTGACCCTCAATCGCAACTTCTGCCAGGAGTTTTTACTGCTGAAATAAGGCAAGGCTGAGGTCTTCTGTCTGGAGATGGCTGGAAAGAGAGCTGGCTTCCAGAGCATTTTCAGGCAGAGGAGTTTTATGGAGAGGAATATATGCAAGCTGAAGGCCTAGGAATGGATTCTGCTACAACTCTTGTGCACCTGTTTATAGCTTGGGAATCTCCAGGTTCCCTAAGGACAGGCTCTGGTCTGACAGTCAGTGGCTTAGATGACTTCAGCGAGGTCCCACCCCAAAACGAGTTTTTCCAGCTCAAAGGACTATGGAGATGGCAGTAAGAACCACGCTCTGCTCTACTCATAGAGAAAGCCTCCAGTCTGTGCCTTCTGATACAGCCATACAGCTGGACTATACAGCACCACCATAATGTGCTCACGCTTGAAAAATAAAATTCGGGCTTACAGTGTTGCTCAGGGGGTGGGGGCGGGGGAGGAAGCTTTCCTCCCAACCTAAAAAAAAAACGAGAGTCTGATTCTCAGGTCACACATGGCGGTAGTAGTAAACCAACTCCTGCAAGCTGCCCTCTGACCTCTACACATATGCTGTGGCACAGGTACGCTCACAGGCGAGCACAATCAATTGACTCATTCAAATGATTTTTGGAAAAAAAGATAAAATCTGAACTAAGCCTCTAGATCTATCTCTGAGTTTGCAGAGATCAAGAACAGAAGGCCCCACCAAACTCAGACTGTGGAACGTTCTAGAAACAAAAAAGGCCCAGCTTCTCCAACAAATTACTAGCTTGTGGGGGGTCGCAATGGGGGAGACGTGAGCGACTTAGAGAAAACAGCCAGCAAATTCTCTTTGGATCCCAGCTCTTGCAGAACAATCTCGCAGGGCCCCTTGGAATGTGAACACGGCTCGGGCGTTCGCTCACAGAGAAGAATCTCTGTTTGCCTTCTGTCGGGTGAGACGCTGCCACACTGATTCTCGGTTTCACAGGAAGTCACTCAGTTTGAGATACATATTGAATTTACAGGTGAAATTACACGGATCTGGGATTTGCTTTTATAAAACATTCTCAGCTCCCAAGAAGGCAGAAGGGAGACAGATAAAATGAGATTTGCCAAGTGTCAATCATGACTGAAGGTGGGTACTGCGCAGTGAGGCTATAGATTATGGGTGATTTTTTTTTTCCTTGTGTGCTTTAAAGTACCTAAAATAAAAATTCCTGGGGCTGGAGAGACGGGGAAGCAGTCAAGAGCACATATTGTTCTTACAGATGACAAGTTCGATTCCCAGCACCCATAGCAGGAGCTTTGCAACCTCTTGTAATTTCAGCTCCAGTGAGGTCTGACATCGCTGACCTGTGGAGGGGGCACCTGTACTCAGATACACACACCACCCGAGACCCCGCCCCCGACACATACACATAATAAAGATACAAAAAAAAAATCCTTTTGAAAGCCCTTCAAGGAGAAGAGAAGGAGACATTAAACTCCTGTCATTTATCAGGCTAGTCTTGATGTCACCTTATTTCCTAAATCCTGAACCACTCCCTTCTCCATGGAAAGAGTGGAGAGTACCTCATAAGCTGGGGAGTGAAGACAGTCAGAGGAGGAGTTAGCTCCTACAGAGGGACCGGGTGTGGAGATGGGCTGGCACCAGCCCCAGGGAGGGAAAGATTAGAATCAACACACTTCACCCACAGTGAACTCACCCCTGCGGCAAAGCCCAGGCTTCCGTCTAAGATCCGCCTCTGCAAATGAAAAAGGGAGATGTTTCAGTCTTCAAGGACCACAGGACAGTGTGTGTGGCATCAGTAAGGAGACTGCCATAAAGCCCAAAGGGCTCAAAGGTCACTGACCTACTTCTAAGCTGGTGGTGACCTCCTGACCTTACAGAATGGGCCAAGAACAGGGGAAGGAGGGGGAAGACATGGACACAGTTAAACATGACACCCATTCCAGTGTCAACCAGAAGTTGGCAGGGAAGGGGATCTTGGAGTGCACAGGCCCACACCTTATTTCTTACCCAGCACCCCTAATGCCCTTAGGAAGTAGTTGATCTAAAATGTGGAAATGACCAAGGGCTAGTAGGAACGCTGGAGCAACACAAACAGTCACACAGGTAGGGACACAAACTGGCACACCCACGTCACACAGAAAGCCATGTAGTGGGACTGACAGCAAGTGACTGCAGTATACGCATCACTGCTGAGAAATGACAGAAATTCATTCTGGGAATCCCCAAATCCATGCGCTGTTCCCAAGAGCCCCAAACCAGAGACTGCACAAAGTCCTATTTATGGTAAGACAGATAGACCAACAAGAACACCCAAATACCACAGGGCAGAGAAAACATGCCCACACATCTCACACACAAAGAACACACTGTGTGTGTGCATGCATGTATGTATGTACACAATAGGCAGAAGCATTAAGTAAACTGGGAACTGAGCAGGGTAGATTCAGCCCGACACAGAACAGTAGCAGCTATGTGAGCAGAGAACCTAACAGCAGCAGCCAGACAGGGGTGATGTCTACACTGTGGGAGAGACGGGCAGCGTGGGAGTGTTTTGCATGGAGTGAAAGTCTGAGTGGGTGTGGTGACTGGGAAGGAGCCTGAAGGGACCGTGAGAAGCTGGCACTTGATCTAGGTCTGGATATATGGGCCTTTATAGAATAATAATCAAACTGCATAGGTATAAAATGTGCACCTTTCTGAGTACATCTATTCCAATAAAAAGACGTTTTTGCTTCCATCATAGCTAGTGGATAATGACTTGTGGTCTGCACATAATGCTCTTCAGCACTCTCATGGGACAGCAGGCTACTAGGTAAGGATTCTCCACACCCAAGTCTCCAAATGTTAGATTTTTGCTAACCACCCTCCCCCCTCCACCCTGTTAGGGTGGGGGCAGCAGTGTGGGAGGCAGGATAATATAGCTGGAGCCAGGACCTGCCAAACTGGTCTATAACACAAGGGGCCTGAGACACTGACTTTCTAGACCCAGGGCTCGGTGTGTTTAGAGAGATCTCAGTTGCCTTCTTCGTGGGCCACTCCTGCAGCATCTACAACTGCCCTTGAGCAAGGCGAGGGTTACAGTCTTCAAGACAGCCATGAGTGGCTCTGGGCTTGAAACAGGGAGCAGCTCAGGGTGGGAGGAGAACAGGATCTCAGGCATAGGAGGTGAGCACAGGCTGTGCTCATGGTGTAGAGTAAGGCAGGGTGTGTGTAGAGGGAGGGTGGGTGAGGGATGCCAGGGATTCGGGGTGCAGAGGAAGAAAAGATGGGGAGATGCACAAGATCTCGTGAGGATGTGAGGCCAGAACATATGGCCTGAGAGTGACTAAGGACACTGGGGGCTCTCTATGGGATGCACGGAGGACATATGAGGGGAAGGGCTGAGGAGACTCAGTATGCATATGGACAAGGCAGGCTGTCAGTGCTCATCCAGGAGACGGGATGCGTTCACGGTAAGGGCAGGCTCACATGTTATCAGGAGAGAGAACGAGGAAGCAGACCTGTCTGTATTCATTCGGGAGGGAGAGCATGTGGGGACTGAGGTGGGTAGACAGGAGCCTACAGGGGACTGAGGTGGGGGAGCCTGCCGATCTTCAGCCAGTGGGGAGGACTGAGATGCCCTGGGCTGGGGTAGTAGAGAAGCAGACCCCTTCCTTCCCACAACCCCTAACCAACTGTCTAGCTCAATCACGGCCACAGGGAGGGCGGTTCCACCTGAAAGCTAATTGTCTTGGGTCCTGCGTAGTACTCCTGCTCTGGGCGTGCAGGAAATTAGACAGGAGCTCAGGAATGAGGCAGCAGGTTAATGAAGGCACAATAGCTACTCCTTCACCCCCTCGCCCTTTTGAGTTTGGGTGGCAGAGGCAGGTGAGGGGAAGACAATGCCCGGCTTGTGTACCACTAATGGGTGCCTGCTCCCTGGCCTCGTGAGGAAACAGAGAGAAAACAAGGAAGTTGGGAAGCATTAGCAGCCCACCTCCTGCCCGGCGGTGCTGTGTAGCAAGCAAGGGGCAGGTTCCAAAGGTCACCAAAGGGTCCCTGCAAATCCCCAGAAGCGAAGCGACTCACCTGCCCGCTGGAGAATATGAACACGAGAGCTGCCCCGGCGGCTGTCATTGCCCAGGTGAAGAAGGTCCCCAGCAAGGCCTGGACCACGGAGCTGTAACCTTGGAGCATGCTGGATACAGCTGTGCACAGAAGAGCAGAGGGTCAGACAGATGCTGAGGGGCCCCAATTGTGACATACACATGTCCTAAGCCACTGCCTGAGCTGCCCTCTGTCAGGGTAGGTGGTCTGCACATTCAAGTCAAACCAATGCAACAGGCCTCACCATCCCAGTGCCAGCACAGGGGCATTAAAAGGCATGTAACTTTGAAAGGCGACGTGAGGACACTGGGAGAAAGAGGCCAGGAAGCTCCCCCCAGAGGCCCGCTCATTCATGCATCTGTCCCTGCCTGCTATTTCTCCTCAGACCCTGCCAAAGAACAGGCCCCTAGCTCAAACTGTCCTCTAGATACCTTCCATCTGATTCCCAGTCACACCTTCCTGGCTCCCCAAGCCAGCCTCCTGGCTAAACATAAATTCCACCGACAGCCCTTCCCACTGCCATGGACTCTCCAGCCAAAGTCCACAGCATGCAGTCTGGGCGCTACGCTCCCATTCAACTTAACTCCTCAGGGCACCTTTACAACCCAGACAGCTGTGCCTCCAAGGTTCCGTTCCCATAAGCCCCTTGGGGGATGCCTTCCCTCCACAGCTCCTGCCCTCGATAAACCCAAGAGCCTCCTCTAAGGCCCACCTCATGCCAGGTCTGTGATGAAACCTTCCATGACTACCCACACTCGCGCGCGCGCACACACACACACCATGTCCAAACACACGTCTTTGCTGTTTTCTATGGGGCCTGCCTACATCCAAAACCTAAATTTGTAACTGCTTGAGAATGGTGAAGACACTTTCCCACAGCCTTGTGAAAGCAGGCATGGCCATCCGCTGCAAACTATCTGCTTAAGGAAGAGGAGCCAGCTTACCCAGAAAGGAGAGCCAGAGAACACAAGGAAATAGAACCATAAACTGCTGCTGGCGAAGGGGCACCACTGTCCCCTAAGCAAAGAAAGGACCCTCTCTTGTATGGGCCCAGAGAACCTCCTCAGACTGAACTATGATCAAGACTGAGACCATATCCTGTCCATCCTGTCCTAGATTGCAAATGTCAGGCTTCTCCTACGGAAAGTTACAAGGCAGAGAAGTCCACTTGCGAAGCGGCCGTGTGTCCTGGCACTCACATACACATACAAGCTAGGTGTGGCATCAACTCAAAGGCCTCATTCAGCTCCCTTTCGGCCCTCCAGCATCCACAAGGCTGGACCTGACCCCACCTGGCTTGGCTCCCTCAGAGCTGAGCAGGCAGGAGTTATATGCCTGCATATCAAGGGCTAAAGAGGTTCCCTCAGCTGCCCTTAGAGGAAGCCATGGCAGAGTATGGACAGGGCCCTGGGCACAGCCCACACTCAGAAAAGGCTGTGGGCTCAGATGAGCCCCGCTGGGCCCCCATGCTAAGTCTAAGGTCTAACCATTTATGGGTTCGGATTCTAAGCATATGCAGCCTTTTGACGATTTGACACTGGCGAACCCCACAACCAAGAAGCAAAAAAGCAAATAACGAAAAACTGCCAAGTCTGACAACCTGAGCTTGGTTCCTGATGCCCACCTGAGGGAGAGAACCAACAGCTCTCCTCTGACCTCGGCATTTGCACTACGGAATGCACAAGCCCCCCGACCCCCACCCCACAACACATACACATACACACACACACACACACAGAGGTAGTTTTAAAATGCACCCTTTCCCAAATCTCACATCGTCTAAGTAAGCTTACTATTTTGTGTTGGGCTGTACACATCTCTATACCGAGTGCAGGTTGGGCACACATGACAGAGGAACTCAAGACAGTGACTGCACACATTTTTAAAATTTTAAAAAGAAAAAAAAAATCAAGCAAAAAAATAGCCTTTTCCACCCTCCCTGAGTCAAGTCCACCTCAAAAGAGTGGTGTGTGCTGGGCATGGCAGCAGAAACCTTTTAGTCCCAGACCTTGAAGAGGCAAATACCAGCAGGTCTCTGCAAGTTTGAGGCTAGCCTGGTCTACTTAGTGAGTTTCGGGACAGCCAGGGCCATATAGTAAGATTCTTTGTCAAAACAAAACAAAACAAAACAAACTAACAAAAAACAAAAATGAGAGACTTGAGTATTTTTTGTTTTTTGAATTTGTTTGGTTTTTTGTGTTTGTTTTTTAGCTGAGATCCTAGAGCATTAACACGTTGATCGCTCCCAGTTGCTTGTGAGTAAAATGTTAAACATACACAAAGACCGACATGGAGCTAACATCCTCTCAAGTCTCACTATCCGAGACAGATCACAGAGTAAAACATCCCCCAAGTACCTCACTGTGTCTTTTGACAGCTACTGGTTAAAAGAAACGATTCCCATTTGCCAGCCAGCAAAATCAAACCAAAGGGAGTTGTGCATCTTCATGGCGGCCAGGGAGATAGGAAAACACTCTTCTAAGTTCACTGCATAACTGAGTTCCTGAGATGAAGAGAAAGACAGAGCCCTGTCCACCCACCATTTATCACAGTGTGAGCCCAGCACGCCTCTTCTTCCACTCACTGTTTGAAAACTCTGGCTACTCTCTAAGGGTGGTGGAAAGCCAGTTGTCTGGTCCCCCTTGAGAGCTACTTAGATGATTTTTTTTTTTAAATGTAGCAGAGAGTGGCTTTGAACTCCTGATCCTCCTGCCTTCCACCTCCCAAAGCTGGAATTACCAGAGTGTGCTACAATAGCTGGTTTTTGTGGTACTCGGGAATCAAACTCAGAGCTTTGTGCATGGTAAGCAAGCACTCTACCAAAGGAGTTCCATCTCCAGCCGTTGGAGCTACGTAAAAGCACAGGGCGCGGGCGACATCACACACTTGTGGGATCCCCAAATCTGCACCTTATTTAACTCCATGGGAGAACTCTTACACACAGCTAAGCACATAAAACCAGACCAGCTTCTACACAGCCAATGGTTTAGTGAGTCCTTCTCTATGGGAGACTGGCATCCGTCATTTCCTGTACTTAACAGACTAATAAGCTCTTAGGAACAGGGTATAGCAGCTCCAAATCTTGCCAGGCAGTCTGCTTCAGACTTTCTCCAGAGCTGGATATGAACATCATAAACTGGACCAGTGACCAGGACAGGGGACCATTCTCCACCCATCCTATAACTTGAGAGAAGCCAAAAGCGGGCTGACAGTGCAGAGCAGCCAGCTCCTATGACTAAAATTTCCTTCTGTCCTTTTCTGTCTCTTTCCCTGTCTTTTAAAAGTTGCCTCCGCACTTCAAAACGCTGGTTTAGTGAAAGCGAGGCACTGCGTGGGCTTAAGGGAGCTGGCACAGAACTCGTGGACCGGACTTTACCAGAGACGCCCATGAGAAAGATTCAGGATCTGGGCCGCTAGTATGAACATGAAAAAGTTCTCCAGGAGACAGGCATGCTGCTGGCTCTCCAGCCTCCCCCAGACCTGCCACAGGTGGAGGTGGGAGGGGCCTCCGAATGGCTGCCACTGATACCACAGGTCCCTTGTCCCCTATACACACCACCATGAAACAATGAATGAAGAGACCCTTGGCTGTGCACTCAAGAGCCTCACATCACCGTCTCCAGCTCATCCTAGGGTGGAGCAGAGGGGGACCAAACACCCCCCCTCCCCCTGCCACCTGTCACAGTCCCTGCTGCTCTTCCAGGACCTGCACCTTAGGGCACCCCTTTGCAAGCTCCACGCCGCTGCACATTCTTGAGACTGCCCGGCACCCCGGGCCTGAAGGAGAGAAAAGGCGACTCACTAGGGTGCCCTCTCCAGCCCCCTCTCCACTTCCATCAGCCCCCGATGCCACTCGCTCGCCCGCTGGCCCGGCTCCACTCCCGCAGTCACTTCCTGCTTCACTCCAGCACACGTGGCCCTCCACCGCCGGGCCCCGCCCCTTCGCAACCGGCGAATCCTGCCTGGAGAATAAAGTCTCAGGTTCACAGGCTTCCGTGCACGCAGGAACAGAGGCGGGCGGGCAAGAGCAGCACTCTCCCCTTCCCCCAAGGCCACAAATGCAAAGGCGAAGGCCTAGGGCAGTGCACACACCCCAGGAAGTCTCGGGGAGGCTAGACACCCAAAGAAGGGGCACTTTGGATCAGTTCTGATGTACTTAATGTCGTCTACATCTTTTGTCATATGTCCTAAACATGACAACATGGGTCCTAACTGAGCTACGGAGCCAGTGTCAAAATGAAGGTCAATGGCTTTATTCTCAAGATCAATACCTTCCATTAGCAGGGTGCCCAGGCTCTGCATTCTACTTGAGCTTGCAATCTTTCACTTGCTGACTACAGCCTGTCAATATTGAGGACCCAGTGAGGGCCACATATACGAAGCATCGCCCCAGGTCGTGGGCTTTACACTGCAGGGCTTCTATGAAAACACCTTGACTAGATCTAGCTGCAATAAAATGAAGGCCAGATATCTGGTTCAATTTGAATGTCAGGAAAACAACAAATAATTTCTTATTATAAGTATGCCCTGTGCCGTGTAAGGGACGCACACATGCAAATGTCATGACTGATTTTTGAAATGTAAAGTTAAATGAGTGGTCAGTGTTGCATTTGGCAGCCCAAGCATAAAGTACTCAGGACAGGAGAACAGCCTGCAGTTGGAGAATACAAAGAAGACAGTAAGAGCAGGCATCTGTTAACCTGTTAGAGAGCGGTGTGCCTTCCTGGTGAGGACCACTCTGCACTCGCAGCAATGAAGGAAGAACTCTCTTAGGGTGGTTGTCCAGCTCTCAGCCAATGCCCAATCAGCTCCCAGCAGGTTTTATTAACTTATATACACGCTAGGCTTAAGCATTTCACATACATTGTCATCCTTCAATCTCAGGTCCTGGACCCAGGTAACCCTTTGAGCAACTTAAAAAGAGGCTGCAGACTGCAAGTCTGGCCACATAGGCAGCTAGGAGATTTACAGAGCAAAGACATTGCACACTGCCAGAACGATTCTGAGTACACCCGGTGTTGTTCTCTTTCTGAATAGTTGTTACCCAGGGTCATCTTGTCCACCTGGTGGCATGATGGTTTTCAGACCTGGATTTAACAATGGTTGTGACCCTGCACTCCCATCCACCCCAGCCCCAACTGCCCTTTAGGGGTATGTCTTCCCCTATGAGAAAAACCTAATGGCTGGTTGTTAAGTCAGGGTTGCCTCCCTTGTCGTGGGAATCAAAGTCTAATGATTGAGCGATCCTGGCGAGTAAATACTCACATCCTAGCATCCTAAGCTTCACTTATCTCTAAACAGGTCTTTGTGCACACTGCTTATTATCTATGAGGTATTTTGAAAGTTGTGCTCCTTAGTTAAATTCCGCTTGTGTGATATGATGTGGATTTGTGTGACTTTTCTCCTAAGCAAATCTATTAGGAAGCCCTTTATAATCCCAGTTCTATCTAACTCTAACTCCGAGTTCCGAGTTCCACCTACATCAGTCCAGCTACTCATGCCAACTGTCACCCCACAGGCTCTGTGCCGTGTCAGGAGGTGACCTGGAGGGAAGGTCTTATGCCCCCCAAGAGACCCGCCACCTCCCAGGCCAGGCAAGGTGCCACATGCCTGTGACCTACTACTTGGGGAACTGAAAAATAGGGATATGGCTAAGAACCAACGTGAGCTATACAACAAGACCCTGTCTCAAAAACAAACACCAGCTTGTTACTGAACAGCACAAAACAAGGCCCAGGGGGGCGAGGCCTTCAATTCCAACACACACACAAAAAAGGGTCGTAGCACTCCCCCACTGTGCTAGCCTTGAATGCAGTGCCTTGGATGTGCCACAGAATTCTATGGAATGCCAAAATGGATGGAGTTGAGATTAAACAAAACTGAGTGCACCAAAAAAACAAAAACAAAAACAAAAAACTAAGCTAGAGCCAGGCGTGGTGGCACACGCCTTTAATCCCAGCACTTGGGAGGCAGAGGCAGGCGAATTTCTGAGTTCAAGGCCAGCCTGGTCTACAAAGTGAGTTCCAGGACAGCCGGGGCTACACAGAGAAACCCTGTCTCAAAACAAACAAACAAACAAAAAAAACCAAAACTGAGCGCACTCATGGGTTCACACCCGTTGCAGCTGGAGAGCAGCCACACAGGGAGTCCCTGAATTTTCCTACTTTCCTATGCATTTAAAATTTTCAGAATGGAGAGTTAACCAAGACTTTTGGTTGGTTGGTTGGTTGGTTGGTTGGTTGGTTGGTTGGTTGGGTTTTCTCTTTGTTTTTGTTTCTGTTTTGTTTTTAAATCAACCTGCCCAGGGTGTCTCCTGCCTGGTCCCTTCTTTTCCACTTTGAGCATGCGGCCTCCTGACCTTCCTCTAAGGTCACAGACAGACTTCTTGGGACCCACCTTGCCCACCCTGTTCCAGGCACCTGGTTAAGCTGTGTGAAGCATGAGGAGCCTCCCCTCCCCCACTCCTCCTCTGTCTCCCTTTAACCCTTTCTACTCAAGGCCACCACCCTGTCTCCTCATTCCCCTATTTAAGTCCCTGCTTCCCTCAAAGTGAGTTAAATGTAATCTCCCGTTCTAATCCTGTTTAGAGAACAGGTGTCCACCCCCCTAGGGATGGCAGGGACGGTGTATGGTTTCTACAAAATTGTCCTGGTCTCCTTTCTGTTGGGGTAGGGAGAAAAAAAAACTTGAGGAGGTAGGATTACAGGTCACAGTCCATAATCAAGGGAAATCAAGGCAGGAAATGAAGCAGAGACCACAGAAAAATGCTACACATTGGCCTGCTTCCCCTGGCTTGCTCTGCTAACTTCCTTAACACAGCCCACAATCACCTGCCCAAGGATGGTACCCCAGGGGGAATGGACCCACACGATAATCAGCAATCAAGAAAATGCCCCATAGCTATACCTGTAGGCCAATCTGATAGAGACAGTTCTTCAGTGGAGATTCCTTCCTCCCACATACATCAAATGGAGAAGCGTTAACTGTGCCAGGACTTGTGTCTCTTCAGCCCACACGGGAGAAGCTAACTTCACGGATGACATCAGCACTCAGTCCCAGGATTTCAGCCTTGTGTTTAAATACTCGGTCCCCAGCTGTTAGTGCCATAGGGGGGAGGTTGTGTTATGAAGCCTTTAGGAGGTGGATTCTTGCTGGAGGAAGTAAGTCACTGGGCATGGACTTTGAGCTTTAATGCCTCTACCTTTCTTTGGTGGTTTGAATAGGCATGGCCCCAACAGATTCAGGTGTTTGAAAGCTTGGCCATAGGGAGTGGCACTATCAGGAGGTGTGGCCCCTTTTGGAGAAAGTAAGTCACTGTGGAAGCAGAGGCTTTGAAGCTCAAGCTATGCCCAGTCTGGCATGCAGTCTCCTTCTGCTGCCTGTGGATCAAGGTGTAGAACTCTTGGCTCCTCTAGAGCTATGTCTGCCTGCATGCTGACATGCTTTCCTCCATGATGATAATGGACCGAACCTCTAACACTGTGAGCCAGCCCCAATTAAATGTTTTTGTAGAGAACATGTAAATGAGAAGTAAGATCAGGATCCAGTAGGATGCTATAGCAGTGAGCAATCAGTTCATGTCAGCTGTGTGTAGTAGATGAGAGTGATGTAATAAACCATGATGTAATAGCCCATGATGTAATAACCCATGATGTAATGACCCATGATGTAATAACCCATGATGTAATAACCCATGATGCAATAACCCATGATATGATAATGGCCCATGATGTAATGACCCATGATGTAATGACCCATGATGTAATGACCCATGATGTAATAACCCATGATGTAATAACCCATGATGTAATAACCCATGATGCAATAACCCATGATGTAATAATGGCCCATGATGTAATAATGGCCCATGATGTAATGACTCATGATGTAATAACCCATGATGTAATGACCCATGATGTAATAACCCATGATGCAATAACCCATGATGCAATGCTAGAGTGTGATTGGCTAGAGCATGACTATGACCTTGTAGCAAATGAAAGCAGAGGTTCACAGCAGGCAGGCAGATAGAGTGCCTTGATGCTGAGACAGTAAAGACCGTAGTGCCAGCTTGCTTTCTGACCAGAAGACAATTGACTGTGCCACCCTCACAGCATCAAGATCTCGGAGCTGTGCTACTGAAGTTAGGAGGGTTTACCATCTTTATCATTTGCTAGGTGGACTTTTAAAAAGTCTCATTTATATAATATATAATAGAGGGTGTGAAAACTGCTGTGCACATTACATATGTAATCATATCCACAACCTCTAGGAATTGCTCGCTACCCTACCCTTCAATGGAGTCTCTCCATCCCCCACGATGCTCTTCCCCTGCCCCGCTCACCAGACAGGGAGCATCTTTCCATTCTGTCCTCCCAACAACCCAGTTTCTGTACCTCTGGGATCAGTCTAATCATGTCCATGACTCCTGCAGCCCCCACGCCACCCCCAGGACTTCTCACTGCCCTTGAGGAAATCGAACTCCCCTCTTCAGCTCCTGGAATCTGGCCCCAGGTCCTAGCCAGACAGACCAACAACCTCTGGCCCCACAGACCTGTCTCCTTCTCACAGTGTCTGCACCTGCTGCTGACTGCCTGAAGCACCTAGCACACAGGGTCACCTAGCTGGACCCTCCTGTCATTCAGACCTTGCTTCAAATGTTACCCTTCAAAAGGGCATTCCTTGAATATCTGACCTAACACAGACCTTTCTTGTCTTCCTTGTTCTCCCTAAGGGCAAACTCCTGAGAACAGCACCACGCCTGCCTTGTGTACCTCTGTCTCCCTGGGACTTAGTGCAGAGCAGATGGCCCCTATTTACTGAATGAATAAATCAGCCAGGGATAAGAGCTTTATCTGTTGGCTGCACTTTATAAAGACTTTCTTAAGAGTTATTAGGAAAATGATGTGTGTCTGCTGGATCAAATTGTTCCAGGAATCCCATTGCACCTACCACGGTATCACGCAGAGGTTATCAGCAAAAATAATTTTGCTCTTATCGCTGCTCAGTGAGGCATTTAGTGATGGAGTTGGGGAGCGCTCCTAGCATCTGCAGGTTAGAAGCCAGGAGTGTTAACTCTCCTACAGTACCCCAACTCCGGGATAAGGAGCTATCTGACTCAAAATGTCAGCAGTATAAAAGCCAACCTTGTGACTCTCTGGTGTCATCCTATACATCTCAGAGAACAAATCACTCAGTAACATTTTACATGAGTCTCAAGAAGACTCTATTGAGCCAAGGAGACAACTCGGTGGGTAAATGTATCTGCAGCCAAGCCTGAGGACCTGAGTTCTAGCCCCAGGACTGACACAGTGGACGGTGAGAACTAACACCCACAAGTTGTCCTCTGATATCCATTCATGCACCACAGAATGAGTGTATACACACACACACACACACATCCTACAACTAAACAAAACAAAACTTAATTTAAAAAAAAATATTTCTTCAGTCACTGGTCAGAATGTGACCTACCATAACACTTGAGAACTGACAGTCCAACTCATCTTCATACCCCAGCACAACTTGAAAATCGCTACAACAAACATCCCACTAGCTCTGCTCCTTCCCAGTCATCTGAAACTCTCTGGTAGCATCATCACACTGGTATATCCCAAAGCCACATACATGGTAACTTCTAGAAGGACTCTGGCAGTGTGATCTAGCTTCTTCTCTGTTGTGGTAAAACACCATGACCAAAAGCAATATAGAAAAGGAAATAGAGGAGTCTGGAGAGTTGGCTCAGCAGTTAAGAGCCAACTTAACTGACTGCTCTTCTGGAAGTCCTGAGTTCAAATCCCAGCAACCACACAGTGGCTCACAACCATTCATAATGGGATCTGATGCTCTCTTCTGGTGTGTCTGAAAACAGCAACAGTGTACTTACCTATAATAAATAAATAAATCTTTAAAAAAAAAAAAGGCAGTAGATTATTTTGGCTTACCCTTCCAGGCCACAGTCCAACATTGAGTGAAATTGGGACATGAACCTAGTGGCATGGACCATGGAGAAACACAGCTTGCTGGCTTGCTTCCAGGGTGATGCTTATCTAACTTTCTTACACAGCCCAGGACCACCTGCCTAAGGAATGGTACTGCCCATAGTGGCTTTGAGAGGCCAAATCTTATAAATTCAGGCTCCATTTTAGAGAGCTTGAACTCAATCAATCTAAAAGTTATTTAGTTATTTTCCAAGTTATCCCCTAACAGAGCACAAGCCTAGCTCCAATCTCCAAGCTAACACCCAACAAGACCTATGTCTCCAGGTTACACCCCCAACAAGACCAGCATCTCCAGGTTATGCCTGCAACAAATGTGCACCCCCAGGTTACAATTCTGCCTCCTGCCTAATGACCACCAATGTAGAGGGAAGCAGTAAAGTTTATGATACGGCTCCCAACACCAGCCAATTATGCTAAAGGTCATAATAGCTTGCACACTCACCCCACACCCCACTTACTCCTTACTATAAAGTCTTGCCCTGATAGATATTCGGGGTTCCTCATCACAAAAACCATCCTGTGCGCTAAGGGCCCAAGCTAGCTCGAATAAAAGGCCCTACTGTGATTACATCTGATTAGCTATTGTCTGTTTTTTGGGGAGGTTGGGTGGGGGGGAACCACTAACATTTCCCTGGCACTACTGGTTGGGCCTGCCTACTTTAAGACAATCCTCTCACAGACATAGTCATGGACCAATCTGATTTAAGCAAGAATCCTCTCACAGACATAGTCATGGACCAATCTGATTTAAGCAAGAATCCTCTCACAGACATAGTCATGGACCAATCTGATTTAAGCAAGAATCCTCTCACAGACATAGTCATGGACCAATCTGATTTAAGCAGCTCATCACCCAAGGATTCTCCTCTTAGATGTCTAGGCTGGGTCAAGTTGACAGTTAAGAGTAACCAGGACAGGGGACACAGTGGGACAGTGCCTTCACAGTTGGGACAGATCTGCCTACTCCCCTTCAGATTGGCTCCTTGATGCAAACAGGTAAACCATAAAGAGAACATTCTACCTAGCCTCTAACCTATGCAGAGAAGTCCATAGCAACCAGGCACCACGTCTCTGAGCCTTGTTGCAGACAAGAGCTGTTCTCCAGAGCTCAGGAAAGAAACAGAGTCAGCACTCTGGCCCCTCCTCGCCTTTGTCTAACATTTGGCTCTAAGCCTGTAATACAAATGCTCTAGAGAGGCTTAGGCATGCGATCCTGCTGACTTATGGAAATCCACTGTAGAGATACAAGGTCCTAGTCCTGAACAAGGTGTTTAAAATTCATACTTGGCTTGCTCGACTGCTAGCTTAATAAGATACCAATTACTAAGTAAAAACCACCAAGAATTGAATATGGAATCAACCCTCGGGTGATATAATCTGAGACAATAATTAGCAGAAATCAATTTTCCCGTTCCCTACTGGTGTTGCTTTAAATAACTCCTCCAAACCAGGCGTGGTGTACCCAGCCACTCCAGAAACAAAGCAGGGCCATTAGAAGTTCAGAACAAGACCCTGTCTCAAAATTCAAAACAAAACCTGCCTTTTCTCCTATCTCCCAGTCTGTAAGTCCACAGAGGCTGTGTTAACAAGCATACTAACAAAACAGATCTGGCTCAATGTTTTAAGTTCAGTTTCCAGCCTACCCCATCGCATCGCCACTCACTGGAGTGACCTGCTTTGTCCAATTCCTCAGCAAATGTACACCACACATCAGTGATGGGATGGGATGTGGGAGTTGCTGGGTGTGCACCAACATGGGGCATCAGTCCAAACCATGGCTTTACCATGCTGCTCAGATACCTTGCTATGCCCTATGTTGGCTGTACCGCATAAACCAAGGCTTAGTACTGAAGCCTTGTATTATTCAAGGATGCCATGGACACTCATGCCTTCCTTCCCCTGAGGGATGTTGTGGGTCTCTCCAGCTAGGTAGGACAGAGCAGCAGAGCATGTTCTCCTTCCTAAGGGTAAGAGATCAACGGACCATGCAACCCACACCGGGGGCCATGGTAGCAGGGAGGAGACCATATTTGAGGCACGTAGACAACGCTGAGAAACTGACCAGAGATCCCTCGGAACCAACGCTCTGAAAATGCGTGGTTTCTTCTTATTCTGAAGTAAGGTTTATTTTTGTGCCAAAAATTCGACTTGTTCTTTTTTGCCGTTGTTTTGTTTTGAAACAGGGATTCTTTGTGGATCCAAAGAGGGCTCTGAATTCCCCGATCCTCCAGCCTCAGCCTCCTACATGCTAAGACTATGCAACCACACCTGGTTCTGTTTGCTGTACTCAGAAACCCTCAGAATTAGCCCCAGAAACCACAGACACTGAATATGCTATGGATGGATGTTTAGAGATTCGAACCAGAAATCCAGCAGCATCTCCGAACGGGCGGTCACATACCTGCTGCCCAGAGCTATCTACCTGCACCTATAAACTGCTTAACCATGGCATCTGGATCAGTTACGCTTCTCATTGACGGAACCATCTGGTAAAAGCAGCTTCGGGAAGGAAGGGGTAATTCTAGCTCACAGCTCAAGAGTAGAGTCCATCCTGAGAAAGACATGACAGGCGGGAGCCCAAAGCAGCTGGTCACACTGCAGCCGCAAACAGGAAGCAGAGGAAAAGTCTCCTCTCCCCTCACTTCTTTTTATTCAGCCCAGGACCCCAGCTCACAGACTGGCACCACCCATAATTAGGGTGAGTCTTCATCCTTCCTGGAAACACCCTCACAGATACACTCAGAGGTGTGTTTCCACGGTGATTCCAAATCCTAGACAAGCTGGCAATCAGAATCAACGATGACGTCATCCTTATATAATAAAAGGATCTTTGCCCGTGTGATTAGGTGAAGGGTCTTAAGGTAAAGAAATGATCGTGGGTCACGCTGTGGGTCCATGACATTCCAGTGGTCCCGATGAGGGACAAGAGGGAGACAACGGGAAAAGAATAAAGGCAGAGGTGGCCCTGGTCACAGAGATCAGCGAAATGCAGGCAGAAGCCAAGGTCAGTGGGCAAACACCTGAAGCTGGAAAGGGTCAGGAAATAGAGCTACCCGGAGCATCTGGAAGGAATGCTGCTTTCACATACCTTGACTTTCAGGACTTGTAACCCCTAGCCGGTCACAGCGCTGGAGTTCAAACTCAGGGCTTTGCAAAGCAAAAGCAAAAGCGAGCAGTCTCCCTCTGAGTCATAACCAAACCCCAAATCAATGTAGGTTTAAACCACCGAGATTTTAGCTTGTCACAGCAGCAAAAATTAACTCATACACCTCCTTTTGCTTGGAAGCAGTGGCCCAGTGAACCACCAGGAGCCAGGCCGGATCTTGCCCACTGTCATTACTATAGCAGAGAATGACATGGCTTATGGGGCCTGGTAGGACATCAAAATGGGAAGCCCCTTATTCAAAACATAGAGGGCAGAGGCTGGCACAGTAGCATATATCCTTTATCCCAGCTCTTAGGAGGCAGAGGCAGGCTGACCTCTGTGAGTTCAAGGCCAGCCTAGTCTACAGGCAAACCAGGGATTTATGGTGAGACTCTTGTTTTTTTGTTTCTGCTTTTGTTTTTGGTGTTTTTTTTTTCTTTAAATGGAGGAGAAACGGTGTTCAGGAAGGTATTGGAGGGCTGGAAAGATGGCTCAGTGGTTAAAACATTTGCACACAAATATGAGATCAAAAATTTGGCTCTCCAGACCCCAGAGTGGTGCAAGTCTGTAACAAGAGTGCTCTTGCCATGAGCTGGGAGGTGATCACAGGAGACTCCTGGGAAGCTCACTGGCCAGTGCATCTGGCGTGTGCA
The DNA here is from genome assembly GCF_978045245.1 of Mus caroli. Taxonomy (NCBI): domain Eukaryota; kingdom Metazoa; phylum Chordata; class Mammalia; order Rodentia; family Muridae; genus Mus; species Mus caroli. The sequence continues at coordinate 8,583,019 of NW_028227268.1, read as the reverse complement.
ACGGTGATAAAACCCTATATCAAGCAAGGTAGAGGCCAAGATTAGCCTCTGACTCCCACATGCACATTGTGTGTACGTGTGCACACATGCGCACACACATACACACACACACACACACACTTGAGAATACGTGCACATACACATGAAAACATTATATACGGGGGCGGGGGGGAGCAGAACAGACAGACAGACAGACAGACCGACAGACAGAACAACATACAGGTTCCATTGTCCTTTCAGCATTGCTTCCAAAGCCCAAGATAGAAGATAAAATGATTAAGGATCTCAAGGCAATGAAACCTAAGAATGAAGCCAAGTTTGGGTCTTTTGAATGACTGCATCTGTTGGGTGGGTGGTGTGCCAGAGGCTGGTGTAACAGGAGCCAGGTGAGGAGATCACAAGATCAAAGCGGGAACTTGAATATATAGGAGGATTTAAAGAGAGGAAAAGGAAGGTAGAATGGATGTACTTATAATCTCAAGCACACACACACACACACACACACACACACACACACAGATCGAAGTGACAAATCAGGTGAAGGTTAAGGATTTGGTCAAACTGCCCCCCAAAAGGTTTAGCACTAGAAGGCTATAGACCAACGGTTCTCAACCCTCCTAATGCTGTGACCCTTTAATACAGTTCTTCATGGTGTGGGGACCCCTACCCGTAAAATTATTCCATTGCTACTTCTTAACTGTAATGTTTGCTACTGTTATGAATCTTAGTGTAGATATTTTTGGAGATAGAGGTTTGGGTGGCACGACCCATGGGTTGAGAACTCAATACGTGAGACCTACAGCCAGTCAGCCCAGGTAGGGAAGCAGGAGGCAGCCCCAGGAATCTCAAACTAGAGCCTGAGTACCTCAGGCCGGAGCCTTGGATTGAATATTGGAAGGAGAATATCCCTAACTCATAGTGGGAATTAAAAGATAGACAAGGAGAGGAAAAAAGCAGAGGAACCCCAGAAATAAAAAGTGACTGGGCTAGGATCGGGGCCTCCAAGCTTCCTCGGGGCCTGAGGAATGGTTAAGAATTGGGGCAAAATAAATATGTTGACTCAAAAGAAAAACGCACCTGCAGAGACCTAAATTAATGAATGTTTAGCTTAACGCCCATTAGCCCTTCTTAATTATTGACTTTAGTATTCATAAAAATTTAATCTCGTTCAAGAACTAATCTGAGGGCTGACTTTTCTCACATCCAGAGAATTCTTAAGTATGCACAACACAAGCCAAGAAATCATAGCCAATCGTAAATTAAATGAAGCTTAAAGATAAGCACTACAAAAGCAAATTTACAAAAACTTCTTTTTGATTTGGGGGAGGGGTTGAATTTCTTTATTTGAAATGTAGGAGCATTTTAATCTTTGGTACCCATTTTTTTTTCCTTGAAAAACAAAACAAAATAAAACAGAACTTTCAGGTATCAATAGACCTGGGATGAAGTCAGAGCAAGGGTTTCAAGATGCTATTCTTCCAACAAAACTCATCCCATGCAGTTTGGCTGATGCCAGAGAGAGGCTGGGCATTGCCTTCCTCAGAGGAGGGTAGCTTCCTGCTGATACCATCACACCAGGGAATGTGATCCAGAAAGACCTCCAAAAGATGCGGTGTTAGGGAGGGAGTGTGAGAAAAAGAGTACCTAGTGCGCGCGCGCGCGCGCGCGAACACACACACATACACACACATACACACACACACACACACAGAGGGGAAAGCCGGGATTGTATTAATTTCTCCTGTTGCTGTGATAAAATATTCTCATGGAAGCTACGCAGGAAGAAAGGGTTTCTTTTGGCTCAGAATCCAAGGGTACAGTCAATCATGATGAGAAAGTCACAACAGCAGGAGCTTGGGGCAGCTAGTCACACTACATTCATAGCCAAGAAACAAGAGAGGTAAATGCTGTGTTCCGTCCACTTATTCCTTATACAGTCCCAGATCCCAATCCAGGGAATGGTGCCGCCTACAGTGGGTGGGGCTTCCTCCTCCATTATCCTAAACTGAATGCCCAGAGACTTGGCTCCAAGGTGATTCTAGACCCCAAACTGAGTTTAACCTTTGCAAAGCCAGTCCCTCGCCCGTGCACAGTCAGGAAGGGAGCAGGAGAAGGAACTCCACAACCCACGGCACTGAATGGAGGCCAGAGTTGATCATGTAGGTTCTGAGTGAGGTCCACTGAGGTCTTGTGAATGGATTGCCTCTGAACATAAAGATGCTCACACCCCAGGCCCCAGAACCTGTAACGACGTCATCTGAAGAGCGGATATCATTAAATAAAACCTGAGGGTGCGATCATGTGATTTAAGCAAGTGGCCCCTAAACTCAGTGACACTTGCACTGTAAGAGACAGGAGGAGCAGCAACTCCGGTGGCTCGAGGGTTTGCTCGAGGGTCACACCGTGGGAGGAGCAATGCGGCGGCTCTGGGACAGACCTGGAGATCATTCGGAGACAGAATCAGAAGGTAGGGCAATGTAGACACAAGCCAAAGAAGGCAAGGAGCCACCAAAAGCTGGAGGAGGCCGGAAACCCCTCCTCAGGACCCTTCAGAGACTGTGTGGCACTGGTGACACCTTCATCTTTCGACCGTTGGCCTTAGAACAGCAAGAGAATAAAATATCTACACTACCTGGTAGACAAGCATTTTGCTCTGGTTTTTATCAAGCCAGCCCTAAGAAACTAATAGACGCAGATTTTTGTCATTTGTATGACAAGAAAGTGAGGAAGCTCCAAATGCTAGCGAGTCAGAGCATTAGCCATGTGGACTAAGGGCACAAGGACTTTGGTATATTAAAAAGTATACCAGTTGTCTGCCGGGCGTGGTGGCGCACGCCTTTAATCCCAGCACTCGGGAGGCAGAGGCAGGCGGATTTCTGAGTTCGAGGCCAGCCTGGTCTACAAAGTGAGTGCCAGGACAGCCAGGGCTACACAGAGAAACCCTGTCTCGAAAAACCAAAAAAAAAAAAAAAAAAAAAAAAAAAAAAAAAAAAGTATACCAGTTGTCATCACAATAAGAAATTGATATGCCCCTGACAGAGGTCAGACAGGAAGTCATTCCAATTGTTCATTAATAGCTGGAACCCTGGGTCAAAATGAAAACAGAAGAGACCCCTGCCTTTCTCGGGCTCCTTCCACAACTTAGAGATATTTTTATTAAGCTATAAAAATGCTGAATCAAATCTTTTTTAATTGATCTATTTATTTTTGTTTTAAGTCCATTGGTGTTTTGACTGCACGTATGTCTGTGTGAGGGAGTCAGATCCCTGGAACAGAAGATACAGACAGGTGTAAGCTGCCATGTGGGTGCTGGGAATTGAACCTGGGTCCTCTGGAAAACCAGCCATTTCTCTTAACAGCTGAGCGATCTCTCTAGGCCCCAAATCAAATCTTTCTGTGACTACTTAATAAACCCAGCCAAGAAACCAAGACCCATTGTACTGGCTGGTTTTGTATGTCAACTTGGCACAAGCTGGAGTTATCACAGAGAAAGGAGCCTCCCTTGAGGAAATGCCTCCATGAGATCCAGCTGTAAGGCATTTGCTCAATTAGTGATCAATGAGGGAGGGCCCCACCCATTGTGGGTAGTGCCATCCCTGGGCTGGTAGTCTTGGGTTCTATAAGAAAGCAAGCTGAGAAAGCCAGTAAGTAGCATCCCTCCATGGCCTCTGCATCAGCTCCTGCTTCCTGATCTGCTTGAGTTCCAGTCCTGACTTCCTTTGGTGATGAACAGCAATGTGGGAGTGTAAGCTGAATAAACCCTTTCCTCCCCAAATTGCTTCTTGGTCATGATGTTTGTGCAGGAATAGAAACCCTGACTAAGACACCCCTAATACTGAACACAAGACTCTCCATCTTTCTGCCCAAGTCCTCTTGAGCGCTTTGACATCCTTACCAGTTTGGAACTCCCAAGTGTTCACGAGAATTGTCACAACTAATTTTAATCTGTCATTTCTCAAGAATTTTCTCCCTTCCATAGGCCAGCTGCAGAATGGGGAAGTGTCATGTGACCAGAGGCAAAGTCCTAAGGAAGGCATCCTCCTTCATTGTACATCTACCCTGCTCCCACAGGCCCCAGGGCTGCCTGTCACCACCAGACCAGCCTTGACAACTGAATGACCTCTGACTCCCTACAAGATCCACAGACTGCTGGTGAGGCCTTGGCTCAGGCTACGAGCCTCCAACCCTGCTGAGCCCTCCATATACCAGAGGCCCCAGCTCCTCTGAACACTTCAGACTCCTTACATGTTCCCAGAGAGCCATGAGGTCAAGGCAAGATATCTACACCCCGGACTCCTTTTCTCCTTCCCCAACCCAGAAAATTAGAATACATAGGCTTTGCATTCAAACCAAGTGACTGCCAGGGCTCACCTAGTAGACTTTAGAAAGTATATCTTGATATGGCTGTGTCTGGGGTTGAGAAGGCTACACTGAGTTCTTCTAGAACCTTTGGTAACACACTCTCTTTAACAAAAATCTACTTTGTATTAATTTTAATAATCATTGCGCAGTTCTCTGCTGACTATAAAGACTAGACTAACTCAGCTCTATAACCCACAACCACAAAATGGTTTGAAAGGGTCTGGAGTGATGGCTCAGGAGCTAAGAGCACCGGCTGTTCTTGCAAAAGATACTGATCAGCTCCCAGCACACATATGGTGGCTCACTACCCAACAGCTATAACTCCAGTTCTAGAGGATCCAGGTCCCTCTTATGGTCTCTAAGGTCACCAGGCCTCATGAGGCATACATCCATAAATGCAGACAAAACATGCAAACACATAAAATAAAAATAAATCTTTTTTTCTCACTTTTTAAAAGATTTTATTTATTTGTTTTGTATATATGGCAAGTACACTGTAGCTGTCTTCAGACACACCAGAAGAGAGTATCCGATCCCATTACAGATGGTTGTGAGCCACCATGTGGTTGCTAGGAATTGAACCCAGGACCTTTGGAAAAGCAGTCAGTGCTCTTAACCACTGAGCCATCTCTCCAGCCCAATAAATCTATTTTTAAAATTGGTTTGAAACAGATTTTTCAAGCAAAATATACTAGTTAAGAATTAATTATTTCTCCTATTTTTTTATGCATCAAAAAGCACACAGATGCCACTACCAATCAGCCCTTGGGATCAATGTGATCAACCACACTAGCGAACTAAAGGTCTGCTGTTAGAGCCCAGAGCAAGAAAATCGGATTTTAATTTGCGTCTGCCTCGCTCGGCTTTTGGAAATATTAATAATTGATAACGTGATAGGAGGCAGTTCCTTCAATCTCAGATGCTGCAGGCTGGAAATCACTGCTGCGGGGCATTAAGGAAGAAATGAAATCCACAGATGTCCGTCTGAGAAACAGGGAGCATGGTCACAGAAATACATCACTCCAAATAGTTAACTAGCCAAGTAGCTTCCAGCCCCTGTCCCGCTCTCCTAACACGTATACCAATTAGCTTGCTCAGCCCTGAAGGGGATTACAGTGGGTGTGTGTATCTTCCCTCTCTGGTGCATGGGAGGGGGGGAGGCATTTAATAAGCATTTGTCAAATAAATGAATGGCGGTCCACATTTTTAAGACAATTAATCTTTACAGTACAGACTGCCCAGCCAGACGCCTGGTGACTATCTCACGACTACCCCTAAGCCAGGAATTAATCAAAGAAGTGAGCACAGCTTCTGTTACAGGAGGCTGGTGAGACTTCTGGTAACCAGACTGGCAAGGGGCACGGGAGAGTTCACCCTAAAATAACCCTGCTCCTTGAAGAGCTAACATTCTCTTCTTCTGGTGAGCATCTCCCCCACCGAGCCCTTGTTGGCTACGCTATGGTTACCACTCTCCCTGGAACCCCATGCCATGACCAATGAGGGCCAAACATCCTGGAGCAGAGGTCATTAAGGCCTGTAGTAGGGACGCTGTGGATGGTGAGGCAGGACCCTCAGAGGATATGGAGGATCTGAGGGTTGAGAGACGGAAGTAATCCTTACTTTTTCCTTTCTTGTTCTGTTTGGGGTTTGGTGGGGCTAGGGATGTAATGGGGGGCTTCGTGCATGAAAAAGGTCCTACCATTATTCTGTGGTGGCTCACACCCCTAGCCCAACCTGGGCATTGTTAGGCATTGTTGAGATTATGGTTATGATAATGTTATTTGGATCCTCAGGAGACTGGGGCAATTCTAGACCAGCCAGGGCTATACAAGAATAACTCTGACTCCAGAAACAAAACAAAGCCAAACCAAGCAAAAACAACTTGAGGCAAAGAGGCAGAAATTAACAGCAAGAAACTGGCCAATAATATTTAGCCAAGCCATTGCCCTGGGAGTTTAAGCAGGCATGCTGGCTGAGTCTGCCAGGCTTCATCCAAACCCACATCCATGCAGCCCCACATCCCACCCAGCAATGCAAACCTTCATCACAAAATCCCTTTGACCTTAATGTATATATTGCTTAGGTAGATTCCCCATCTACTAGGCCTAGAAGTTACTCCAGAGTTGGAAAAATGGTCTTTTTTTTTTTCTATTCACCCTGTATAGTCAGGGTTCTCTAGAGTCACAGAACATATGAAATGTCTCTCTATATTGAAGGAATTTATTATGATGACTTACAGTCTGTAGTCCAATTCCCCAACAATGGTCAGCTGTGAGTTAGAAGTCCAAGAATCTAGAGTTGCTCGGTCCCACGAGGCTACTTGTTTCAGCTGGTCTTCTGTAGAAGTCGGTTCCAACAGACGTGCTGGCAAGTAAGTGCAAACAGGCCAAGAAGAGTGAATCTTCCTTCTTCCAATGTCCTTATGAAGGTCTCCAGCAGAAGGTGTGGCCCAGATTAAAGGTGTATATCACCATGCCTGGATCTGGGACTTGCTTTGTCCCAGGCTGACCTTGAACTCAGAGATCTCCTTGCCTTAGACTTCTGGGATTAAAGGCCTGTACTACCTTACGTGGGCCTAAACATTTCATGGCCACTATGCCTCGAGATCTCTATGCTAAGATCCAGGTCAGAAACCTGTGCCTTCCAGCCTCAAGATCTGGATCACAGGTGAGCCCTCGAATTCTGAATTGTAGTTCATTCCAGATACAGTCAACTTGACAACCAAGAATAGCCATTACACACCCCAAAATCATTTCCTCAAAGGTAAAAACTTAAGAAGTATATGGCAAGTAATAATTTAAAGTTCACAATTGAGAGTATGGCCTGTTCACAGTATGGCCAGAGAAGAATCTGGAAGCAGTGAGTTACTGGGAAGGGAGGAAAAAAAAAAAAAAACTGGAGCAAAGGGATGCTGGGGTATAGAACGCAAGCCCTGTGGCTGGCGAGAAACTATCCACTGGTCAAAATTGGACTCTGCCATGAGCCAGGAAAATTCGTGATGTCACAGGTGTCTATAGCACCGAGATTTACACACCAGGGTACTCAGAGAACTTTCTTCACCAAGGGACAGTCAAGATGCCCAACCAGGTGGCTCGATGCATCAAGTGCTTACTTCAAAAGCACGACGACCTGAGTCTGAATCGCAAGAGGCCACATGAAGCCAGGCATCCTGGCCACATCTGCCATCCCAGCATTCCTGTGGCAAGATGGCAGGCAGAGGCAGGAGAATAACATGAAGCCCTCAAGGGCCAGCTAACCTGAGGTACACAACTGTAAGCAATCAATCAAGAGAACCTGTCTCAGACAAGGTGCAAGATTGAGGTTGACACCTAAGTTGTCCCCTGACAATCCTCTCCGTGATAGGTAGAGAATGGAAGATCCCTGGCTCCAGGCTAGCCTAATTAATGAGTTTCAGGACAAGGAGATGTCCTGAAAGAAGATGGACAGTACTCCTGGGAATGACAGCCAAAGTTATCCTCCGGCCTCCCCATGTGTGTACACACACACACACACACACCTACACACACATAACCACACAGCCCTCCCCTGGGTGACCAACCATCCAGATCTTCCCAGGGCCATTGAGTCAGTACCCAGGCTGCTGGGTCACAACAGTGAAGGAAAGCTGAACACACAGCTACAGAGCTTCAAGAAGGGCTTCCTCGTTTTAGCCCTGAAAGGAACAATACCAGTCCTGACCACGGGGCCTCAGGGGTCAGGTTTATGCCTTGCCTCTCAACCTGTGATGCTCACACACCCAGCACAGACAGGGGGTCTATTAAAGATGCAGAGTGCCAGGCTTCTGAGTGGTTGACCCTGGGCCCAAATCAGCCAGCTCCCCAGGACATGCACGAAGGGTACAGAACCACTACATGGGAGTTGTCCCTCACTCTATCTACGGCTCCAGGCATGCACTATTTCTTCTTGTGTTTACACCAAGGGGAAACCTTCCAAATTCAGTGCTGGGTGAAAGACAGCATTTTGTATACAATTAGGACCTTGCCCTGTAAGAGGCTGCCCCAAACACCAATCAAATCCATTTGGTCCATTTTCTTGTCTCGGTGTTTCAGGAAAGGGTGGGGCAACCGGATCCTGTGGACCTCAGAGGTCGCTTTGTTTGGTTACAGCTTCCCAAACACAGCGCAGAGGAGTACCCAAGCCAGACAGTCCCTGACAGAGGCCAGGGCACACACAATAGCCTGCTTAGCAGAAACTCGGATGTAACAGCTAAGGCAGTCTCCCATGGGACCAGAGAGGGCCCCAGTTAAGGACCACAAGTCCGGACAAAGGAGAGAGGTGCTTACAGGAGTGAGTGTGAGCCTCCTGCCAGCTAAAGGGTTCATTAGAGTCTTGAAAAAGAGGCCAGGTTGAACCCTGCAGGCTCCTGAAGAGAATCAGCTGGGTGACCAAAGGCTATCCCATGTCTAAGAGGAAGCCTTCTGTCGATGACAGTAATGAAGACAAGCAGCCTCCAGCTGCTGGGAGCTTGTGCCATCTGCCCCTCCACCCACAACCACTCTCTATTATTTAACCCACAGAAGGCAAGAAGAAGCCTTTTGCCTTTCATTCCCGGACCATTCTGAGTCACATCAGCCGCTTTCCGATGGCGTTGTCTGAAAGGGGGTGGGGCAGGATTGTTGTTGATAGCCACAGTGATCCATCCATCTGCATCCTCCCCAGCTATCTAACAGAAGGCAGCTCGAGAAGCCATCCCAGGCTGGGGCACTCACAGCTCTGCCCCCACTGCAGAGGCGTGCTGTTTACTATTTGTGTCACAGCGTGATGTCTGGGGACTGCCAAAAGCCTCCCAAAACTGCCTCCAGGCCAGCGGGGGCAGGGGCTTTACCCACCCTTACTGCTTGGGAGGAAGGCAAACCTGTATATATTTTGCCAATTATAAAATGTGTTCTTGCTGGACGTGGTGGCGCACTCGTTTAATCCCAGCACTCGGGAGGCAGAGGCAGGCGGATTTCTGAGTTCGAAGCCAGCCTGGTCTACAGAGTGAGTTCCAGGACAGCCAGGGCTACACAGAGAAACCCTGTCTTGAAAAAACGAAAACAAACAAACAAACAAAAATGTGTTCTTGACCTCCTCCCAGCACAATTTAGCATCTTGGAAAAGCTGGATTGGGGGACTTTAGCTTACCCAGCTAGGCCCTAGGCTTCATCCTCTGCATAGTATGAACTGGGTGTGGCAGTACACACCTGTAATCCCCTGCCTCCTGAGGGAAGGAGTTTAAAGTTGTCCATGGATACAGAATACGTTTGAGCCCTGCCTGGAATACATGTGACTTGTCTCAAACACACACACAACACACACTCACACACCTGTGCACACCACAGCACATGACAGAGGACAACTTGGTGGGAGTTGGTGCTCTCCATCCATCTTGTAAATCCAGGGAATCGAACTCAGGTTGTCAGGTTTAACAGCAAGCCCCTTTATTCACCAAGCCATCTCACCACCCCTGCTCACACACATTTTCTTTTGAGATGGAGTTCCAAAGTACCAATGTACCCAGGCTAATTTTAAACTCTCCTCATGACTCCAACTGGCCTGGAACACATGACTCCCCTGCCTCAGTTTCCAGATACACACCACCAAGCCTGACTTGAATGTATGTCTTAAACCTACCAGTCTGGATTAGCATCAGTAGGGCCCCAGGCAAATACTGTGAAAAAAATAAAAATCAAAAGCTACCTTGAGTTTGAGCGATTTGAAAAAGGGAAAGTATCACACTCAAATGACAAGGGTATCAATAATCCCTCTTCCAGTTTATCCCATTACCCCATTATTTTTCTGTGTATGTAAGGATCCTATCCCTATGTTTGCATATATAAATTATACATAGAATTTCCTTTATGGATATGACGTGATCAAACTAAGCCTAAAAGAGTTCTGAATTTTCTTCTGGTTTCTGTATGTATAAGTGTGCATGGTGTCTGTGTGCTGTGTCTGTGTGTGTGTCTCTGTGTGTGTGCGCGCATGTGTGTGTGCGTGCACGTGTGTGCGCACACATGCATGGGTGCACATGTGCACATGTGTAGGTCAGCGGCCAACACCAGGTGTCTTCCTCTATCACTTTCAAAGCTTTTGAGGCAGGATCTCTCACAGGACCTGCAGCTCACTGACTGACCGTGGCTGGCTAGCCAGTGAGTTCCAGGGAGCCTCTTGACCCCCGGGATGACAGGTGTACACTATGAGACTTGGCTTTTTTTTTTTTTTTACCTGGATTATGAAGAATGGAACTTGGTCCTTGTTCTAAAAGAAGAAATAATTTGGGGGTGAAGCCATCTCCCAGGCCCTAAAAGAGTTCTTTTAGTTGGCATAAGCTAAATTTTTGAAGCAGAAATGGGAATTATAGTTTGGGGCAGCCTTTCTTCTTTCTTGGAGGGTCACAGTATAATAGTATTCACTCAGGCTGGCAGGGGCTTAGACTCAGATGGGAAACCATGAACTTTGACCCTGCTTAGTCTAGCCTAGAAGTCTGGAGGTCACAGGCCTTTTCTTCAGTGATGAGCCTACAGTCAGTCACCGCCTTCTAGACATCTTTCTCAACCTTGTTGGCCCCACTGGGCTCTTCCTGCAGGGGTCCTGCGTTAGGTGATGCCTGAGGCTTCTCCCCAACTCTCTCCAACTCCTCTGTGCCCCTCCCCAGTTACAGCAGATCTGAAACAAAAGAGACAGGGCTGGCCCAGTGGGAAGCTGAGGGTGACCTTCCCCTCCTGCCGCAGACTGAGTCGGAGCATCTGTGATGGACTATGAATTAAAACCTCCTGTGGTACCCAGAGAGGCTGCCCCAGGCAACCAAGCAAAACCAGCATCAGACCACCCACCTTTAACCAGATTTCTGCCTCTCTTGGAAGCCAGTTTACCTCTTGGGGCCTGGGTGTGCTCTTCGTTCCCTGGGCAGCTGTTGTGTCCCTAGAGGTTCATGTGTCAGGAGCTTGCCCCAGTGGGGCATTATTAAGGTCCTGCAGCCTTTAAAGGGCAGAGTTAAATGGTCACTGACAGTGGTAGCCAGTATTAGCAGTTCCAAGTATCTTCTTCTAAACTATTTTTGTGAGTCATACACAAATGCACGTATGTATATACCGACACACATGTATATTCACCAATCTATCTTTACAGAGATACACGCATGGCTGTCTATAGAGGTAAGTTATGTTTGTGCACATTTACTTATGTGACTATAAAGTGTGGTAGTGGATGGTTATGTTTTACGTTAGGCAGTTTCCTCAGACACCTTGGATGACTTGGTGGCCTAGCACAGGCACTTTCTGAGCCGCTGTGACCAAGTCACCTCTCCCTCTGCATGTCCAGTGTGGTGTCCACTGTGGGGCTGTACATTGCGGATTGACACCATCTTCCTGAGAAACTTTCCAGACGCCTCTACGCTCTCCCTGGCATAGATAGCGCTCTTAAGGATGTGTTGTTAAGGTACTGGTAAGGAGGTTGCCATAGCATCCCTTCATAGATGTGCCTTATCCCTTGGTCATAAGGGATGGGCCCGCTTCATTTTGACAGACATTGCCAAATCAGGCTCTTCAAAGTGGTCTCCACACTCCATGCCATTATAGATGAAAGGAAAGTCTTCATTTTCCTGAAAGTTAGTCATGGATGCTCACCAAGGTCCCAATTTTGGGTGCTGAGATATCAGGCTCACCCTCCTTCCGTACCACAATAACCCATCTCCCCCCCCTCCCGCCCAGAAACCCTCCCTTGGGCCCACATCTGACTGGCTTATTCCGTAGGTGGTTCTTGAGCCCACCTGCCTTGCCCAGGCGTGATGAGCCATGCTTTCTGACAGTCGGTGGGCCCACGGTCACAATGCTCATGTCTTCCCACCACCCAAGCTGACACAGCAAGTGAAGGGCATAGTCGACTGTGACTTTCCACGTGGCTTGTCTGTTGTACAATCTATCTGAGGTGCATGGACTCGGACTGGCATGACTTTCCTCTTGGACAGAAGTAGCATTGTTCCTTCTTTATTATTCGGGAATTGCAAAGGCACGCTTCCCTGGTCCTTTGCTGTAACTTTGCTGCCCTACGTTCCACCAGCATCTGCTCACTCAACCCCTCAATCTCATGGGTTCATCAGGAGGGAGCTGATTCATTGTGGACAGGTACGTGGCTGCACAGTGACTTCAGTAGGACTCCTCAGTGACATCTGGAGATGGCTCCGTTCCCACTTCCTTACAACTATCTGCGCTTCGGTACAGATTGGCAGTGAGGAGCCGGGGATTGAAAGCATGAGGACAGGACTCTCTAAACCCGTGTGCAAAGGGCAAGCATAGAGGGGAAAGCTTACAACCCCAATGCTTGTGAGGCGGAAGAGACAGGAGGGAGGATCCTGGAGCTTGCTGGCTGACCTGCCTAGCCAAATCTGACAGCTCCAGGGTAGCAACAGACCTGGAAAAACCAGAGTAGGGCCAGAAAGATGGCTCAGCAGGTAAAAACGCTTGCCACCATGTCTAAGGAGACCTAAGTTCAACCCCAGAGTCCCACACAGTGGAAGAAAGGAACCGACTCATGTAAGTTGCTCTCTGACTGCCACCCATGTGCTGTGACATACCTGGAAACACACATAATATACACACACACAGTTGGGTGTGGTGGGACGCACCTTTAATCCTAGCACTCAGGAGGCAGAGGCAGATGAATCTCTGTGAGTTTGCGGTCAACCTGGTCTACATAGCAAGTTCCAGGCCAGTTAGAGATATATAGCAAGACCCTTCTCAAAAAGCCATAAATAAATAGATAATTTTTTAAAAAAAATCAACAGATGGCTCCTGGGGAATGACACCCAAAAATTGACCTCTTGCTTACACACACACACATACACACACACACACACACAATTTAAGTTTGCAATGCCATTTGCACCCATCATCTATACTATGCTCCACCACTACCAGCCCCATACCCAATTCCAGTGCCCAAAAGCAAGCAGCAACTCGATTAACCACAGGCCACCAGAATAGGCAGCAGGGAAGGTCAGAGGAGGTCGGGGTTGGCGCTAAACAGGATCAAAGCTGCTTTCAGATGAGTCTGCAGCTGGGTACAGTGACCTTTCAGTCCATGTTTATTTGGAAATGACCTTTAAGCAGTAATCAGCAAGAATGAAATGCTTCAAAGGAATACATTAGATAATGCAGAAGTCCCCCAGAGGTAAGTTACACCCAAGGCACCCAGCTGACAATGAAAGTGGCCCTGCCCTGGGAAGCCAAGGACTAGGCCACCCATTAGACTAACAAGCGAACACAGGGTCCCCAGAGCTTGGTCTAATAGACAATGGGGAGTCTGAAGACAGGGTGACCTGGGCAAGACACAAGAGTAGTTCCAGAATTAAACCTCTGTCGTAATGAAGGATGCCCAGTTGTGCTTTTTCCATCCTAGGATGGGGAATCCTCAAGGGCAGGACACAGCTGTGCCAGGGGAACTGTACGGGCTCCATCCTGCCTCCCTCCCATGGGGTGAGCTGATCCATTGCTGAGTGTCTTCCTCATACTGAGCTCTCGTCTCTGCTGTGTGCTGGGGAGTCTGAAATGCTAGAGAAACTAAGCCTTCCCACTCAAAGACAGAGAAAGAGCTGGCCCATGGCTCCGTGCCCTCTCCTCTCTCTGTGCGTGTCTTTAACTCTGTATGTTCTATTTTCCCCTCCTCGTCCTCTGCTTCGCGCTCACAGAGTCACTCCCAGTAGCACCAAAGAGAGATGCTTGGCAGTTCACTAATCCCTTGAGCTGAAATAGAAATAAATATCCCAAAAGAGAAATCAGAAAAGCAGGGTGTTGCGCTGGAGAAGAGGCAGGAAGATCAGAAATACAAGGTCATATGTGGCTACACATTTAGTCCAAGTCCCAGCCTGGACTATGTGAGATGGAGGGGAATCGCTCAGACACAAGGCTGTACAGTGAACCCTAAAATCTCACAGATCCCAGGTCTGGGGTGAATACAACTTCCCCATCCACTGGGGGATGTGGTGGGCTGACTCATGGGGGAAATCCACCAAGAAGGGACTGCTCTCCTCCTGGGAAAGGGGTTTCCAATACCTGTCCCAGTCTCCCCAGCCCTGATCCAGCTTCCCCAAGGTAGGACCTTGAGAGACTCCATCAAGACACCATAAGGCAGGGCCTGGTGGGGAGACATGCAGCCCTCGGCTCTGGGACAACAGGATAGCTGATGTGGTGACCTTCTTTTGGAACAAGAACAACAGACTTTTTTTTTTTTTTGGTTTTTTTTCGAGACAGGGTTTCTCTGTATAGCTCTTGCTGTCCTGGAACTCACTTTGTAGACCAGGCTGGCCTCGAACTCAGAAATCCGCCTGCCTCTGCCTCCCAAGTGCTGGGATTAAAGGCGTGCGCCACCACGCCAGGCTCAACAACAGACTTTTAAAGATCCCAGGTCTGAGAAATCAAGCTCTGGGCTCAGTAAGGAGATGAAGGAGAAGGTACAGCTTCTTCTGCTTCTTACCTCGGATGGTTTGGAAACTAAGGGACATCTAAGACAAGCTCTGTGTACTAGTCAGGGTTCCCTAGAGTCACGGGGCGTATGGTCTGTCTGTCCATATACTGAGGGAATTTATGTGATGACTGACAGTCCGTAGAGTCCAACTCCCCAACAATGGCCAGCTGGGAATGGGAAGTCCAAGGATCTAGGAGTTGCTCAGTCCCACAAGGCTAGTTGTTTCAGCTGGTCTTCTGTAGAAGTAGGTTCCAACAGATGTGCTGGCTAGTAAGTGCAAACAGGCCAAGAAGAGTGAATCTTCCTTTTCCCAAAGTCCTTATGTAGGTCTCCAGCAGAAGGTGTGGCCCAGATTAAAGGTGTGTACCACCAAGCCTGGATCTGGGACTTGCTTTATCCTAGGCTGACCTTGAACTCAGAGATCTCCTTGCCTTAGTCTCCTGGGATGAAAGGTGTGTACTACCTTGCCTGGGCCTAAACTTTTCATAGCCACTATGCCTAAAGATCTCCATGCCAAGATCCAGGTCAGAGACACAATTGTATCTTCCAGCCTCAAGATCTGGATCACGGGGGAGCCCTCCAATTCTGGGTGGTAGTTCATTCCAGAGACAGTCGAGTTGACAACCAGAAATAGCCATTATACTACGCTTACATAATCCCCTTCCTCACCAAGAAAACTGAATAGAAACAAACAATCCTTGTGCCGAAATAGGCAGTCAAGAGACAAATATAACCCAAATAGCCAAGGGCTGGTGGATGGATAAATATATAGGCTATAGCTATACAATGGAATGTTATACAACCAGGAAAATGAAGTATTGAGTGATACATATCACAGTAAAAGAAGTCAGACACAAAGGACCACAACCCCACACAAAAACTGGCCAGAGTAGGTAACTCCATAGAAGAGAAAGAGGACCTGTGGTTGCTAGGGGGCTACAGGAAGAGATGAGTAGAAAAACTTAATGGATATGGGGTTTTATTTCACAGTGAGGAAAGGGGTTTGGATGTACATGGAGGTAATGGGTGTGAGTCCTGTAAGTGGCACTTCATCTTTCGTTGAAAATGGTAGGGCTGGAGAGAGGGCTCTGTACTCAAGAGCACTGGCTACTCCTGCAGAGTATCAGGGTTCAATTCCCACCACCCACATGGTGGCTCGAAGCTGTCTATGACTCCAGCCAGTCCCAGCGGATCTGACACCCCCCTTCCCACCTCTACAGGTACTGTATATGCCTATGGTAAAACAGACATGAAGGCAGGCAAAACGCTCACAGATATGAAATAAAATTTTTTTTTTTTGGTTTTTCGAGACAGGGTTTCTCTGTATAGCCCTCGAAATCTGCCTGCCTCTGCCTCCCAAGTGCTGGGATCAAAGGCGTGCGCCACCACCGCCCGGCTAAAAATAATTTTAATAAAAGAAAGAAAGAAAATATTTGATCCGTTGTTACCTGAATCGCACCTTCGTCTTTCAAATGTCTGCTGATGAGTAGGCTTATTGTAATTAAGTTCCAGCCGTGGGTTTCTGCAGACAGGCACATGAGCCTGATGTGGGACGGGCTTGTAATCAGGGCAGCTCCCTCCACTTCTGCTCTGGAATGCTTGCTAGCACAAAAGAAAAGATTTATTTACTTCACTCTATGTGTATGTGTGCTCTGCCTTCATGGATGTCTGTGCACATGCATGCCTGGTGCCCTCAGAAGTCGGGAGAGGGCATCAGGTTCCCCTGGAATTAGAGATACAAACAGTTGTGACCCACCATGTGGCTTCTGAGACTTGAACCCTCCCTTTCCCACTGGAAGAGAAGCCAGTCCCTTACCCAGTGAATCATCTCTCCAGCGCTTACTGCTCCCTTCAAAACACTGCAGCCAAATTACTCTCTCTTCTTTGGTAGAATTGTACGTCTACTTGTTTATTGACTTTGTCCTTAAAAGATGAGAATTTGAAGAGAGCAGAGTAGCCCACTGCCTTAGCCTGGGGCAGACACCCATAACAGCACTCGAATAGATGTGGGACTAAAGGTTATCCTGTTTGCAGTTTTCTTCTGCTTTTGCTTTTGAAAGCTATATTTATTTATTTATTTGTTTGTTTATTTCTGAGAGGAGAATGTGTACCAGGGCACACCAGTGGAAGTCAAGAGACAACTGCAAGCCTGATTCTCCTCTTCCACCATGTGGCTCTCTGAGATCGGGTTCCAGGCCAGTGTCACCAGCCCATGGTCCTCTTTAAAATAAATAAACAAATAAATAATAAATAACAAAAGCCGGCTGGAGGGTTGGCTCAGTGGGTAGCATGCTTCCCTCCCAAGTATGGGGGCGTGAGTTTGGATTGACAGCATCTGAGTCAGGCTGGATATACCCACTGTGAGATGGGCAATGGAGACACAATTCCCAGAATCTCATAGGATGACTAACCTAGGCTACACAGCAGCAAATAACAAGAGGGCTCATGTATACACACATTCACACATACACACGCATTCATGCTTGCACACACACACACACACATGCACATACACATACACACAGATGATTAACGTGGTGAACTGAAAGATATGGGGTTTTTTTTCTCTCTCACATACATACAAACCAGTGCACAGCCACGCCTCCTTAACTTTTTAGAGATCTCTGAGCGCCCTGCTGCCTGCGCCTGGGTGAAGGCCATCCCGGTGGGTGGTGCTTTGGGTGCCAACGCTCTTGAGGCGAGTCAGCTCTAACTCCCGTCCCCTGGAGCCCATCAGCTTAAATTGAAAACCTGTTCTATGACTGGTTGGAGCACCAGAGAGACCATCCAAGCCCACCAATGGAACACGAGTCGTTAACGAGAAGCCAGCTGAAGTGCTCCTCTGCCAGAAAGCTACGAATCTTAGCCCTGAAAACATTAAGATCAGTGGCAAAGTGGGTCTCTCCTGCAAGGCAATGGACCCTGCCACCCCTCTAGGGGCTGAGTCAGCAGAGGGCTATATGTTAACCCACATACTTGGAACATACAAAGGAAGAAGAGGAGAAGACGTGAAATGGCCTATTCGGGCACTCAATGTTAGTCCAAAGATTAGCACAGCGCAGCTTAAAAGCCAAACCTGGTGACTACCTGGTTTCATAAAGGGTACACGGGGAAGGAAGAACACATGAGTACACACACGTGTGTGCTTATATGTGTTGAGGCCTGAAGTCACCATTGGATGTCTTCCTCAATTGCTCTCTACTTTAGGTTTTGAGACAGGGTCTCTCACTGAGCCTGGAGCTCACGATCCAGCTAAGCTGTCTGGCCACTGAGCTCCTCCTGATTCCCCCCAACCACAGAGCCTACACTGAAGGCCCACACACCACACCCAGCCTCTTCCCTTGCGCTGAGGATCAAATTCCATTCCCCAGGCTTGAACGGCTCTTTATTGACAGTCATCTCCTTAGCCTGCATGGATGAAGTGTTACTGGGATGCCGATGGCTCCTTTTTCCACAGTAAGAGTGGTCACTATTTACAGCAGAGAGTTTGTGGTCCTCAAAGCTTCACATAGCTTCTCTGCAGCCGTGTGTGCGTAGGAAAAGTTTGTGGCGTGTCACCCAAGAGCAGCGGTTCTCAACCTTCCCTAATGCTGCCATCCTTTAAGACAGTTCTTCACCTTGTGGTGACCACCAACCATAAAATTATCTTATTGCTCCTTCATACTGTGATTTTGCTACTGTTATGAATCATAATATAAATAAATAGATATATATATATGATGTGCAGGATATCAGATAGAGGAGGGGTCACGACCCACAGGTTGAGAACCACTTGCTCTAGAGGCAGCCCTGCAATCCATGGTAATGGGTGAAATGGTGCTTCCTTAGTCAAGGACTGATAATCTCCTATTCTCTTCTGGTTTTTTTCCTCACTGGTCTACACCTAAGCACTGCCAACTCTCAGTTGTGTTGGGAGCTGCCCCTGGCCACAGATCTGGCAAAAAAAAAAAAAACACATTTATAATGGTTCCACAGGCTAATAGTCTAGTCGCCCCTCTCCCTCGCCCCCTCCCCTGGCAGATGTATCTTCCTAATCATGTGTGACTCAGACTGGTGTTGAGAGCAGCCTCTCTCCTCCTGCTGAACACTGAAGCCATCTAAAGGGTCTGAATGCCAAAGCAAGGGGTCGTATCACCATGTCAGGAAAGGAACCATGGGCCCCGCAAGAGTTGGAGTGCAAGGGAGAAAATGGCTTTTGAAGTGTCTTTAAGAGTGTGGTCCCTGGGGCTGGAGAGATGGCTCAGAGCTTAAGAGCACTGACTGCTCTTCCAGAGGTCCTGAGTTTAAATCCCAGCAACCACATGGTGGTCCACAACCATCTGTAACGGGATCCGATGCTCTCTTCTGGTGTGTGTGTCTGAAGACAGCGACAGTGTACTGGTATAAAGAATAATAAGTAAATAATATTTAAAAAAAAAAAAAAGAGTGTGGTCCCCGGTGAAGCAACCATGCTGCAACAGAAGGCCACACATCTACGAACACATGAGCCGCAACTAACCTTTATGGGTGTAATCTCAACAACAATAAATAAATAAATGGACATAAACTTGAGTGGGTGAAAAACAGGGGTGGACCTGAGAGGAGTCGGGGAAGGGTTTGATCAGAGTACATGGTACAAAATTCTCAAAGAATAATACAAACCATGAAAAACATTTCAGGAAGTAACTTTTTAGTATCAGTGTCCATCAAGTACTGGGTCACTGGGTGTCATTCATGACATGCTTCAAGCAGCCACTCTCAAAAGCAAGAGGTTTTGGAGTTCCTCTAAGGTCACCTAGCCAGGAAAAGCCAAAGCCAAATTCACACCCAGGCAGTGAAATCCTAGACCAGGGCTGATAGCTCTGCACTGCCTTACCCTGGTCTCCCTTTTGGCCACTCTGAAGGCTCTTCTCTCGTATACAGTGGGCAGAATTGACAACACATAGTAGGTCGATTCCATCCCCTGGAAAATAAACCTCTATAAGTATGACACATAGTAGGTCAACTCTAGCCCCTGGAAAATAAGCCCAAATATCCACTTATTTACTTGTTTGTTTGTTTGTTTAGTTAATTAGTTAGTTATCTAGTTAGTTATTTTTGAGTCAGGGTCTTACAATGGAGCCCTGGCTGGCCCTGAACTTGCCAAACAGCACAAGTTGGTCTCCAACTCGCAGAGATCCATCTGAGTGCTGGGATCAAAGGTATGCATCACTCACTATGGCTAACCTTGTCTAATTTGTTTACAACTACTTGGGACAGAGACAACTAGTTATCTATGGGAACCTACTCCCTAGAAGAAACTCTAGTTCTTGGTTGGACGTGCAGACCTCTAGTCTACATTTCCCAGAATCCCTTGCAGCTGTGTGCTCTGAATGGGGTTTTAGCCTGGAAATGTTCTGTAGTAAAAGGCTGCTCTTCTCTGCCTCGGCCTTCCTGCTGGTGGAAACCTGAAGCAATAGCTGTGTCTCTAGCAGCCCTTTTGAACTACAAAGGAACCTGAAGATGAAAGCCACCTTCTACAGAACAACAAGGCCAAAGCAGCCAGTGTCACTTGATGTTTTAGGACACAACACTGGCCTCAGACTTTTTTCTCTCTAAGACAAAGGGCAGTTATTGAGGACTTTCCATTGCTTGGAGTTGAAGCTAACTGCAAGCAATGCATGATCAGAGCAGTTGAGGAAGGCATGCTGTTGACTAAATAAACCAGCCTCCCTCCTCCCTCTTTTATTCTCCCTCCTCCCTCACCCTCCTCCCTCACCCCACTGGAAACACTTCTTTACATCAGCATGTGGTGTGCTGCTTCTGTACGGAAGGACAGCTGGCTACATTTCCTTTCTCTTGGTTTTCCCCAAGCACTGAGATCTGAGCGGTTTGAGGCTGACCTACGGGTTATTAGTAATATGCTGTACCACTATGCTAACCAGGTAACACTAAAGCAATATGGGAAATCAAAAGGTTTCATCACCAACTCCCGCCGTTATGGAAATATGCTCCACTTGGGAAAACGACTAAGCGTGAGACTCATTAGAAGTAATGTTTTCATCCCAACCTGCTTGGCCTTTGGAAATTTCAATACATGACCCAGTTATTAGCTAAAAGAAACAAGTTCCCTCCAGAATTGTTTTTGATGACTTCCACAAAATTTTTTAATCTTAAATCACTCATGCAAATATCTCGTATTATTAATCATGCAATGTCTTAGATCATTTCCAAAACCCCAAGTTCTTCTGGAAAATTCTTAATCATGCAAGTATTTCCTAGCAGTACTGCTGCGCTGGCTGGGTTTGTGCCAACGTGACACAGCTGGAGTTATCACAGAGAAAGGAGCTTCAGTTGGGGAAATGCCTCCATGAGATCCAGCTGTAAGGCATTTCCTCAATTAGTGATCAAGGGGGAAAGGCCCCTTGTGGGTGGAACCATCTCTGGGCTGGTAGTCTTGGGTTCTATAAGAGAGCAGGCTGAGCAAGCCAGGAGAAGCAAGCCAGCAAAGAACATCCCTCCATGGCTTCTGCATCAGCTCCTGCTTCCTGACCTGCTTGAGTTCCAGTCCTGACTTGCTTTGGTGATGAACAGCAATGTGGAAGTGTAAGCCGAATAAACCCTTTCCTCCCCAACTTGCTTCTTGGTCATGATGTTTGTGCAGGAATAGCAACCCTGACTAAGACAACTGTCTATATTTTATTGCATAAGGACGCCATTGGCTAAAACTGGGATGATGTCTCGGCTGGTGCACACATGAGGGCCTGAGTTTGAGTCCCAGAACCCACTCAAAAGAAATCCAGGTGTGGTGTCACACATTCATAATCCCAGGGCTGGGGAGGTAGAGACAGGCAGCTAAATCTCTGGGGCTCGATGGCCAGACCCATCTTATCTAATGGGTGTGTGCTAGACTAGTGAGAGATCCTGCCTCAAAAAATAAAATAAAAAAATAAAAGAATAAAGGAGAACACATCCTGAGGAATGCCACATCGGCTTCTGTCCTTCACGTGCATTTACATCTGTATGCATGTGTACTTTCACATATGTATACACACACAAGCATACAAACAGACAGACATAAAAGAGACAGATGACTGGCTAAAACTACCCAGAAAACATACATACAAGTTGTATGGTTGCATGTATGTTCAGATGCGTGCTCCATGATTTCTGAGACATGGACAGAATGCTCAGAGGGACAGAGCAAGACATAGAGTCAAAAGTCAGGTGGAATCCATAATTAGAGCACAAGGCTTGGGTGGGGGGATGGGGGAAGCTCAGTTGGTAGGGTGCTTGCCTCATATGCTTGACGCCCTGGTTTCAATCCCTGGCACTATCAAGGATCATATGACACAAAGCCAACCAGCAACAGCAGTGAAACTATAGCCCCTGGTACAGCCCTGGCCACCAGAGCCCTATATACTATTTCCAGGACCAGAGCCTTGTGACTTCTGCAGACTGGACACAGCTGCTGCTGCTGCTGCTGCTGCTGCTGCTGCTGCTGCTGCTGCTGCTGCTGCCGCCGCCCTCACATGAACACTGTACCCGTTCCCTGCTTCTGTTACCAGCTTATGTGGGTGGGTGTGACCAGCATGCGCCAGCAATGGCACCCAGGTCTCAGTTGCAAAGGAGACTAGGGAGATCCGATGCCTAGAAGTTTCCAGACAGGAGATGGCGATGCCTGTACAGGAGATCATTTTTATGGTAGACCACCCCCCAAAAAGGAGACATCATCAGATATGCTGATACACAGCTGTAATCTCAGCACCTGGGAGGCTGTGGTGGAAAGGTCAGAAATGTGAGGCCATCAAGGCTGTCTCACAAAGAAGGCCATGTGTGTGTATATAGGTGTGTGTATATACATATATATATATATATATATCATATACATATACATCATAAACATATATCATCTACATCATACACATATAAACATATATCATCTATATCATATCATATATGTATCCATACAATATCTCCTGAGCTACTATCCCTGATATAATGGTTTGTATGTGCTTGGCCCATGGAGTGGCACTATTAGGAGGTGTAGCCTTGTTGGAGTAGGTGTGTCACTGTGGGTGTGGGCTTAAGACCTTCATCCTAGATGCCTGGAAGTGAATCTCCTCATAGCAGCCTTCAGATAAAGATGTAGAACTCTCAGCTCTGCCTGCACCATGCCTTCCTGAACACTGTCATGCTCCCACCTTGATGGTACTAGACTGAACCTCTGAACCTATAAGCCAATACATGTTGTTTTTGTAAGAGTTGCCTTGGTCATAGTGTCTGTTCACAGCAGTAAAACCCTAACTAAGAGTCCTGGATACCCCATCTATTAGACACAGCACAATCCTTCAAAGTAGCTTTATAATGCTTTGCCTTTCTTACAGCTCATTTTCTTCCTATTTTATAGTCCTCATTTTTAAGTTGTTTCTAGTCTATTCATTACAGTTCTGTTGTGGAATAGGGGAAAAGCCAGCTTTGTCATTTTCTTTCATTTTTACTCATCATTTATTTATTCTGAGTCAGGATCTTGCTGGAAAGCTTAGGCAAGCCTGGAACTCTCAACTGCCCTGCCTTGGCCTCCTGAGAGCTAAGATTCATAATAAGCCCAGTGTTAGGTACAGCCAGAAAGCCCATAATTCATGAGAACAAATTCCATATACAAAATAGAAGATAGAAATATATACATGCTGTGGGTGGGAATATAAAACTGAGACGGTCACTATGGAAAGCTTCGGGGTGGTGGGGGCTCTCCAAAAAATAAAATTACAGGGCCGAGAAGATGACTCGGCAGGTAAAGGTGCTTGCGGCCAAGCCTGGAGACCTGAGTTCAATCCCCAGGACCCACCTGGTGGAAGAAGAGAGCTGACTTTTGCAAATGGTCCTCTGACCCCTTAAGCATGCCATGATGCCATGGCACCTGTGCCCACCTCCTCTTTCATTTCATTCCCACGGGCCCTCTGCTCCCTAGACAGCTTCGTTTCTACTTTCAAGCATGGAAAGGGGCTGAGGGAGTGGCTCAGCAAGCTTTCCCAGGCACGATGTGATCAATGACACTTGGCAAGAGGATTTAGTTCAGCTCCCACTTCCAGGTCAGGGTCCATCACTGACAGAGGAGCTGACGCAGAGACCAGGGAGGAATCCTGCCCGTGGGCTCCATCATTGGCTTAATGCTAATGTTTAGCTAACTTTCTTTCCTTTCCTTATTCATTTACCTATCATTTCTTTTGAGACAAGTTCTCTCTACATAGCTTCAGTTGGCCTGGAACTCGGTAAGTAAAGCAGACTGGCCTTGAACTCACAGAGATCAAGTGCCTCTCCCTTCTGAGTTCTAGGCTTAAAGGAGTATGAAGTCATGACCAGTTAGCTAAGTTTTTCATACAGTTCAGGTCCACGTGCCTAGAGATGGTGCTCCCCACAGCAGACTGTGTCCTCCCACGTCAATCATCAATCAACACAATCCCTCACAGACATGACCACCAGTTAATCCAGGCAACCCCACAATGAAGAGTTCCTCGTTTGACTCTAGACCAGCAGTTCTGAACTGTACGTCTCGAGACCCCTTTGGGAGTCCAATGACCCATTCACAGAGGTCGCCTAAGGCCAGTGGAAAACACAAATGTTTACGTTCCGAGTCCTAACAGTAGCAAAATGACAGTTCTGAAGTAACCATGAAAATAATGTTCTGCTTGGGGGTCACCACAGCATGAGGAGCTGTACTAAAGGGTTGTGGGTTTAGGAAGGTTGAGAGCCGCTGCTCTAGACTGGCACACGGACGGCTGAAGCTAATTTGGACAGTTGGTGCTCACCTTGCAGGCATGAGGACCTGGGCTCACCTCAGAACCCATGGAGAATTGCTGGGTGGGGTGGCGCATGCGTTCAACCCCAAGCTGGGGAGGGAGAGACATGGGGAGGGAGAGACAGGAGGATTCCTGGGGCTTACTGACCAGCCCGTCTAGTCTATTTGGTGAGTCCTGTGCAGTGAGAGCCCCTTTCTCAGAGGAGCTGGCTGGCATTCCTGAGGACGGCAGAGGTTTCCCTCTGGCCTCTACACCCACATACACACAACAACATGCACATATGCACAATACATGCATTTTTAAGAGTTTGTAAAGTATTGTGGACCTGTCCTTATCATACAGTAAAACTATCAGGTCTTCCGTGAGCTACATCTCTCTTAGACACACTATCTGCAGCCGAACTGTACTACAATATAAATGCTTTTGACCTTGGGGTTTTTGGTTTTTGGTTTGTTTGTTTGTTTGTTTGTTTGTTTTTGACCAATGTGTAACACAGTACTATTGCCCTGTGTCTGTGTCCTGGAGGAAATGCTTCTCCAGGAAGAGTGGACAGAGTTAGGTCTTCAAGAGGAGCTCTAGCCACTGATCCGTGAGAAGTGAGCCGGCTGCTGCCTGGCAATGCTGCTGTCAGGTGGCCGGGCCCTGAGGTCGTGCAGTCACCCACTGGCTGGCTATCAACCCAGAGCTAGCATATGCAAACAGCAGCCCACGCAGGTGGACCTGCGGGTAACCTGACAGTGGACAGGGGTGTCAGGAAGGAAAGTCGGCTCCAGATAATAAACACCACAAGACCCAGGCTACCCACGAGAGTGAGATGCTTCAAGGCCCTCCCTTCCTGTCTACATCCATGGAGACCACTGTCGCCTGGAGCTGGATGGAGGATCAAGGGTCTTCTGGATGCCTGGATTCCTCATCTTCCTTTCTCTCTCTGGCTCCCTTCCAGCCCAGGGCACATTTCCTCAGTGACAGCTGGTCAGGAAGATGGAGCTGACATGGCGCCTTCGCCATCTGTCAGCCGTCTCCCCTAGAGCACTCTCCCTCTTTCTTCCAGAAGCATCCTGGACACTTGGATCTCTGAAGAACATTTTCCAGTTTTATTTCCACTTCCTGAAAGCCCAAAGCTGTCTCCAGGCAGTGCTAGGGCCTTCTGAGCCAGGATATAGTAGCATGTCTGAATGTCTGTGACATCTTCAGTGTTCGGGAAGAGTGTGGGAAGGCGTTGGGTTTCTAAGAGAGTGATCCTAGCACCTTTCCCCTGTATATTCGAGACGTAACAGGGCAAATTAACTTGATCTTGATGGTGTGGACTGTGTCGCTACATATGCATAAACTCACCTGCCGTGTGCCTGAAACTTCCACTGGCTGATGCTACTTCAGTAACGCTGGGAAGAAAAGCAAAACTGGGGGCTCCAATTACGTATCAATTAGGAAGTTAACTGGAATCAAAGCAGGGAGTTTGTTTCTCCCACACAGAGAGCCCCCATGTATTGTTTGAGATCCCACGGGATTCCACCCCCTCCCCAAATATGATCGTTAGGCGAGGTGCCTTGAAGGCTGGTAACAAATGGTCACCTCCCACTCCCTCTCAATCTGTGGTGCACTCGAGAGCTGAGGATCTGCACAGAGCTCCTGCCAGCTGCGGCGCTCGGCCGCTCGGCACTCCTATTGATTATACAGCTTTCAAAGGGACTTGAAAATCTGCCTACAATACAGAGAAAGCCTTATACTGAATACAGATAAGCCACCCAGCCTTGCTCCCTACTCCCATGATTTCCTAATTAAACAGAAATCGCTACACCTTTGAATGCTTCCAGAAGAGACCCCCCCCCCTCCCAGCTGCTGCTTTGATTGGTCCTGGGCTAACTTTGAAGAATATTCAGTTTGAGAGGAGCTGCCTGCTTCTTCCAGCCCCGGGGTCTTCATTGCTGGCACACTGCATTTGCATGGAAAAGGGTTTCTTCCTGGTTCTGAAGTAGTTTGCACTTTGTATTTCCAAATAAAATAACTCTCCGTGGACACTAGGGTGGGGGACAGTGTGGGCGGTGAGGATGGAGGGGACAGGATGACCTGTGGGCTTCCAGGAGAGAAACTCTGCAAAGACAGGAGGGCAACGGAGGGAGGCAGACACATATGGAGCTGTTTAATTTTCAAAACACCAGCAGGAACCTGAGTTCTGGACTCTCCTCATTTGCTGTGCCAAGATGTATACGTATTAGGACCTGCCTTGGTGCTTAGGCAGGGAGAAGGGCAGGAGACAGGAGACTGGCTCTATAGAGATGGCTATGTCAGGTGGCAGCATGTCACCCAGAGACTGGTGGGAGGAGCAAAAGGGGGCAGGGCTTCCTGTCAGCTGCAGCAGTCCCCAGAGAGTGAGGGATTAGGGAGAGAGTGAACTGAACAGGCTGGAGAAGCCAAGAGCTAACTGCTCTTGGTGAAGAGGATGGAGCCGAAAGGAAGCTACAGGTTGGCCTAGAAAAGACCAGAAGGCCGGAGTGTTCTACCAAAGTCTGGGAATGATGATCAACTGTGGGGCTTTTGTGGTGGTTTTATTTTTTACCAAATAAATATAAATATTTTATCTATCTATCTTATGTGTGTGTGTTTGTGTGTGTATGCACACACATGTGCATGTCTGCAGCCCACTCCTGTGCCGTAGCATGTGAATGGAGGTCAGAGGACAACTTTCAAGAATTGGTCCTCTCCTTCCACCATTGTGGTGGCTTGAGTATGCCTAGCACAGGGAGTGGCACTATTAGGAGGTGTGGCCTTGTTGGAGTAGGTGTGTCATTGTGGGCTCAGGCTTTAATATCCTTGTCCAAGCTACCTGGAAGCCAGTCTTCTCCAACTCTCAACTCCTCCTGCACCATGTCTGCCTGGACTCTGCCATTTTTAAATGTTGTCCCTATAAGAGTTGTCTTGGTCATGGTGTCTGCTCACAGCAGTAAAACCCTAAGACAACCATGTAGGCCCAGTTAAGAACACTAGCTATTTCTCCAGAGGATCCTGGTTCCTGTCCTAGCACCCACATGGCAGCTAACAGCTATCTATAACTCCAGTTCCAGGAGACCCAACACCTCTTCTGTCCCTACAGTCTCAAAGTTCTTCAGGCCAGAAGTTGGAGTGAAGGCACAGGCAAAGCCACATTCTCCAGGAGGCTTCAGGGAGGACCTCCTTGTTTCATTAGCCTCGGTCCTAGCTACACTGCTCACACCGTTGCCTGCATTATCATCTGGCCCTTCCCCTGAGCCTCAGCCCCTGTGTCTTCTTTCTCACAAAGACACTAGTTCTGTTGGAGTAGGATTCACCCTAATGGCTTCCATTTAACTCCGAAGGGTTTGAATAGCCAAGCAATGGCCAGACCATGTACAGAAACAGATCTACACCAGAACCTTCGATTTACTCAAGATTGTCTGCAGTGACCAGGCCAGGAAGCTAACCTTGTCATAAATGCACCCCCCCCCCAACAATAGCCAGAACTTGAGAAGTCTTGAGATAGCTGCCTTAAAAGCCCCATAGGGCAGTTGTACTGGCTGGTTTTGTGTGTCAACTTGACACAGGCTGGAGTTATTACAGAGAAAGGAGATTCAGTTGGGGAAATGCCTCCATGAGATCCAGCTGTAAGGCATTTTCTCAGTGATCAAGTGGGGAGGTCCCCTTGTGGGTGGTGCCATCCCTGGGCTGGTAGTCTTGGGTTCTATAAGAGAGCAGGCTGAGCAAGCCAGGGGAAGCAAGCCAGTAAGGAACATCCCTCCATGGCCTCTGCATCAGTTCCTGCTTCCTGACCTGCTTGAGTTCCAGTCCTGACTTCCTTTGGTGATGAACAGCAATGTGGAAATTTAAGCTGAATAAACCCTTTCCTCCCCAACTGCTTCTTGGTCATGATGTTTGTGCAGGAATAGAAACCCTGACTAAGACAGCAGTTAAACATGCTGAAGCAAGTCAGATATACTTCCTAACCAAGCACGCAGGGGGTCCTGCTAGTAGGCCCTAAGCCATTCTGACAGTTCCCACTCTAGGCTAATCTGAACCTTCCTTCTGTCTGCACTGTAGCTTTCCTGGTGCCTGTGCCCAGCTTCTAGTCTCAGCAGGTAGTGGACCCCTTGCTCCAGCAAGCTCTGAACGAAGAGCTCTCGCTAGTTCTCCCAGGAGTAGTCTCCATTTAGCCCATGCTCCATTACAGCTGCAAACAATCAAACACTTAATTATCAATGAGGCCAAGTTCTGGGAGCCAGGGGTTAGAAGTCTCCTGGGAAATACCACTCAACCGCCAACAGTACCTGAGGCCCTCTCACCTCAACTGCCTTTTTCTCTCCTTAATTCTCTCTCATAACACACCGTGTCTCTGAAAGGACATCAATCTACAGTCAGAACACAGAGCATGATGCACACAGACCATCGGCATGCCTCTCCATCAATGCTACAAGCATGCAGCTGGGAGAGGCAGCTTACCTAGCTTTAAATCAGAGCACAGAGCCTTTGCAAGCACACATGCCACACTGAGGCTTCTGGGAAAGCCTCACAGGCAAGCATGTCTCTTCTCAGCTGGTCTACCTGGAAAGATCTTCCCCATCCTTACGTATGTTACAGATAGTTACCTAATGGGTGTTTGTAATCCCATTCCTTCCAGGCAAAGTCACAATCCCTGGCTTGCTTTTTTTCCTTTTATCTACCCATTAGAGCCCTGGGCATCTAGTGTGACAGGCATCTGGTATGACAGGCATCTAGTGTGACAGGTGTGTGTCCACCTCCCTTGGGCAGGAACGGGCACAGAACAAATACTCGACAGATCTGATTAGGTGAATATAGAGGGACTGAGGAGATGAGAAAGGAAGGGAAGACAGAAAGAAACAGTGAGACCCAAGGAGGACAGCTCAAGTAAAAAGAGGGTCATGGACTAGAAAGGGACCCCCACAGGGCCAAACAGACACACATGTCATGAGGAGGTACCCTAAAGAGACAGAGATAGCATATCTGCACATCTGACTTCGCCAACACATGTCACCAACTAGAGAACCTATTCCTAGAGAAGGGGTGTGTCTGTGTATGTGTGTATACATATACACACACAGCAGAAGTCAAGTCAGCTGCAGTTGCAAAGGCAGACATAACAACAATGGCATTGCTTGATGGACAGCCCGGTAGTGTAGCCTCACCACCCGCTCACTCAGACTGACCCAGAGTGAGATTCCAGAGAATCTCTGGGGTGGGGACCCTGTGTGAGCTGCCTCAACTGAAAAGCACTTGGCCAAACAAATTAATAATCAAGTCCAAAGCTGGCCAGTTCAACAATGCTCAACTGGTTATAAGCAACTACATGAGAATTGAAAATGTCTCCACCTAGTGCTGGAGAGATGGCTCGCTGGTCAAGAGCACTTGCTGCTCCTGCAAAAGACCCAGGTTTGCTTCCCAGCACCCACAGGGTGATTCACCACCATCTGTAAGTCCAACGCTAGGGGATCCAATACCCTCTTCTGACCGCTGCTGGTACTCATACACAAAAGAAAAGTAAACCAATCTTTAAAAAAATATATCCACATACAAATTAACAAAATCAAACAGCACTCAAATGCAGACTGCCTGTTAAGATGTCTGTTTAACCACAGCAGATGAAGGGCCGGAAGAGATTGTTCAATGGCTAAGAGCTCTTGCTGCTCTTCAGAAGACCTCAGTTCAAGTTCCCAGCTCCCACATCAGGCACTTCACAACTGCCTGTAATTCCAGTTCCAGGGGATCCAGTGCCCTCTTCTGGTCTCCTCAGGTACTGCACACCCACAGTGACCTTAACCACGCATATAAACACTAAAATAAAATATTATATAAAATACATCAGATAATCCACATGAGTTTCTCTTCTTCATTCCAAATCACTCATCTTAGTGACTATGCTACTGCTATTAAGAGACCCTATGAACAAGGCGACTCTTATAACAGAAAGCATGCAACTGAGGGCTTGCTTACAGTTTTGCAAGGTTACATAGTCCATGATCATCACGATGGGAGGCAGACAGGCATGGCACTGGAGCAACAGCTGATCCACAGGCAGCAGGCAGAGAGCAAGAGATGCGCCCAGAGTGGGCTTTTCAAATGTCAAAGCCACCCCCCGTGACACACATCCTCCAACAAGCCCACACCTCCTAATCCTTGCCAAATAGTTCCATCAACTTCAGAAACAAGCATTCAAACACTTGGGCTGGAGAGGGCCATTCACACTCAGAGCATGGCACTACTCTAAAATGACAGTGAGGGAAAAATTTCTTCAAAGGTGTGATGGTTTGTATATGGTTGGCCCAGGGAGTGGCACTATTAGGAGGTGTGGCCCTGTTGGAGGAGGCGTGTCACTGTGGGTGTGGGCTTTAAGACCCTCACTCTAGCTGCCTGGACGTCAGTCTTCCGCTAGCAGCCTTCAGATGAAGATGTAGAACTCTCAGCTCTGACTACATGCTGCCATGTTCCCGCCTTGATGATACTGAACTGAACCTCTGAACCTGTAAGCCAGCCCCAACTAAATATTGTCCTTATAAGAGTTGCCTTGGTCATGGTGTCTGTTCACAGCAGTAAAACCCTAACTAAGACAGAAGTGAAAAGAAAATGAAGAAAAAAAATTGATGTTAAGCAAGAAAACTGCAACACCACTTTGGGAAAGTGGAAAGCAAACCAGGGAGACAGCTTCAAAAAGGAGAGAAAAACAAAACATCGTCCTGCCTGGAAAACAAGCAAGCAAACAAACAAACAAACAAACAATCATCAAACGGAAACTCTGCTCACATCACAAAACTCCAAAGCTGTCCAGGAACAGAGAGCTCCGGGTTGGGGAGAAGAGGTTGGTTGGTGGAGGACATGCTAAGCAGCCGGATGCTTAAACCTGCTACCTCACGGTGGCAGCTCTCCCGCAAGCTGTTCTCTTTGCAAGGGTTGGACAGATCAGGCTCCGGACGTTGGGCTATGGGGTCTACCAGGAGGCAAGGATGGGCTACCAGGCTATAAAGAAGGGAGTTAAATACACATCTGGAATCCCTAATGATGACATCATATACCACCCCTCCCATTTGGCTCCACAAGCATTAGAAGGAGCCAGTGTTACAGGACTCTAGGATCTAGGCTGGAGCTCTGGGGATGCGAGAAGCCGATTAGAACAATGGGGGGGGGGGCAGTGTAGAACATGGCAGTTTATAGCAAGGGTCAACTGGACAGAATCTAGAATTACTGAGGAGACAAACTTCTGGGTATATTGTGGGTGGGAGGGTCATGTTTCTAGATCGGGTTAACTGAGGTGGGCAGGTCCATTTTAAATATGAGCAACACCGGTATGCAGGCCAGGGCCCTGAACTACATAAAAAGGAGAGAGCAGCCTGGCGTGGTGGCGCAGGCCTTTAATCTCAGCACTCGGGAGGCAGAGGCAGGCTGATTTCTGAGTTCGAGGCCAGCCTGGTCTACAAAGTGAGTTCAAAGGCTATACAGAGAAACCCTGTCTCAAACAAAACAAACAAGAAAATTCTGTCAACATGATGAGAAATGTAATAACACACACAGGTTCTCCAACACCAGAGCTACCTACATGGGGGAGTGCCCCCAGAGGGCATGAAATCTTAGAACAATACAAGAATTAGGAACAAAATATCATGCAGAGGGGCTGGAGAGGTTTTTTTTCCAGAGGGGCTGGAGAGATGGCTCAGCAGTTAAGAGCACACTGACCTCTGTAAGTTCTCAGCAACCACATGGTGGCTCACAACCATCTGTAATGGGATCCAATTGAAGAGAGCAACAGTGTACTCATATGTAGAAAATAAATAAATAAATCTTTTAAATATATATATATATATATATATATATATATATATATATATGTAAAACAACAGAAATAAAGAGAAAAAATTAAGCCAAGGGAATGAAAAATGTGGTGTAGCTGCAGAATAAAAACACCAGAAAAAAAGAAAGTAAAGAGAGGGTATTCCAAGCACCTAAAGTAACAATAGAACAGGGTTTGGTTCTCGGCACCCAAATGGTGACTCACAGCTGTCTGTAACTTCAGTTCCAGGGACTCCACGGCCCCTTCTGGCCTCTATGGGCACTGCATGCACATAGCGAGCAAACCCCAGCACACATAAGATAAAAGTAAATAAATCCTTATGAAATGCAAAATATGCTTTATTAAGTCTCTATTTAAAAAGAGAGAGAGACTAAGGAATATTCTCAAGTTTGGAGGCACAGGGCTTTACAGAGCACTCAGGAGGCTCTTGAGGTCAAGGCAAGCCTGGTCTGCGGAGCGAGTTCTAGGCTAGCCAGGACCACAGATGGAGACCCTGTCTCAAACAAAAGGTGGAAGGAGCCTAAGGAATCGCACTTGAGGCTGTGCTCTGACCTCTACATGTACACACACAAACACGTGGACACACACACACACACACTTCAGAAAAGCTCTCCCCCCTGATTCAGGAGGTGAAATATCATCACTACCATCTCATCAACACGGGGGGGGGGGGGGTGTCCCAGGGGGTGTGGGTAACATGGGTTACTTATACCAGGGGGTCGGATCATCTCTGAGTCTGGCTGTAATATAGTCTTCCTCTGAAACACCAGTGGTACTCAACCTTCCTAACGCTGCTACCCTTTAATATCGTTCCTCATGCTGTGGGGAACCATGACATTATTTTCGTTGCTACTTCATAGCTGTCATGTTGCTACTGTCATGCGTCATAATATAAAGACCTGTGTTTTCCAAAGGTCTTAGGTGACCCCAGTGAAAGAGCCATTTGACAGCGCTCCCCATCCCCAGGGCATTGTGACCCGCAGGTTAAGAATCACTGCTCTGGAAGTTCCTGGAGGTGATGCTCCACCTGCATAGCCAAGTAAAACAAACCCAGAATGAGGCAAGGAAGCCAGGCCTGAAGAGATGGCTCAGTGGCCAAGAGCACCGGCTGCTTTTCTAGAGGACCCAGGTGGGGTTCCTGCCACCCTGACGGCCACCTGTAACCTGTAACGCCAGCCCCAAGGGGATTCGATGCCTTCCTTCTTCTGCAACACCTGTGCTAAATAGATATGCGTGCAGGCAAAACACTCGCACACATAAAAGAAAAAGAAGTCGGCCTTTCAGAGTAAGAGAAGAATAACACACGGACCAAACCCGCAACTGTCAGAATTTGAGAATGAAGCAATCGCCAGGTGGTGGTGGCGCACGCCTTTAATCCCAGCACTTGGGAGGCAGAGGCAGGTAGATTTCTGAGTTCGAGGCCAGCCTGGTCTGCAGAGTGAGTTCCAGGACAGCCAGGGCTACACAGAGAAACCCTGTCTCGAAAAAACCAAAAAAAAAAAAAAAAAAAAGAATCAATCATTGACAGAGCCTTAGAAAAGTAAGCAGAGGGAAAAAAAAAATCAGAACAGAGGTAATCATTAACCCAGGGAAAACAAAAGGCTCTGCAAGAAGGAGAGACCAGCAGACAAGAGCTCTTGGCTCAGCCTTAAACATTTACGTAGTTACAAACAAACAGACACTACACTAACACCCAGTTTGACAGAAAGAAAATGAAGGGATCTGGGAGATTTCAAAGTATTGAGTTAGGCATCTTTTATAGTGGGAAGTCAACAGTATCTAAGAAAGAAAATTCAAAAAAAAAAAAAAATAGAGAGAGGTGCCTGTGCGCCATTTACAACACATTTAAGTAAATCAATAGGAAAAAAAAAATAGCAGAAATAATTAGAACTGCCAGTCCTTGAGAGGGTACCTGAAGTGGAGGGGCGGGGCAGGGCTGTGCAGCCGGTCCTCAGCAGCCTACTCCTGCCCTTTGCCTCTCTAAAACATCTTCATCTATAACTTAATAAACAGAAAGCTCAACTCAAATCAGAAGGTTTTACTGGCCAAACAAATCCTGCTACTGCCCCGTATTAAAGCTTGGCTCATATAATCAGCATATATTTTACTATTTATGCCTCAAATTGCAGAGGACGATGTAAGTTTAGGAGACATTAACCAGGATGACTAATCCAAGCCTACCAGGCAGCCTCTATCCACACAGGAGGCCAAAGCTGCCCGCCCTCCCAGCCCACCACACAAGTGCATCAAGTAGTCACAAAGTCATGTTCCACTAATTGCTTTTTGACAAACCGCCAGCTTTGTGGCAAAGTACCAAAAACAGGGACAGAAACAGCTTTAGACGTAACAACCCTGGAGCCTCTCTTGTAAGAACCCATGAAAAACACCCGATTTCTGGAAGAGCCACAGAGGCAGAGGCATCCCAAATCTATAAATACCTCCCGACATGTTTCCTGCTACGGATTCAAGACTCAAGGTAAAGATTTATGGCTTTCCTGGTCCCGAGAGTACTACTATCAGAAGTCCAACCTCAGGGCTTAGAAAACAAGATTTCTCCCTTTTCTCTGAAATACTTTTTGTTTGTATGTTGACTGGGTGGGTGGATGGATGGATGGGTGGATGAATTGGTGGGTGGATGGATGAATAGATGGATGATGAATAATGGATGGATTAATGGATGGATGGATGGATGGATGGATGGATGGATGGATGGGTAGATGGTGACTGGATGGGGCTGCATGGATGGGTAGATGGGTAAAATAGACTGGATGGGTGGATAGATGAAGGTGATTATACCTACATAGGAACATAACATAACATAACATAACATAACATAACGAGATAGTCTTCACAGGCTCATATAATCCATTGTCCATTGTGAGTTTTAGGCTGGTGTTTTGTTTGCACCAATCGTATTAGAACTGTACATTGAGTGCGTGGTTGCTATTTCTATAGATCCAGTCATTTGGCTGCCATTTCTAAACAGTCTAAGTCAACTTATGCTCGGAAGCGCTTGTCCTAGAAAACTAAATATGCATTCTGAGCCACCACTGCCAAATCACTTTTTGTCCTTGAAAATTCAACTTGGAGCTGAAACCACAAAGTTCAGAGCAGAATGTTGGTGCCGAATCTTCATGGGGGAGGTGGACCTAAGTCTAGATACAGCCCAAGTCTCTTAAGTCGTTTAGATGTTTTTATATGCTGTGCATACATATGTAGCATAAACATTGTTTGAGCTCTGTTTGGGTAAGCTTACTAAGTCCGTCTGCAGAGTCATGCCTCTTCTAAGTATAAGGACTTCTCCTAAGCCTGGCACCCCATTATTCAAAACAGTTACATAACTTAGCTGGCAAAACAAACAAACAAACAGTATTGGCATGCTTCCTAACTCCCAAATAAAACAGTCTTTCTGGGGAGAGAGAGATTGAGTGTCTGAAGTAGCATGGAGAAATGAGGCTCTGCCAGCAGCCACCGGGCCAATCTGTTTAGAAGAGATCCAGTCACAGGAGAGCAACTGGGGGAGGGAGCAGGACAGAAGCACACCGTAGCCCTTTCAGGGGGCCGGGGGTGAGGGGTGGACAAGAGAAGACAGATAATGACTCGCAGGATGAAGAAGCCTCCCACAGCCCCTCCCTGAACTGGCCATCTGTTCTGGGGCCCCAGAGCAGGCGAGTACCGTGAAGCCTGGGGACAAGCAGCCGGACCACCGAACAAAGTCAACCAGCCAGCTGTCCCACGAGGGGAGACGCTACCATTGAACTGTCACTTTGGAAAGTAGCCAGAGCCCATCCCTGGTCACCACCCAGCTGAACAAAGCCCCCTCCTGGTCCTGCAACTGAAATCCAGGGCTCTAGGGAGCCCACTCCTGTGTCACTGTGAAGGGAAGGGCAAGTGCTTCCGGCCTCCAAGGCACTCGGCAGACACAGGCAGGCGGCTCCTGGCAACAGCCTTTCAAGAGCCTGCCCACATCCACTTGGGTAACACCGCTCTTTCTATCAGACTTTCTTCTGCCAGACGCGGGATACAGGAGGCGTCTGTACTCTCAGCTACTTGTGAGGCCGAAGTAAAAGAATCCAGCAGTTCCCTCTCTCCAGGAGGGCCATGTCTCTGAAGTCAATCCCTTATAAGAGCTCCTGACATTCTCTCTCCCCATCCATGGTGACTCTTCCCTAAATGGCACCGCGGCCATCATTCTGAGTCACTTCTCAAGAATGGCAAAAGGACAGAGAAAGAAGAAGAAGAGAAAAAGCACAGCTGTAGAGGGGTCTTTTGGGTTCCATTCTGCAGGGCTGGAGCTGAGAACAGGGTAGACTCCGAGAGGAGTTCTGTGTGCTCACGCCACCCTGAGGCCGGAATGGGAACTGCAGCTCATAGGGTTTAAAGCCTCTTCCTTCCAGGGTTCTGTCTACAGTCTCAGATTCTCACGGTAAACCCAGGTCTGAAAATATGAAATGAAAATTCCAGAAACGAGTCATTCACAACTTATAAAAACTTTTCTTATATCCTACTATGGTTATCATATCTCATTATTAGTTTTTATTGTTCTTTTTTTACTATGCCTATTTTTTCTGTTTTGTTTGTTTGTTTGTTTGTTTTTCGAGACAGGGTTTCTCTGTGTAGCCCTGGCTGTCCTGGAACTCACTCTGTAGACCAGGCTGACCTCGAACTCAGAAATACGCCTGCCTCTGCCTCTCAAGTGCTGGGATTAAAGGCGTGCGCCACCAGTGCCCAGCTATGCCTAAATTTTAAAAAGTTTGTTGTTAGGGCTGGTAAGATGGCTCAGCGGGTAAGACCACTGACTGCTCTTCCGAAGGTCCTGAGTTCAAATCCCAGCAACACATGGTGGCTCACAACCACCTGTAATGAAATCGTCTGACGTCAACTACAGTGTACTTATGTATAATAATAAATAAATCTTTGGGCCAGAGCAAGCAGGGACTGAGCAAGCAGAGTTGATGGGAGTGAGTGGGGTTGACTGGAGTGAGCAGAGGTCCTAAAAAGTTCAATTCCCAACAAACACATGAAGGCTCACAACCATTTGTACAGCTACAGTGTACTCACATACATAAAATAAATAAATAAATCTTTTTTTAAAAAGTTTATCATTGAGTACATAGCTGGAAGTAAAACCATACATAGGGTTCGGTACTGGGTGGCAGTCTCAGAGAGCAACCCCCACAGAGATAGGAAAACACCTGTCAGTCTGCCGTAGTTACTGTAGCAATTCTCAGCTTTTGCTTGCTAGGGATAGAGGCCCTTCAGCAGTAGAAATGTCTGACTCCAAGCTGGAGCTAGAATCCACAAAGAAATGACACACAATTCATTTGCAGAGGCCAGTCTCCACCAACACCATGCCATCGTGTCCCCCTGGAGACCTTCCATGGGTTTGTACCTCCCCCTCTCCCCCCACCCCCACAAAGTCATGTCAAAATGCAAATGTGAGTGTCCCATTAAGGAGAGGATGTCCTTTTATTTGCTATAGGACAGGAAGAAATGGGCAAGGACAGTGTTCAGAGCAGCGAGGGGACAGAGCAGGACTCCTCACCGAATCCCCTGACTCCTGGTGGCACACAGGCATGTGGACTCAAGCAAGGAGGAGGAGCCCATCCGAAGCCTCCATTATATCCCTGAGCCCAAGCAACACTGACTCCTCACACTAGGTGCAAGCAGGGCCCCGGAGAGCCACGCACAGCCATGCACAGCCACACACAGCCACGCACAGCCACGCACAGCCACGCACAGCCACGCACAGCCACGCACAGCTTCTGGACCATTTATGGGCTACGGTGGCTCTCGCAAGCTGAGATCAGCCATTCCTATAAGACACAGCATGCTTAGGGTGGGAACTGGCCAGAAGGCAGAGATGCTGCCCTCCTAACCTGGTTCTATCACACACGAGGGCACAGGCTAGGTGACAGATTCTAAAACTCTGGTCTGGTGCAGGAGCAGAGAGGTTCCCAAGGCCTTGTGCCTGCCCCCACTTACTCCACTGAGGGTCTCAGGCTGGAGCTGCAATGAAGCTCAAAATGACTCTAGAGTAAAAAGAGACCTAGGTACTTGGGGGCTGCCCCGGGGCAGTCTTCTTTCTCCATCATCTAAAACAAAGAGATTTAGCTTCTGGGGCGCCTCCTCTCCAGCTCACAGTGAAACCACCCGAGGAGCTCCAAAGTGCTGAGCCGGACGAATCAGGATATCTCAAGAGCAGAGCTAACACAATCTTCCTTATAAAAAGTCTCAGCTGCCTCTGCACAGGCGGGCAGAAGTCCCACCCTATAATTAAGTGTGCTTTCTCATCCTCTGCCCGAAGAGTAGCAGATCACCCTCCTGCCCTGCAGGTGACAATCGGACAGTTCTGAGCAGGAAATCAGCTCAGGGAGGACCAGATAACTGGTCAGAACCCCAGAGGATTTGGGAACTAGTCAGAACCCATCTACAAAGACATCCTGAAGCTAAGGACAACTACAGATAATTAAAACCATGCTGGAGATGGCTCAGTCCATTGAGTATCTGAGTTTGATCCCTAGAACCCACACTTAAGGGGTGGGCAGGAAAGTATGGTGGTGCATGGCTGAAATGCCTGTGCTAGGAAACGGAGACAGGTGCATCCCTTGTGCTTGACAGCAGGGCAAGCATACTGGTTGAGTCCCCAGTTGTGGTTATTACACACACACACACACACACACACAGAGAGAGAGAGAGAGAGAGAGAGAGAGAGAGAGAGAGAGAGAGAGAGAGAGAGAGAGAGGAGCTACCCATTAGGGGAATGGTTCCTCTTCCATCTGATCAAGTTGTACAAGATGGATCTGCCAGCCTCTGTTGCTCTGGGTAACTGCACTGTGGATACTCACAAAGCAGGCAGCTTGAACTGGCAGCTTTGCAACCCTGAAGAACTCAGTCTCTCTGTGCCTTGGTTGGTCCATTCAGAAAAGGGAACACTGGGCTTTTAAAGACTGCAGTGAGGATGCCAAGAATTAACACAAAGCAGCCGGGTGTGGTGGCGCACACCTTTAATCCCAGCACTCGGGAGGCAGAGGCAGGCGGATTTCTGAGTTCGAGGCCAGCTTGGTCTACAAAGTGAGTTCCAGGACAGCCTGGGCTATACAGAGAAACCCTGTCTCCAAAACAAAACAAAACAAAACACACACACACACACACACACACACAAAAGAATTAACACAAAGCACCCAGTGCAGCATGGGGTAAGCACTCAATATGTGTTCAAATGGATTCATAGGAAGGTTCTCGGAGCTAAATCAAGTGTGAAGCACTGGGGTAGATAAAGGCCAGCCAGTTTCTTACCTCAGGATGTCTTCAAATGACCAAATGAATGGTGCCAGTGGCAGTACCACAGGTATTCACGGGTTACTGAGATCATAGCCTTGTGCCCCATGCAAGCCAATGGGCCATTGAATGAATGGCACCTCGTGGTGTTCTCAGGAGGCACACTGCACCTGCAAGGCAGGTGTGATGGCCACCCATTCTGAGCTGTCCACGCTCTCCCCCTGAAGGGCCTGTGACAGGTGAGTACTCCAGTAAGGACCAGGGAGTGTCCTTGGAGACAGCTTGCTCTTTCCCAACTCTCAACGAGGACTTGTTCCAGGATGAGTGATGAGGAACCTTGTTATGTTAACAGGCATGACAGACGAGGGGAAGAGAGATGCTCAGGCTGGTAGTGAGGAAGGACTCCCTCCCCTTATCCAGGGTTTCACAGCCTGACACTGTCAGCCAACTCAACTCCTGCCTTTCTAGTCCCTGGCTGAATGATCTTGGGCAAGTCACTTGGCGTCTCTGAGTCTGGCTTTCTCACTTACACAACTACGTGGCATTGGCTTTCTAGATCAGAGGCTCCGAGGTCCCTGTTGGGACCAGCATTCTTTTTTTTTTTTTTTCTTTTTTTTTTTTTTTTTTTTTTCGAGACAGGGTTTCTCTGTGTAGCCCTGGCTGTCCTGGAACTCACTCTGTAGCCCAGGCTGGCCTCGAACTCAGAAATCCGCCTGCCTCTGCCTCCCGAGTGCTGGGATTAAAGGCGTGCGCCACCACACCCGGCGGGACCAGCATTCTTAATGCACTTCAGGCAGATGGAGAAGGAAGTAGGAAGAGGAGAGAGAGAAGGGATTCTGATTCCAGACTTTTAGGAGCAGTTTCCAAGGAGATTCCATAAGCAGGGAGAGAGAAGGGAAGAAAGGGGCTCCTGTCACCCCTGCTGAATCTAAAGAGACCTCAAGCCCTCTAGGCCAAATGGGCATGTCTTTAAAGATTCATGGTAATCACATACCATAGTTTCCAAACAAAACATCAAGTCCAGGTGTGGTCCCACAGACCTGCAATCCCAGCTCTGCAGAGGAGGCAGAGGCAGAGGCAGAGGCAGAGGCAGAGGCAGAGGCAGAGGCAGAGGCAGAGGCAGAGGCAGAGGCAGAGGCAGAGGCAGAGGCAGAGGCAGAGGCAGAGGCAGAGGCAGAGGCAGAGGCAGAGGCAGAGGCAGAGGCAGAGGCAGAGGCAGAGGCAGAGGCAGAGGCAGAGGCAGAGGCAGAGGCAGAGGCAGAGGCAGAGGCAGAGGCAGAGGCAGAGGCAGAGGCAGAGGCAGAGGCAGAGGCAGAGGCAGAGGCAGAGGCAGAGGCAGAGGCAGAGGCAGAGGCAGAGGCAGAGGCAGAGGCAGAGGCAGAGGCAGAGGCAGAGGCAGAGGCAGAGGCAGAGGCAGAGGCAGAGGCAGAGGCAGAGGCAGAGGCAGAGGCAGAGGCAGAGGCAGAGGCAGAGGCAGAGGCAGAGGCAGAGGCAGAGGCAGAGGCAGAGGCAGAGGCAGAGGCAGAGGCAGAGGCAGAGGCAGAGGCAGAGGCAGAGGCAGAGGCAGAGGCAGAGGCAGAGGCAGAGGCAGAGGCAGAGGCAGAGGCAGAGGCAGAGGCAGAGGCAGAGGCAGAGGCAGAGGGGCAGAGGCAGAGGGGCAGAGGCAGAGGGGCAGAGGCAGAGGCAGAGGGGCAGAGGCAGAGGGGCAGAGGCAGAGGCAGAGGCAGAGGCAGAGGCAGAGAGGCAGAGAGGCAGAGGCAGAGGCAGAGGCAGAGGCAGAGGCAGAGGCAGAGGCAGAGGCAGAGGCAGAGGCAGAGGCAGAGGCAGAGGCAGAGGCAGAGGCAGAGGCAGAGGCAGAGGCAGAGGCAGAGGCAGAGGCAGAGGCAGAGGCAGAGGCAGAGGCAGAGGCAGAGGCAGAGGCAGAGGCAGAGGCAGAGGCAGAGGCAGAGGCAGAGGCAGAGGCAGAGGCAGAGGCAGAGGCAGAGGCAGAGGCAGAGGCAGAGGCAGAGGCAGAGGCAGAGGCAGAGGCAGAGGCAGAGGCAGAGGCAGAGGCAGAGGCAGAGGCAGAGGCAGAGGCAGAGGCAGAGGCAGAGGCAGAGGCAGAGGCAGAGGCAGAGGCAGAGGCAGAGGCAGAGGCAGAGGCAGAGGCAGAGGCAGAGGCAGAGGCAGAGGCAGAGGCAGAGGCAGAGGCAGAGGCAGAGGCAGAGGCAGAGGCAGAGGCAGAGGCAGAGGCAGAGGCAGAGGCAGAGGCAGAGGCAGAGGCAGAGGCAGAGGCAGAGGCAGAGGCAGAGGCAGAGGCAGAGGCAGAGGCAGAGGCAGAGGCAGAGGCAGAGGCAGAGGCAGAGGCAGAGGCAGAGGCAGAGGCAGAGGCAGAGGCAGAGGCAGAGGCAGAGGCAGAGGCAGAGGCAGAGGCAGAGGCAGAGGCAGAGGCAGAGGCAGAGGCAGAGGCAGAGGCAGAGGCAGAGGCAGAGGCAGAGGCAGAGGCAGAGGCAGAGGCAGAGGCAGAGGCAGAGGCAGAGGCAGAGGCAGAGGCAGAGGCAGAGGCAGAGGCAGAGGCAGAGGCAGAGGCAGAGGCAGAGGCAGAGGCAGAGGCAGAGGCAGAGGCAGAGGCAGAGGCAGAGGCAGAGGCAGAGGCAGAGGCAGAGGCAGAGGCAGAGGCAGAGGCAGAGGCAGAGGCAGAGGCAGAGGGGCAGAGGCAGAGGGGCAGAGGCAGAGGGGCAGAGGCAGAGGCAGAGGGGCAGAGGCAGAGGGGCAGAGGCAGAGGCAGAGGCAGAGGCAGAGGCAGAGAGGCAGAGAGGCAGAGGCAGAGGCAGAGGCAGAGGCAGAGGCAGAGGCAGAGGCAGAGGCAGAGGCAGAGGCAGAGGCAGAGGCAGAGGCAGAGGCAGAGGCAGAGGCAGAGGCAGAGGCAGAGGCAGAGGCAGAGGCAGAGGCAGAGGCAGGAGTCGAGGATCATCACATGTTTGAGGCCAGCCTGAACTACACAGTGAGTTCCAAAGCACCCCACATTTGACATGCTGCAGCTTAGGGGGCCTTGCTCTTTCTCTGTCCATAGAAATGTCACATGTGCAGACGACAGACCCTGTGCCAGTTGCCTGGTCTGCCATCCAACACCACCAATCAGTCCATTTCTCCTATGCCTCACCCCTAAACCGCTTCCACCATAAGCTAAACTGTAACATTTGCTTCCACCAAATGGACAGCAGAGGAACAATTGCTCTCCATTTAGTTGATAAAGCCTCTAAGCGACCAGACAGAATGACCTACTTGAGAGTTCCCGGTCCGTTGTCTGCTGAACTCCCAGGCCATTACCGTTCTTCATTTCCTGCCACCTAGCGTCCCTCTGGTAAGTGCAAAAATGAAGAGGTGTTTGTTTCATTGGCTTAAAGATACCAAGCAAGGGGCTGGAGGGATGGCTCAGTGGTTAAGAGCACTGACTGCTCTTCCAGAGATCCTGAATTCAATTCCCAGCAAACAAGCAGCTCTCAACCATCTGTAATGGGATTGGATGCCCTCTTCTGGTGTGTCTGAAGACAGCTGCAGTGTACTCACATACATAAAAATAAATAAATAAATCTTAAAAAAAAAAAGATGCCAAGCAAGCCAGTGAGGAGGTTATCTCTTTTGCAACCCGTGTTATTTTTCTGGTTCAAGGTCTCCTTACTTAGTTACTAAAGGAGCTGTTGAGGAAGGACCGGCCTGCGGCAGATTGCTGGGTGGGTGTCAAAAGGGCAGGGTATTGTCAAACCAGGAATGGGAACTCAAACCTGGAGGCTGGAGGGGCCGTACAGCGAAGCCAAAGGTGATCTCAGAGCTCTATGGAGGCATTCACAGGTGGGGGGAGGGGAGAGAGGCACACAACCGGACCGGACAAAATCAATAATTGTTCTAGATGACCTTTCCTGCTGTCAAGGTCAAAGTGTTCAGATCTCACGGGGCCCAGCTGCAAAAGAGATAGGCATGCCCTGGTTTCATCTATCCATTGGGGCTGAGCCTGGCAGACCTGACTCTGAGAGGGCTGGGGGAAGACTTCCCAAGTGCACGGAGGGTGGATTTTATTGTGTGTGCTCAGCATGTTAAGAGCATACAGAAATGATCCCCACGTTGTTTGGGAAAGGATTATTTAGCTGATAAGAGCAGCCTGCTTTTTTGCTGGTGGTGTTGATATGGAACCAAAAGTACAGAAACCAAAAAAACCTGTACACTGCCCCCTGGGGGTCACCTTGTGTATGAGAGAAGGAACCACTGAGAACCAGGGGTTCCTGTTTTTGAATGAGTTATTTTGCTAGACAATACACAAACTGTGCAGCAACAGGTGAAGAACTTTTACAAGGTCACATGAAGAGATCCGAACTCAGAATGGACACTTCCTGGCTCTTCATTCTTCTCTGTT
This sequence comes from Mus caroli, assembly GCF_978045245.1. NCBI lineage: Eukaryota > Metazoa > Chordata > Mammalia > Rodentia > Muridae > Mus > Mus caroli. The sequence goes on along the minus strand of NW_028227268.1, from coordinate 8,538,957 downwards.
CCTGGAAGAGTTTTTAACTAGAGGGGGCAATCGGCATTGTAACAACTGTGTCTCTGGGAGGAGGAGGCCGGAGCTCACTCAGGGCCTTTTCTTTCCCCCAGGGCCACTCCCCTCGTTCTGAGAGCTGCACTATTCAGCCCTTCAACCCTGCCCATAAAAAACTAAAGACGCTGGGTGAGGTGGCGCCCGCCTTTAATCACAGCACTCGGGAGGCAGAGGCAGGCGGATTTCTGAGTTCGAGGCCAGCCTGGTCTACAGAGTGAGTGCCAGGACAGCCAGGGCTACACAAGAGAAACCCTGTCTCAAAAAACCAAAAAAAAAAAAAAAACTAAAGACAAGCTAACCCACACAACACTAGGACCTGACAACCACTACTTCAATCTCCGTCAAGTCCACAGAGTCCACACATCTCATAGAGATGGTACCACTCTGACTTACAAGAATTCCGGGCTGCTTTTACCTGCTGCCTGGCTCCCTGTCAAAACTCACCACACACACACACACACAACTTCTGGATTTATGCTTTTCCCAGATGAACCCTCAAGCAGATCAAAAACAGGATGGTTGCATCAGGACCCACAGAGAAAGCTAATCAGGGTTTGTTTTCTGATTTTCCATGTTCTAGAAACCACCCGGGTGCACTCGCTGTCTCTGCCTCTCTCTCTCTCTCTCTCTCTCTCTCTCTCTCTCTCTCTCTCTCAGGAAGGGTTAAGAGGTGAAGGAAGGGAGGCTACAGGATTGATTATGACTTATTAAACTATTGGAACATCGGCTGAATCATCACAGTCAAAAAATAAATAGCTGCAACTTGATGCGACACATCTCCCACTTCTTGCGAGTCCCTCCTTGCTCCCGCAGAGCGCCACAGCGCGCGTAGGCGGAACGGTTGGGCTGGGGCTGGGTCAGACCAGCAAGCAGTGACTGACAATTAAAGCTAGAGGAGACTGCATGGCCCGGGGCCTCCAGTTGGGAAAGCGGTGGAGCCCGCGGAGCCTGCTGGCTGCGGGAACTGAAGCCAGGTGCCCCGCGCACGCACACCTGCAGGCGCCTGCACGGGAGACCCGCTTGCTGCTGTCACCCCTTTTTCCTCTGCCCTTAGCCTGACTCTGCAACCTGTGCCCTGTTCCCGGGACTGGACCGTGGTAGGCACGGCTTTGCAAACTTGAGAAGACGTCTTAAAGGTCCCGGAGCTAGTCTAGGTCACCCAAGTCGCCACACCAGCTGCCTGGAATTTGTTGGGTAAAACCGGACCGAGTCTCTGAAATCGGAAAGAAAGCCACGCGCGCCCTCATAGGGAGGAGTCCTCATTGGAGACACTGACATCGCTTCACCATCCAACTGCATCAAGGTCTGCTGTCTTATCCTGGGCCACCCGCAGGTTTTCTCCACTCTGCTCACCGGGTCCAACAGGACCCGGCAGGCGGAGCCAAGCTGCCGTGACGTCACGGGCGGGGGCGTGGGGAAGTGTGCCCAGGGGCTGCCACCCGCCCGGGCCACTGCTAGCGGCGCAGCCAGCGGCGCGCTCGCGAGGCCACCGGCGCCTGGAGCACCAGTCCGCGGCTGGACGTCAATGATCTACAGGCCAGGCTAGCTCTCTCGGGGCCCGGGCAAGCTCTCTCAGACGCCAGAAGGGCCAGCAGGAGCCAGCCAAGGAAGCTGGGAGCCCGGGAGCCACTGCTGAGCACCAAACACCCGCTAAGCCTGCTGTGCTCCTGGACGCCCAGCTGGGTAAAGGACAGCTTCTGGGTGCTAGAGAACACAGGGAAGCGAGTGCTCGAGGAAAAGCAAGGTGAGGGGTGCCTGTGTGCATATGCGTGTGTCACCGTGAGATGGAGGGAGGGACAAGCACACTTTGGGCACTTGCATGCATCTGTTCTGGGGATAGACCGCCGATCCCGGCGACCTGCACGTTGGTCCCGGCGCGCAAATTCTCTGCTTTTGTGCCTTTGGAGGTGACAGGTGGATGAAAGATGCATATCGTGGTGTCTGAGGTGGAAAGGTAGTGTGTTCCGGGACGGATTTGTTCTCAAAGCCAATGCCCAAGTACGGTGGCGTGTGTCCTGCGAGTCCGATGGGGACAACTTGTTTCCTAGCCACCTGCGAAACAGCCCTGGTCCGAGGAAAGCAAGACCAGCTAAAGGAGAAGGGACATGCCAAGTGCCACCACAGGGTCCACACTCTGAGACCTAAGTTAGGGAGGGACAGGTGATGGGGACGCCACCGAAAAAGAAGGAAAGCAGATTCTTCAGGGCTCTTTATCGCCCGATGGGGAAGCAGCCCAGATTCGTCTGCGGTCAGGTCCCCCCCCCCCTCCTCCCACACACACACACACCCGCCGCCCTCAGGCAGAGAATCTGTCTAGATTGGAGAGAACCAGCTACTGAATGGTCAGGTCCCCAAGCGACTGTCAGCGCTCCTAGCTGCCCCTGGCACCTCAGTCCCCTCTGCGTTTCGAAGCTGGACATTGCAGGCACCGCAATCCACTCTCCCCTAGTCTGCCTAGAAACGGTAAAGATCCCTTAGGGAACACGTTGCTTCCAGGGTCAGCGAGTTATGACCTTAAATATTTTTCTCACACTAACTCCGTCGTCCTGAGCCTCGCTTATCCACCTTCGCCCCAATGGCGAGGGGCGGCACTCTGGTGGGCTACACAGGGCTACTGCAAGTGCCTAGTCAAGTTCCAACCTCAGATTCTTGGAGGTGTGTGTGTGTGTGTGTGTGTGTGTGTGTGTGTAGGCGTCTGGCAGGCTTGGAGGTGGGGAGGTCTTGAGGGCTCACAACAGAAAGATGTTGGAAGGAAACTAAACCCCCCTCTCCCTCCTCTAGTTGCGGAGCAGTCTGTGGGAAGGAAAGAGGGGGTTCCTGAGTGGAAACCCTTCTTTCCATCGGAGCCAGGGGAAGCCACCCACCAAGCCACAGGCCAGTATTTAACAGCAAAGCAGAGAACCTGACTTCCCAGTGCATTTAATTTAAGCACAATTCAACAAGTATCGCCCGGTGGCGTTTGCAATTCACTTGCAGTGAGATGATCGGAAAAGGAAAAGACGCCACTTGGAGGTCTTGAGCTTGTTACATAGGGTGCCTAGGTTCTAAGCTCATGTCTTCCTCAGACATGGGGTTCCCAGCATATGACCTCCACCCACCTTCCCAGACTTCCCTCCCCAAAGTGGAGATGTGTCTCAGCCCATTTCAGAGAAAGGTGACACCCCCCTCCACGCCCCTCCCTTGACCCCCGCCATTCATTCTGGTTCTGCACAGTGAGGGCTGAAGAACCACATCCCGCCTTGTCCCACCTCTGTCTTCCTCTTTCCCCTCCTCTTCCTCCTCCTCCCCCTCCCCCTCCCCCACTCCTCCTCCTTTGGGTTTTAGACAGGGATTCTACAGCCCAGGGGAGGTCTTCAGTCCTAGTTAGACATTGAAGTACCCTCTCACTGTCCATAGATGGTATGAGTTCATGCTTACTGTGAGGTCTCACTGTAGGGAGCCTGAATAGGATTCTGGGTCTATAGAATTAAGTCACTGACAAGATGGGAAGGGGGTAGGGGGAAGACAGGGGAAATAACCCAAGTTAATCTGGGGATACTAAAAGAAGTTTCTTTATGGCTTCTGGTTGTAATGGCTGCCTGCTTCTGCTTGCTCACCCAATGTAGACACAATGCCATGGGTCCCCAAAATGCAAATGCAAAAACCCCAGACCTCACTGACCAAGCATGTGCTTAGGAAAGTACTGCAGAAAGAAAAGCCAGGCCATCACTTGACCCTGAGAACGAATCAGAGACAGAGGTGGGCAAGAATCAATCGCACCTGCCTGTTGCTTGCTACATCTTTAACGTCCCTGCAGCCTCGACCAGTGTTAGGCAATCACTTGGAGAAGCCCTCTGCTTCAATGAAACGTGTTCAGGCACGTGAACTAGAGATGCTGGACACTTCGGCCCTTGACCAGTTCTTCTCTCCCTGGCTGGACCTCCTGCCCTGAACGCTTACCTAACTCTTCCTACACACAAGACCCAGCCCCTAACTTCCTGAGAAGCCCCCTGGGAAGGGCTGTGTCCTGACGCTCACATCCTTTATTCATAGGCTCATCTCCACGCAATTCACATGTCATGTGACTTGGTGCTCTTTTCCCCCCATTGAAGTATTAGCTGCTGGAGGTGCCCAGCACAGACAGTGACACACACACACATTTTATAACTGTGATAGATAGCTTAATTGTGGGTTGACCTGGTGCTTCACATCTTAAGCCAAGCCAACAGAATTCTCATTATTTTCTCAGCATGGAGGTCACTCGAGCCAGTGGCTTCCAACTAAGGCCTAAGGTACCAGCCACCAGCTTCGACCCACTGAGCATCAGCTGGGACATGATGAAAGTCACAGAAGACTTGGGGCCAGCTGGTTCTCGTCCAAGTGCTCACTCCACCAAGCACTTTAACTCTCTAAGCCTCAGTTTCCACTGAGGGAGGACAGCATTCTCACCTCCTGGGGAAGGGGACAATGGGTGTGAATAGACTCCATCAGGTTTTATTTATTTATTTATTTATTTATTTATTTATTTATTTATTGTATGTGAGTACACCATTGTTCTCTTCAGACACACCAGAAGAGGGCACCGGATCCCATTACAAATGGTTGTGAGCCACCATGTGGTTGCTGGGAATTGAACTCAGGACCTCTAAAAGAGTAGTCAGAGCTCTTAACCATCTCTCCAGCCCAAGAAACACTTTAATTCTTGATGAATAAATAAATAAATAAATAAATAAATAAATAAAAGCATCTTTGACATTCATGAAAAGCCTACATCCCTCCCCTAGTTCCCTGGGGTTTTTTGTCCTAAGTCAGAGAACTGCAGGCAAAAGGAGAGAGCTCTCTTTAGGAGAGAGCCTTCCCAAGCAGAGATGGAGTGGAGAATGGAGAACATTGATGTTACAAAATCAGAACCAGGAGGAGGAGGAGGAGAAGAGAAAGAGGGGGAAAAGAAGAAGGAGGAAGAGGAGAGGGCCTAAAGCATCATTTAAAAAAAAAAAAGCCAGACTCTTACTTTTAATATTGAAGACTATAACTTGATTCACTGTGTAGGCAGGCTTCAATAAATTAGAGATAATGAGACAGTAGAGGGGGGAGGTAACGGTTCTGATTATAAGCCTGCACAATGCTAGGATTTGCACATACTTTCTCTTGTTTAACCTTCATGACACCCCTGTGTTGACAAAGGAGAAAGGAGAGTTACAGCAGTTAAGGGCTGGGCATGGGGTCACGTGGGGCTCAACTCTGGAGCCAAAGTTTGTTCTCCCTTTAACTTCTTGAGTTTCCCCACCATGGGGGAGGGGTCTCTGATGATGGCAGACATCAAGCCAGCATAGAGTTGTTCTTGGGGTCCCCAAATGCTGGTGTCAGACTCCTCCAGGGACAGGGGCTGAAACCCTCCAAGATCTGCCTTTTTCCAGTCTGGATCAGTCAATTCCTTAGGGGTCAAAGTCTATGTGTTTGAAGCCATAGCCGTCTGCCACATGTGCGTCATCTAGGATGATGGTTTAACTCAAACCCTTCCCCCACCATTGAAAAAAGACCTCAAAAAGTCTTCAGGCTAACAGGTGGGCTGGCAGCTAGACAGAAAAAAAAAAAAAAGAAAACTTGCTTTTCAATTGAAAAATGCATAGAAGGGGAACAAGGGATGGTAGCTCACTGTAACTCCAAACAGCAGAGGCCCAGGCATGGGAGGGCTATGCATGAAAGTCAGCTAAGGCTACATAGTGAACTCCAGGCTAGCTCAGCTCAAGGAAGAAGGAGGAGGGGAAAGGGAGAGAGGGAGAGAGGGGAGGAGGAGGAGGAAGAGGAGAAGGAGGAAGAAGGGATGTAGGAGGAAAAGAAAAGAAGGAAGGAGGGAGGGAGAGTGGGAGATGGCTCCGTCAATAAAGCACCTGACTTGGAAGCAACAAGACCTGAGTTCAACCTCCAGAACCACATAAAACTGCCGGTATATTTGATGCATATCTGTAATCACAGCAGTGGGGGAGGCAGACACAGGTGGATCTCTGCAGCTCGCTGAACAGCTAGCCCAAGCTACATGGTGAAAAGTCATGACTCAAAAAAAGGGTGGGGCTATCAGACCTATGTAAACACACACACACCATGCAGCAGCACACATGAATACATGAAAAAAAGAGAAATTGGGGGGCATGGAATGGGAAAATAAGAAGATGAACAAGAAACAGAGGGAGCCTAAGTAGCCTGGGACTGACGGTTACTTTTTCTGCTTCTTTTCCCAGATGTCACAGTAGACTCTTGGCCCCCAGAGCCGTGTGAGGCGAGAGGAAGATCTCTAGGCTGCTTGGTTCTAAACAGAGTGGAAAGCAGCCATGGAGATGAGCTCTGAGCAGTTGAATGGGAGCCAAGTATGGGTGTCCTCTCCATTTGACCTCAACGGCTCACTGGGGCCAAGCAATGGCTCCAACCAGACCGAGCCATACTACGACATGACAAGCAACGCTGTCCTCACATTCATCTACTTCGTGGTGTGTGTCGTCGGGCTGTGTGGCAACACGCTGGTCATTTACGTCATCCTCCGCTACGCCAAGATGAAGACCATCACCAACATCTACATCCTCAACCTGGCCATTGCAGATGAACTCTTCATGCTAGGGCTGCCCTTCTTGGCCATGCAGGTGGCGCTAGTCCACTGGCCTTTTGGCAAGGCCATCTGCCGGGTGGTCATGACCGTAGATGGTATCAATCAGTTCACCAGTATCTTCTGCTTGACGGTCATGAGCATCGACCGATACCTGGCCGTGGTGCACCCCATTAAGTCAGCCAAATGGAGGCGACCCCGGACAGCCAAGATGATCAATGTGGCTGTGTGGTGTGTGTCTCTGCTCGTCATTTTGCCCATCATGATATACGCCGGCCTCCGGAGCAACCAGTGGGGCAGGAGCAGCTGTACCATCAACTGGCCAGGCGAATCCGGGGCGTGGTACACAGGTTTCATTATCTACGCCTTCATCCTGGGGTTCCTGGTGCCCCTGACCATCATTTGTCTCTGCTACCTGTTCATCATCATCAAGGTGAAGTCCTCTGGAATCCGAGTGGGATCATCCAAGAGGAAAAAGTCAGAGAAAAAGGTGACCCGCATGGTGTCCATTGTAGTGGCTGTCTTCATCTTCTGCTGGCTCCCCTTCTACATCTTCAACGTCTCTTCCGTGTCTGTGGCCATCAGTCCCACCCCAGCCCTGAAAGGCATGTTTGACTTTGTGGTGATCCTCACCTACGCCAACAGCTGCGCCAACCCCATCCTGTACGCCTTCTTGTCTGACAACTTCAAGAAGAGCTTCCAGAATGTTCTTTGCTTGGTCAAGGTGAGTGGTACGGAGGATGGGGAGAGGAGCGACAGTAAGCAGGACAAATCCCGGCTGAATGAGACCACGGAGACCCAGAGGACCCTCCTCAATGGAGACCTCCAAACCAGTATCTGAACAACCCAGGAATGCAACATGCACACACACTAGCCAAGCCCTGACTCCCGTCAGTGCGTCTCCCATTCCCTGGCTTCCCGCCTCCCCTATCCATCACACCCGGCTTCTAGAACAGAGCTGTGTTCTACACGCGCCCCGTTCAGAGAACAGGATTTGAGTCTGGCTTGTCCGAAAGTATACCCCTCTGGTCACGTCTCCCCTAAAGTGAACATTTTCGTGCAGGCAGACAATTCACAGTCCGGAGCAGAAGACATCATTGCCTGGGTGTGACCTGGTGGAAAACAGCTGCCCAGCAGAAACCGGAAAAACCAAAACTAAATCAAAGTCCTGTGTGTATGTGTGCTAACATGTTACGTAAATCTTGTGATCTGATATTTACATTTGTATATCCCCCTCCCCAGTCACACAAACATGTCCCGTGTTTGTAAGCCCAAGTAGCTAGTTCGTGTGCGTCTAGTATAGGTGGACAGTTACCACAACGCTGACCCTGAAGAAAAGGACTTGCCACGTCAAAGTCAGTTTAATCGAAGCTTCCAGCATCTCTCTTGCATGGGCCATCCCCAGACATGGGAGGAGCATGAGCAGTATGTTCATAGAATAATATAATCATATGTTCATAGAATAATATAATAATATGTTTTTGTAAAAAAAATTTGAAAGTAAGGTGGTTTTGTATTCTTTATCCTAGAGGGCCCCTGTGCTATATACGGTCCTAGCCTCACAGGCGCTGCGCCTGCACCGGGAAGGATATTTCATCAATTTCAAACACGTTAAGTTGGAGTAAGAAGAGACAGTGAGAATATTCTGTGAGAGTCAGAATGTAAACTTGGGTTTGCCTCTCAGATACGATCAGTTATTCATTTACCCAAAAGGACTTTAAGGGTTGTGGCCATTGAGCATGCCATTTATCAGGACAAAGCCTGCTTTGAGATCAGATTATAGTTTTCTCTCCTCAAATTCCTTTAGCTTCGGAAACCATTGGGGATGGGAGGGGTCAGGAGCCTGAGAGGCAAAAACCAGACTATGATTCCCACGGGGAAACAATTTTCTCCTCAACACATACATGTGCCTGTGTGAGTTCATACACACATACACACACACACACACACATAAATAATAATGAAAAGAAAAAAAGAAGTAGAATTATACCTTTAAGGGCAACCATGAAGTTGTCTTGTTTTTAATGCCAGATAGGATTTCTTAATGAAAGAAAACAGAACTGTAATTCCACAACTCCTTAAAGGTGTTTTGGGTTGGCTTGTCCTTGGTTGGTTTGTTCTTGGGGACAGGTGGTTGTTGTTTCTTCCTGTCTTATGTGTATGCAGTGGGTGTGTGTGTTTATGCCTCTGTGTGCGTGTGTGTGTGTGTGTGTGTGTGCGCGCGTGTGCATGTACTTATGTGTGTGCAGGCTGGAGGCTGATACTGCTACCTCCCTCTGTCATGATTAACTTTATTGAGACAGGGTCTCTTGCTGAACACGAAGCCTTCTGGTCAGTGAGCCAGCTTGCCTTGAGGATCCCATCTCCACCACTCAAGCTCTGGTTTTATAAATGGTTGGCCATGCCCAGATGAGTTTTATGTGCTCTGGGGATCCAGATTCATGCCCTCGCATTTGGGCAGCAAATGTGTGCTATCCAAATAAGCCATCTCCCCAGCTCTCAGAGGTATTTTTATGTATTTATTATTAACGGGTGGGGGGTTGGCACACTTGCCATGGCACATGTGTGGATGGATGTCTGAACAACTTTATGGGGCTGATCCCTCCCTTCCACCTTTAGGTGGGTTGTGGGGACCAAATTCAAGTCACCAGGCTTTGCTCAGCAAGCGCCTTCACCTGTAAAGTCATCTCCCCAGCTCTCAAATACGATCTCTAGGGCTGGAGAGATGGCTCAGCAGTTAAGAGCACTGACCGATCTCCCAGAGGTCATGAGTTCAAATCCTAGCAGCTACATGGTGGCTCACAACTGTAATGAGATCTGGCGGCCTCTTCTGGGGTATCTGAAGATAGCTACAGTGAACTTATGTATAATAAATAACTAGGCCAGAGCAAAGGGGGCTGGAGCAAGTCGGGGGAAAAATATGATCTTTAAAGAATTTTATACAAAGGTGTGCATTATGAAATTCACAGAAGTGAAGACTCAAGAACAGTGCTTATGAAACAATTAAGGCCAGCTATGTGTGGTAGTGCACGCCTTTAATCCCAGCACTCGGGAGGCAGGGGCAGGCAGAGTTCAAGGCCAGCCTAGTCTACAAATTGAGTTCCAAGACAGCCAGGGCTATACAGAGAAACCCGGTCTCGAAAACCCCAAAAAAAGGCCAGCTAAAGGAGTATACAGGTAAAGGGATATACAGGTGTGTGCAAGGGTAAAGGCTGGGCGCCCCACCCTTCCGAGGGACCGCTGTGTCACAACCTTCCTCAGCTGTACATGCATGAGGTGTCATACAGGTAATGTAATGCTTGGGTATGCTAAATAGGCTGTTCATTATTCATTAGATATGCTAATTAAGCGGTTCCTCACACCACGGGTGATATTTCCCTATTTGTGTACAAGAGACAAGAAACGATTCAGCCCTCAGCCCCTTGGTTGACCACAGCTCTAGGATATGAAGAAATACAAGGGCAGGTATGTGGATGGTGCTACCCACTCCAGGTTCACAGTACGCATGACACTTAGCATCCCGCATGTAGACTTCAGCTGTATTTTAACATGCCCTTTCTTCTTCTGGCTCCATAAGCAAGGGTTATTGAGTGGTCAGAGTGGCTGACTGCCCTACCCATGGCTAGCTTGCCTTACTGGGCTGTGTTAATCTCTGACTATGTCAATACCACCTGGCTCCCAAAACTACTTGCTATTGCTTAGAAAGATACGTTCAGTGGGATTTATGATAGGCAAATAAAGCCACCCAAAAGTAAAAGTGTAACCGTAAACCAAGACTACAGGAACAGTTGTTGCAAAAAAAAGAAGGAGAAGAAGAGGAAGAGGAAGAGGAAGAGGAAGAGGAAGAAGAAGAAGAAGAAGAAGAAGAAGAAGAAGAAGAAGAAGAAGAAGAAGAAGAAGAAGAAGAAGAAGAAGAAGAAGACAAGTGCATTCAGAAAAATCCCAGACTATTACCAAAGGCAAAGTTAGTTAGCCTCAGGCTGGCTTCTTGGCAGCCATAACAAATAGGGAGTCACTGCTTCCTTTTCTTTTTGATACAGATGGGGGGGGGGGGAATTGGACAGAAGCGCTACAGATTCACCTTCACCATTGCCACAATTGGAAATATTCGTCTTTGAAAAAATAAATGCCTCCCCCACACACACATAGGAAATGGCTCTAAGAAACCCAGAATGGTAGCAATCATTTCGGGAAGACAGGTCCGAGTAACGCTATAGTGCTCCTGTCCCCATAGCTTGAGAAATTGCCTCCAACAAGGCTTTGATCCAAAGAAGCCACCAATAACCCCAAGACGGAATGTCTAGGCTGTGTCTGGGGTTACTCAGCAACAGGATGGTCATTTGAAGGCAGAAAAAAAGAGGACTTTAATATCAGTGATACAGGACTCGGAGGTAATCTCACAAATTTGAAAACCTATGTTCAATCGCCTGAATCCATACAAAAATGTCAAGTGCAAGCCATGGGCTTGTGATTCTAGCAACGGCGAGCTGGGAGGTAGAGAGACATGGACCCTTGGAAGCTCACTGATCAACTAGCCTGTCCTACATGGTGAAGATCCAGGCCAATGAGACCCTGTCTCAAACAAAGAATAGATGAGCCTAGTGTTCAACACTCAAGGCTGACACACACCACACCACACCACACCACACACACACACACACACCCTGCCAACACATAGCATGCATATACATGAACACACACAACCCATACACAAACACACACAAGATTAATAAATCATCCAGATAAGCCACCAGGTTTTGTGATATGAAAATTTATGTTTCACCTGCTAGTCCACCTATATTTATAATTTAATTAAATTTTTTAAAAAGTGTTATTTTATTTTATACATATGAATGTTTTGCTTGCATGCATGGCTGTGTACCGTGTACATGCCTGGTGCCTGTGGGAGCCAGAAAAGGGCATTGGATGTCCTGGTGTGGGAGTTACAGATAGTTGTAACCTTGTGAATACTAGGAATCAAACCTGGGTCCTCTATAAGAACAGCCAGTGGGCTGGAGAGATAGCTCAGAGGTTAAGAGCACTGACTGCTCTTCCAAAGGTCCTGAGTTCAAATCCCAGCAACCACATGGTGGTTCACAACCACCTGTAATGAGATCTGATGCCCTCTTCTGGTGCGTCTGAAGTCAGCTACAGTGTACTTACATATAATAAATAAAAAATCTTTAAAAAAAAAAATGAACAGCCAGTGATCTTAACCACTGAGCCATCTTTCCAGCCCTTGAAGCATCTATTCTGAAGATGACTTGTTTTCTGAATTTCTTTTATCAAAAAAGAAGAAGAAGAAGAAGAAGGAGAAGGAGAAGGAGAAGGAGAAGGAGAAGGAGAAGGAGAAGGAGAAGGAGAAGGAGAAGGAGAAGGAGAAGGAGAAGGAGAAGGAGAAGGAGAAGAAGAAGAAGAAGAAGAAGAAGAAGAAGAAGAAGAAGAAGAAGAAGAAGAAGAAATCTTTTTTTTAAAGATTTATCTATTTATTATATGTAAGTACATTGTAGATGTCTTCAGATGTGCCAGAAGAGGGCACCAGATCTCATTACAGATGGTTGTGAGCCACCATGTGGTTGCTAGGATTTGAACTCAGGACCTTTGGAAGAGCAGTCAGTGCTCTTAACCTCTGAGCCATCTCTCCAGCCCAAAGAACAAATCTTTTAATGTAAATGTTAACACAATTTTAGTTCAAAAAGTTACTCTTAGCTCCAATCCAACATTATGAAGACAGATCTGATGGATAAAGGGGAAGTGGATACAATAAAAAATAATACATCAGGGCTGGAAGACTAGCTCAGCAGTTAAGAGCACTTGCTACTCTTGCAGAGTTTGATTTGGTTCTAAGGACCCACGTCAGGCTGCTCATCAGAACCTGGGACTCCAACTCTATGGATCTGACGCCCTCTTCTGGCTTCTGTGAACACCTACGCTCAGACGCACACAAATGAACACATGAACATAAATAAAAGTAAAATAAATCTTTAAAAAAAAGCCTCGGATCGACTTTGTGATCCCTGATGGTCAGATGCGTTTTACAGACTACTACTCGCCTCCCAATAGAAGGGGTGGCTCAGGGCTGGTTAAACCTACGCAGACTTAGCAGGAGAGGCATTGGACAGCATCATCTGAGCATCAGGTGTTGAATGATGTTGGCTATGGTTTCAGTACCAGAGAGCTGAATAACCTTGGGCATGGAGTCGAATTCTGTATAGGGTTCCTGTCTTAGTTTAGAACATGTACCAGATGTGAAAAGGACAGTGGAGGTGAAATGGTAGGCAGAAGGGACTCTGTGGACCCGCGGCAGGCAGGGGAGGGGGGAACTCCGTGGACCAGCAGAGCCTGTTTGCTTACACAGATCTGACCTCCTCTGTGTGGCAGAGCACAAGCACTGCCTGCAGACACTTTTGGCTCCAGCTTCCCAAATGTGAGGTGTGCAGCATGAACACTGGGGTAGGTGGATAGGCAATGGTGGCTGAGGTCTATGCCCCCTCCACAACCAGCTCCGAGGGTGATGTCCAACCAAGGGAAGTCACAATGGGTGAGAGTAGAGCTTTTCTGCCTTGCTGAAGAAGTAAGGCTGGAGGATCCAAGCAGTTGCAGGGTGTGGCTGAGAAATCTGATTTCCGCTTCTGGTGTGTGTGTGTGTGTGTGTGTGTGTGTGTGTGTGCAGCCTTTCAGGGTAAGTGCCGACAGGCACAGCTCTTGAGCTTGTACGTAATGACTTGGAATCGGTCACTTGACTCAAACACATTTTTGCCAGCTTCAAAATAATGAATTCCCCGGCAAATGTTCTATCAATGCAAATCTTTTTTTTTTTTTTTTGAGAGTTTCTTTTCCCTCTGTGCACAAATTCCTGGGGACAATCCCATTGGCAGAGTCTCTTCATTTCTTGTTTTTGTTTTTTTCCTAGAAGCTCATGTAGGGATGAGGACGGCAGTCTTCTGTAGATGCCATTACCTATTGGATTCGGCAACCACTGGGCTGAGAATACTGTCTCAAAGACAAAGACCGCCCCCCCATAGCCATGCCAATGCTACCCACTCCTTCCAGCACTCAGAGGGGTTGAACACCAGTGGGTGAGCCACTTGTTTTCCTAGAGACGTCTCGGGCTGTTCGCATCTGGACTACGCCTGAAAACAGGGCTAAATATTAACCAAGCCCTAGCCAAACCCACTGGAAAGCAGTATTGATTCTCCTAAGAGTATACTGTCATTAAAATGAAATGTGAGGGTTGGATCCCAGTCCGGTCCAGGGAGCACCTGCCTCCCGTAGGGCAGAGCCCGGAAGCAGGAGGGAGCTGAAGGCACGGGGTCAGCTTCTAGTGCAGATACCGAGCTGACACATGGGTGGGGGCTTCACTTTGAAACCACCCCCTCCCTGACACAGGTGGGGAGGGGAAGGGCTGGACTTCTTTTCTGGGATACTGGTCTCCAGGAGGGAGAACTGCTCACTTCGACTGCTCCTGCCATCAGAAACGGAAGCAGAAAAGGAATGTCCTGGTTTACAGATACAACTGTCTGGCCTCTTCACAAGGCCTGTTAGGAGATGTGATACGAGAGGCTGGAGAGATGGTTCAGAGGTCAAGAGTACTTGCTGCTCTTCCAGAAGACCTGGCTTCCAAGCATTGTGGCTCAAACAATCTTTGACTTCAGATCCAGAGGGTCTGATGCCCTCTTCTGGTCTCTGTGAGCCATAGACATGCGTGTGGTCTGCAGACAGATGTGCAAGTGAAACACCAAACTAACATAAAAAGATAAGAAAGAAGAGAGAGATGGAGACAGAGAGAGACAGAGACAGAGACAGAGAAAGCAAAGGGAGAGGAGGTGATACGATGCAGGGGTTACTCATGAAGGAATCAGAAGTGTCGTGCCGCAGCCTGGTCCATCTGTTATACTGTAGCAGAGACCCCAGTTGCCTAAGCAATGGAGAAGGTCCCTTGGCAGTAGAAGCCACTGTAGAAGAAAGTAACATGGAGGTCAACAGAGAGCTCAGCCCAGGGGCAGGTTTACCAAAGACCTTGTCAGCCTTACCCGCAGCTCCTCACAAAGAAGATGCTGTAAAGGGCTGGGGCAGGGGCCCCAGAGGGCAATAACTAGTGCCACAGAAGCAAAATCCACAATTAGCTGGCTGAGGTAACTGGACAGCAGGGCACTAACCATGCCAAACCTGGTCAGTGATCCCTGTACCTTATCGGTGGCTAGGGTGGAGACCCTGTCCCCAGAGCTAAGTTCATTGCCAAGGAAGCTGATATTTCCCCCAAAGGTATACAGTTTCTTCTGTAAGGCAGCTTATAGGAGAAAGTGCTTAATCAGGTTTAGAGCTCCAGAGGGTTTGAATCCATGATGGCAGGGTAAAGGCATGGAGGCAGGAACAGCTGAGAGCTGAAGCCACGAGCAGGGGGCAGAGAATGCATGGGGTTGGGATTGGGCTTTCGGAACCTCGAAGCTCATCTCCAGTGACCTCTTCCAGTGAGACCACACTGCCTAATCCCTCCAAACAGTTACACCAACTGGGGACCAAGCATTCACACATATGAGCCTCTCTCTCTGTGTGTGTGTGTGTGTGTGTGTGTGTGTGTGTGTGTGTGTGTGTGTGTACATACACGTGTCCTCATGGGTGTGCAATTCTCATTCAAACCACCACAGCGAGAGACTCTGGCCTCCCTTGCCTGGTCCCCCTCTATGGGCTCACACCATGGGCTTTCTGAGTACTTATTAGTATCACGTGGGGGGTTGGGGGGGGAGATGACATAACTCCTGTCTGTGATGAGATGAAGTCTGGCCTCCAGTGTTGAAGTTTGAGGTCAATCAGTTAGCTGAGCTGCACCCACATGGCCAGGTGAGCCTGCTAGAAAAGAACGGCAAGAAGCCTTGGCTCAGAGAAGCCATGAAAAGAGAGAGGACTCAAAAACACCTACTTTGGGCTGGTGAGATGGCTCAGCGGATAAGAGCACCGACTGCTCTTCCGAAAGTCCTGAGTTCAAATTTCAGCAGCCACATGGTGGCTCACAACCATCTGTAATGGGATCTGACGCTGGAGCGAGCCGGCGACCGGAGAGAGCAGAGGTCCTAAGTTCAATTCCCACCAACCACATGAAGGCTCACAACCATCTGTACAGCTACAGTGTACTCATATACATAAAATAAATAAATAAATCTAAAAAAAAAAAAAACACTTTGCTTGGCTTCTGTCCAGAAGCTCTTTGGTTAATTAAAACAGTTTCCTATATATACCTCTCTACACAGTCCCACCCAGAGGCCCGGGATATGACAGACCATGACACCTCCCTTCTTTTATCTCTGAGACGTTATAAATCCACAGTTAAGATTGGGTGTGAAATGTACCCCACAGGCTCACACGGGTCCCCAGCTGATCACAATGTTTGAGAAAGTTGTGGAAACTGTAAGAGGCAGAGCCTTGCTGGAGAAAGTGGCCTTGAGAAAGTGGGGCTACTTGAGAAAGTAGCCCCACTTCCTGCCTGTCCTGGGCTCATTGACTGGGGACGCCACGTGACTGAGGGTGCCACGTGACCGCCTGCTCCTGCCGCCATGCCATCCAGCCATGTGACCCACAATAAACCTTCCTCCCAAGTCGCTTCTCTTAGGTGGCAGACAGGACATCCTCACCCCCACAAGGGGCAATGTTCCCAGCCCCAAAGGCTCATCCTTCCCAGGGTAGAACATCTCTAGCCCAACTGAACACACACACAAAATGTGGTCTAGCACCAGCACTGCGCCTTGGGGTTGCTGGGCAGACACAGAAGTTGGCTGGAAGGTTACAGGGCTTTCCCTGCTCTAGGATGTACCGAGAACATCTTACTCACTGAGAAGGAACACAATGGGGACGATGAGGTAAACTGCTACACCAGGAGAGCCTGGCTGGGAAGCTGGCTTCCCCTCAGAGAGCCAAGAAAGCTGAGATGGCCGAGGCTGGAAGATAACATAAGCCACTGAGTTTGAAGCCAGCCCGGAGGGGGTGGGGAGATGTAGTAAGGCTACAAAGAAAGAATAGTTCCATGGTCTAAAGAAGCCCAGGTACTCTTTCTCATTCTCTCTCTCTCTCTCTCTCTCTCTCTCTCTCTCTCTCTCTCTCTCTCTCCAACTTAACGTATCAGAGTTCTTTTCTATATCTACCTCATTACACCAACCTTTCAAAACTGTGTCTTCAAGCCAGGCATGATGGTGCATATGTGTACTCCCAGCACTGAGGCGGAAGACAGAGGTGGAGACAGAAAAATCATAAGCTTGGGGCCAGCCTGAGCTGCATAGTATCTGCCTTAAAACTAACAAAACAGCATGAAAGTGTTCTCTACAAGCGTAAATTTTTGTTAAAAAAAATAAAAGTTCAAGCTGGAGAGATGACTCAGTGGTTTAGAGCACTGGCTGCTCTTGCAGAGGACCCAGGTTCAGTTTCCAGCACCCACATCGTAGCCTACAACTGTAACTACAGTCCTGGGAGTTCTGGTGCCCTCTTCAGGCCTGCACAGGAACTGCAAGTGCATAGTGCAAGCAAAACACCCACACACATACAACAACAAAAAGGTTTTTTTAGGGGACTGGAGAGATGGCTCAGTGGTTAAGAGCACCAACTGGCTGGGCAGTGGTGGCACGCGCCTTTAATCCCAGCACTTGGGAGGCAGAGGCAGGCAGATTTTTGAGTTCGAGGCCAGCCTGGTCTACAGAGTGAGTTCCAGGGCAGAGAAACCCTGTCAAAAACAACAACAACAACAACAAAAAGCACCAACTGCTCTTCCAGAGGTCCTGAGTTCAATTCCCAGCAACCACTTGGTGGCTCACAACCATCTGTAATGGAATCCTTTGCCCTCTTCTAGTGTACGTAAAATAAATAAATAAATCTTAAGAGGTTTTTAAAATTAAAATCAAAGTATATTTTTAAAGATTTATTTATTTATTGTATATAAGTACACTGTAGCTGTCTTCAGACATACCAGAAGAGTGTGTGGGATCTCATTACAGATGGTTGTGAACCACCATGTGGTTGCTGGGACTTAAACTCAGGACCTCTGGAAGAGCAGTCAGTGCTCTTAACCGCTGAGCCATCTCACCAGCCCCTCAAAGTATTTTTAAAATTCCTCTTTTTAAGAATTCTAAGTCAGATAGATAGTGGTGGCAGATGCCTTTAATCCCAGCACTTGGGAGTTAGAGGCAGGTGGATCTCTGTGAGTTCAAGGCCAGCTTGTTCTACAGAGCAAGTTCCAGAACACCCAGGGCTACACAATGAAACTATATGTTGAAAAATAGAAAAGAAGGAAGGAAGGAAGGAAGGAAGGAAGGAAGGAAGGAAGGAAGGAGGGAAGGAAGGGACTCTATAATACCTCCCGTAAACTATTAGTGAGTGGCCCTTCATTCTCATAACACACAGCTGGGAACCGATTCCAAGGGGATGAACCACTGGAGAATCTGAGTCCTGTGCCTGATGGTTCAGAGCCAGGATCACCTTTTCTCCATCTCTTCCTCCTTTTGGACTTTAAATGGTTCTGACATGAGTTTAATCTGTAGCTGAGCCAGAGAAGAAGACCCTTAGAACAAATAGCTAATGAAGACTGGGCTCCCATCTGTTCCAGTACAGAACAGGATATGTGCCAGCCCAGCCAGCCAGCCAAGTCCCAGGAGCCAAATCACTCCAGCTGATGAACGGCCAAAACCAAGGGATAATTCAACTGCCCCAAAGACTGGAAGCCCCCATCCCTCTCGGGTTTCCAATTTGCCAAAAGCATCTCTCTAACAAAGAGCGGCAGGGTCTGGGGAGATGGCTCAGCACCCTCGTGAAAGCATGGGATCTGAATTCCGATCCCCAGTACCCACGTTAGAGCCAGAGGCTGTAATTACTAGTCTGTAATCCGAGCGTTAGAGAGGCGGGGACAAGAGGATCCCACAGGATTGATGGACAGCCAACCTAGCCAATTGATGAGTTACAGATTCGATGAGAACCTTTGTGTCAAAAACGAAGGTGGAGAAGGGCTGAAGGGATATAGCTCAGGAGTTCTAAACACTTGCTGCTCTTGCAGAGGGCCTGGATCCACACGGAGGCTCACAGCCATCTCTAACTCCAGTTCCATCAGACCCTAGCACCCTCACTGGCCTCTGCGGGCACCAGGCAAACATGCAGTCTACATAGATAAATGCCGGCAAATATTCATGCATGCACAGGTTTTTTAAGTGGAAAGTAAGTAACGAAAACACCCAATACTGACCTCTAGCCTCCACACACATGGGTACACACATACCTACACACACACACACACACACACACACACACACACACGCACGCACACCCAGCACACACACACATACGCCAGATGGCAAGCAGAATGTATAAACTTACTTTTAAAATTGGCTTACAGTTTGTTGAACTTACGCTGTGCACGTTTCTCCGTATGCTTCCTCGTTTCTAACCCACCCATCATCCCTGACTGTCACCAAAGAAATGATGGCAGTCTTTTACAAAGAGGAGACCAGTCATCAAGAGGGACCGAACATTCTTATGTGCACACACACACATACCAAATCTCCCTTTCCGGGTTTTGCTGCGGACATTATCTTGTGTCTTTTCCTGAAGGTGGTAGGGATGCTGTCTTTGGGGTCACCACCCATATTTGAGAGCTGAATGGGGCCTCCCTTCTCCTTCCGTGTCCCGTGGATTCGAGGAAACCCAGGGCGCCCAGGAGGAGCCTTTAGCAGTTCAGGCTGCAGAAAGAGCCCCAACTACATCATTGGTGGTTTCCATAGACATGGTGACAAGATTGCCGTAACCTATCACTAGATTCCTAAGATTGTTCTTACTGTTCTTATGATTTTCAACATTGGTTTTCTTGCTGATCTGCCATCCCCGCCTGCCAGCTTTTAAATGGAGAACCTGAAACCACTTTCCTGTCCTTCCCATGCATCCCTGTTGCCTGTTTAACTTTCAGATACGCTGACCTCCATATCTGCCATTAAAGCAATTATACAGCACTAATACTAAAAAGCTAAGGGCAAACACTTCTTTTTTGGTGACTTGATTTTTAAACATTTCCAAACGTGCTGTCTATGAGGCACTTTCCAAGGAAAATGCAGTTGCTGAAGTTTGTTTACTACAACTGCCATGGAAACTCTCCCACCCCACCCCACCCCACCCCACCCCAGTCCCCATTTCCCTCTGGAAGAAAGCTTGCATCCTCAAGAAAATGGGTTAGCATCTTACCAAATTTAACCATCCTTCCATCTCTGTGAACTTGAACTAGAGATGGCGGGAGAATTTTGTCATTTGTTTGAAAACTCTCTGCCCACAGAAAGCCTATGTGGGTGGAAGGAAAAGAAGGAGAGGGAGTGAGGGGGAGAAGGTGGGAGACAAGGAGGGAGGGAAGGAGGACGATGTTGAAAATGGACAGATACTTTTGGATCTTGCTTGCTTGAATCTTTGGAGCGTCAGTGCCTACATCGATTATATCGGATCATGTAAACAGCACCGCCTGCTCAGTGGAGGGCAGGTGACGGGAGGCGCAACATCAAGCAGAGACTTGGTGACAACCTAACTACCGAGAGATGCTGAGAGTTTGGAAACTGGTCCAAGAAACAACTTATCATCTCATTATCCTTTCTTCCAAATCCAAACCAATTACCAGTTGCCTAGATAGTCTTAATTATCAATTAGAAGCTGGGCTTAGTGATACGGCCCTGTAATCCCAGCTACTCAGGAGGCTAAGGCAGGAGGATCAGAAATGCAAGCCCTCCCGGGCTACATAGCAAGTTCAAAATCATCCTGGGGAACTTAGCAAGACCCTGTCTCAAAAAGTAGCCCAGGTGTGGGAGCGCATGCCTTTAATCTCAGCACTCAGGGAGACAGAGGCAGGCAGATCTCCGTGAGTTGAAGGGCTAGCCTGGTCTACATAGTTAAGTCCCAGGCGAGCCAGGACTAGAGTGAGATCTGACTCAAACATAAAAAGATAAATAAAACAACTTAATTAATTAACTAATTAAAACAGGGGCTGTAATCCCAGCACTCGGGAGGCAGAGGCAGGCGGATTTCTGAGTTCGAGGCCAGCCTGGTCTACAAAGTGAGTTCCAGGACAGCCAGGGCTATACAGAGAAACCCTGTCTCGATAAACAAAAAAACCAAACAAAGAAATAAAACAGAGGCTGGAGAGATGACACAGTGGTCTTAATGAGGACCAGAGTTTGGCTCCCAAAGCATGTGGAAGCTCACAACTGTGTCCTCTAGGCATGCAGTGAAGACGGTACTCATACATATACATAGGCAAAGCACTTGTATACAATAAATAAATAAATAAATAAATAAATAGATCTTTTTTAACCACGCCCTGCACTAAGCACGTATGTGCCTTATCTAACTCAATTCCCAAAAGAGTCTCCTCTGTCTCTCAGTCTACAAATGGGTAAACTGAGGCACAGCTCTGTGACTTCCCCAGAGCCCCAGCTCACCACATCCCACCCTACCTGAAGGGTGTGTGCCTTAGATGAGTGCCTTCTAGAGCTGCACTTCCTTATCTGCAAAACGGGGGATAATCTGTGCGTCACAGAATTTTATAAAGATCAGACCAAAGAGAGATATTTTATAACGGGGCAGTGGTGTTGCACACCCTTAATCCCAGGGCTTAGGAGGCAGGGGCAGGTGGGGCTCTGAGTTGGAGGTCAGCCTGGTCTACAGAGTGAGTTCCAGGGCAGAGAAACACTGTCTTGGAAAAGGAAAAGGAAGGAAAGAAGAAAGGAAGGAAGGAAGGAAGGAAGGAAGGAAGGAAGGAAGGAAGGAAGGAAGGAAGGAAGGAAGGAATTTAAAAAATCGGTCACAGAAGTGTCCAATAAATACTACATTCTCTTCACCTTCTTTATAATGATTAACTGACTGATTTTGAAGTAGGGTCTCACACTATGTTGTCCAAGTTGATCTAAAACTGCTTGGCTCACGTGATCCTCCCACCTCAGCCTCTCAGGTAGCCGACTACACAGATGAGTGTCATTACACCTTTGATTAAATAAAACAAGATTGCTGCAGTTTTCTTTTTGCTCCCTTATTTTTAACAGTGATAACAGTGTATCACTGTTTTGCTTGCATGTGTGTGTGTACATGCATGCACCATTTTGCTTGCATGTGTGCATGCCTAGAACCAGAAAAGGCCAGAAGAGGGTATCAAACCTCTGGAACAAAGTTGTAGGTGGTTGTGAGCCACCGTGTGGGTGCTGGGAACTAAACCCATGTCCTCAGGAAGAGCCACAAGTGCATTTAACCCCTGAGTGGACCTCCGGCCTCCACCCATGAACCAGTGAGAGCGCACACACATAGGTGTACACACAAGCATGCACACTCCCTACACGTACAAATAATAATGATGTTAATGAAATAAACACTTAGAGCAAGAGGCAGGCAGGTGTGAGGGGTCCTTGGGGCTTCCAGTTGTGACAGTGCTCCAAATCCTAGAGTCTCCAGAAAATAACCCCGGAACCTCTGCAGACTGTAACAGAGACGGAGACTGGGATTTCTAGCCACGTGGGTGGCATTTGAAGTGGGCAGCACCCAAGGACTCAACGCTAATCTTGCTTGGCATCTCCCTTGAGGAAAATGGCACCTCAGCGCGTGAGTGTTCAAACTGCAGGAGACTGCTGCTTCCATCTCTACCAAAAGCTCAAATGAAAGCAAAGGCAATGGGGCAGTGAGGTAGCTCAGTGGGTAGAGACTTCTCCTGCAAGGTGGGGGCCGGAGTACAACCCCTGAGAGCCATGTTAAATGGAAGGACCAACTCCACGAGACTGTCCTCTGACCACACCGTGGCAGTTTACATACATCAATAATAATAGATTTAATTTTGATATTTTATTTGTTAAGTCCTTGTCTTCATGTGTATATGTATACTGTGTACATGCCTGGTGTCTGAGGTGGCCAGAAGAGGGCATCAGTTTCCTGGAACTGGAATTATAGCTGCTTTGTGGGTGCTGAGAACCAAACTACACCCTCTGGAAGAGCAGCCAGCGCTCTTAACCGCAGAGCTGACTCTCTAGCCCCAATCAATACATTTGTTTAAACGTCCAGGCCCTTCATTGATGCGATCCAATGGCTGTGTTCTCCTTAATGTTCAGTTTAGAAAAGACCCTCTTGCAGTGGACCTACGTTTGATTCTCAGCACCCGCATGGCCATGTGGGCAGACAGAAGACATGTTGTAGGGACAAGAAGCATCATGAACCACAAGTGCATAGCGGAGAGGAGAGAGAGAGAGCCCTTTGGAAAAGGCATGAGGCTTTGAAACCCCAAAGCCCGCCCAGTGGCAAACTTCCTCCAGCAAGGTCACGGCTCCTAAGCCTCTCCAATCAGCACCACCAACTGGAGACCATGTATTCAAAAGACTGAAACCATGGCTAATATTTATCATTACAATCGCCATCTTCAGTACAGCTGCTGTAGAGGATGAATATGTCAACAGACTCATACACAGTGCAGAAACTTGCAGACAGGCGATCAGAAGGTTCCCGGGTAGCCATGTCTTCCAAACTATACACAACATCCACAAGTGCAAAGGTGTCTCACGCTTTGGGGGGGGGGGGGAGATGCCAATGCTGGATTTGAATACAAATGAACTGGTACTGCAGACCTAGTCAAAATCAGGAGGACATGGTCCCTAGCGGACAGCTACAGCTGTTGTCCTGCTAAGTGGACATGATGTGCCTATCAAATTGCCTTCTGAACAATGGATCATGTTTATGCTTATCTGATAGTGCTGCTGTTGTCCTTTGTAGTCTGAGGGGTTTCCTCCTGCGGTGGATGGCAGCTACTGCCAGGCTCTCGATTGGTCTAAGTGCTGAATAACCATTGAATGCTCCACCTTAACTGTGTCCCTGTACCACCATGTCCAAGGCTTTCAGAAAGTCGAGGAAGACCAGAAGAAAGGATGGAAGAGCCGGATGAAGAGGTGGAGAGTCGGGAAACTGTCTTCCGAGATGCCCTGAGGCATGCATAGCAGTTGCTACTCATGTAAAAACTCATGGAGCAACAAGATTGAGTCCATCTTTCTGTGGGGATACTGAATGGGGGAGGAGTCATGCAGCCCCGCCTCTTAGGCGGTTAACAGTTGCTAGGGAACCAGAGGCATTTTCCTCAGTGTTGCCAGTGGTTAAGTGGCCCATGCTCCCCTGAAGATGCTCCTGAAAGCAGCCCTGATTAAAATCACTGGGTCACCAAAAACGACCTCAAAGTAGACAGGGGAGGGTGACTAATTGGGAAAGAGAAGGGAAGGATGGGAGAAGGAAGGGGTGGAGGGTAACAAAAATGAATATAAGCAAAGTGAGTTATCTACACGTATGAAATGAGAGTGAGAGGTAGTGTGACTATTTTCAGATACATTTTTTAGCATGAAAAACCCGCCCATATACATCACTGTGTGCTGATGAGAAAAATTAAAAAACAGTAATAACAAAACATGTTTGGGGCTAGAGAGATGGCTCAGTGGTTAAGAACACGGGCTGTTCTTCCAAGGATCCCGGTTCAATTCCCAGCACCCACGCGGTGGCTCATTCCCATGGGCCACTCCAGTTCCAGTTCTTTTAACTCTCTCACACTGAGATCCATGCAGGCAAAGCAGCAGCAAACACAAAATCAAAATAAATCACACACACACACACACAATCTTAGAAAGAACAATAGAGATGAACTCAACATGAATTTTCACTCTCTCCTTTAGAAATTAGAGTGAGAGGTGATGTGACTATTTTCAGATACATTTTTTTGGCATGCCAAAAAAAAATCACTTAGTTACAAAGTTAAATTGCTCATGTATCCCCCAAATACTGGATGTCAATTATGTGCCAGAGGCTGTTCTAGAAGCAGGGAATCCAGGAAGACAAAAGACAGTGCAGTTCTCTGCTCCTTGTAGTAGGACACATTTGATTCGAAGTATGCAAGCTGGCCTGTGAGGTAGTTCAGGTGAAAGCGCTGTTGCCAAGTCTGATAGCCTGAGTTTGGTCCCAGCACCCACAAGATGGAAGACGAGAAGTGACTCCTGCAAGTTGTCCTCTGACTTCCATTTGCACAGACTGGCACACATAATACCCCGTGTGTGTGTGTGTGTGTGTGTGTGTGTGTGTGAGAATGTGTGTATATACATATGCGTGTATGTTTGTATCTATATATGTGTGTGTATATGTGTATGTCTATATGTGTGTATGCATGTATATGTGTTTTTATCTGTGTATATGTATGTATGTATGTATGTGTCTATATGTGTGTGTGTATAAAATATACAAATAAATGACCTTGGAATTTGAGTACATTGGCAAATGCTACAATGAAAACACATAGGCAGTAAAGGCTGGGGCTCCAGTCCCAGAGACAGACAGCTGACTTACACAGTAGCTCCTCGTGATTGGGAGAAAATTAAAAACCTCCCTGCCTCAATTTCCTGCTCCATAAAGATAAGAAGCAGGATCCAGCTCTGAGCACTGGTGGATGGAGAGAGCAGAGTGAGGATGCTCGTACAGTGAAGCTTGGTCAGTGTGAGCCTCTGTTATTTCACCCGCAGTGGTCCAGGTTGGCTTCCCAGCCTGGGGTGATCTGGCAAAAGGAACAGCAAGAATGAAAGCCTTAGGAGGGAAGGACCAAGCCTCAGCTTACAGAATCAAAGACCAGGGAGGCTGCTGATGGAGTGGGGAAGGTAGGGGAAAGAAGGAGGAAGGAAGAAGGAGGAGGAGGAACAAGGAAGAAGAGGACAGAGGAGGAAGAAGTAGGAAGAAGGAGGGAGAAGGAGGAGGGAGGAGGAGGGAGGAGGAGGGAGGAGGTGGGAGGAGGAGGGAGGAGGAGGGAGGAGGAAGCAGGAAGGAGGAGAAGGAAGTAGAAGGGATGAGGAAGGAGGAGGAGAAAGGAGGAGAAGGAAGGAGGAAGGGGGAAAAGGAGGAGGAGGAAGCACGAAAGAGGAGGAAGGAAGAGGAAAAAGGAGGAGGAGGAGGAGGAGAAAGGAGAAGACTGGGCTTTGAAGGTCATTGCCGTTACCTCTGACCAAATGAAAGGATGTTCTGGCTTTGTGCAGTAGATACTCAAGGCCTTAACCATTCAAAGAGATGAGCAGAGAGGATCCGGCTGGCTTTTGCAGCAAGGAGCAGGAACTAAAGGGGAACAGTAGAAAGTGGAGGAATTGCAGGGTAACTCTGGCTCCACTGGGACACTGGTGACTTGATTCACCGTGGTAAAAGCAGAGATGAGAAAGAACGGGTCCATGAGCCAGGGCTGCAGAGTGAGCACTGGCTCTCTGCTTGGTTTGGTTCATAGGCCCTACTGACTGGAACATGGCCACTCCCAGGCAAGCATCTACTGCCTATTGCTAGTTTTACATGGCTGTGGCTTTGACTGTGGCTATGCCACAGGGACCATGGGAGCTGCTAAGCCTTTAGTTTGATCCCTAGCACCACGTGACACGGGTCTGTTGTGCGTGCCTATAATCCCATGGCACTAGAAGTAGAGGCAGGAGGATCCAAAGTTCAAGGTCATCCTTGGCTATGTAGTAAGTTTGTGGCCAGCCTGGACTCCACAAGATCCTATCTCCAAAAAGAAAACGACAACTTGGTAGATTTAGAGGTAGGACTCTGAGGCCATTCACAGAAAGACACGCTGGGGTGGAAAGGTGCAAGAGGATAAGCCAAAGTCAGACCTAAATAAATGTTCCCCGCAGCATCCAGCACACCACTAGCCCACACGGCAGGAGCATGCGCAGCCAACACAAATGGAGGACCGCAGACCCAGGGAGCCCAGACATGCAAGTTCCTTCACCAGAAATGCTTGCCTAGCTGTTAGTGGAAGGTAATCTTTCAGATATCTGCAAACAGCCAAGTCAGTCGCCAGCCCCTGCTACCACAAATGTCACCTCCAGCAGACACAGGCTGATAAATGCTGCCATAAAGATAAGATGTCAAGACAGCAAGCATTAATCTCACTGGCATCTCCGACCAAGAGTAGACACCCAACATCTGAATCCCACTGGGCATGTGTGTAGAATCCAGCCTTCCGTGCAACCCAACATGGCTTCCACTGACACTCTCTCTCCTCTGCTTCCTCAACACCACCTCCCTCCACCCCCTTTTCTCCTTCTTTCTTGCTTCCTCCTTTAGCCAGAGCTAAATTTCTGCTTTCCATTTCAAGTGAGTCTCTCTCTCTTCCTGTCTTCTGTCTGAGCATGCACAAGAATGTGACTACCATTCCCTCCAACAGAAGGAATGGGGGCGGGCGGGGTGCAAAGCTGACAGCCCTTTCAGGTCTATGTATGCATGCGGGAACACAGCCATCTCATATCTAGGAGTAGTGTGGTATGGGGTGGTGCAGGATCTGGATGAGATCACTCTCTAGCACACAGATTCCTACATGCCTTTTCCTGTGCATCCTTTATGTAGACACCTTGGCACTATATAACCTAAATGCATGGCATATTTCCAAAGTATAAGTTTTGAATGAGAGCCAAAGACATGGGACCATTTCCCAGGCCCCTGGTCACAGACTGCCCCAAGGAGGAGACATAGTATCTATTAAAATCTGTCAAAAACCTGTGACCGTAACAAAATACCTGAGGCAAACAACTTATAAAGAGAAAAGGGCTACTTTTCATCCATTTTGAGTGATTGGTTGAACCCATTGCTTTGGGCCTGAAGTGAGGCAGCACATCACAGTGGGAGCACGTTACAGTGGGAGCACGTCACAGTGGGAGCATGTAGCAGAAAAGGGCATGTACCTTATGGCCCGAAGGCAAAGATCAAGCAAGGAGGGGGCAAAGATCTCACTGTTCTCTTCAAGGGAATGCTCTCAGTGACCTAAGAGCTCACATTAGACCCTACATCCCAGAAGTATCCTAGGGACAAAACCTCTTCTCTGGGGGGACTTGAGGGGGACACTCAATGTCCAAAGTACAGCAAGATTCTTCTCTTTTAAGGATTATTCTGGCTAGTTTCCCATATTTGTATTAAAAAGTAAGGACAAGGAGCCAGAGAGTTGGCTCAGCCATTATAAGCACTGGCTGCTCTCTCAGGACACCTGGATTCTGTTCTTAGCATCCTATGGTGGCTCCCAACTCTGTATGCAACTCTCAGAGGTTCTGACGCCCTCTTCTGGCCTCCATGGGCACTGCATGCATATAGTGCACAGACATACACGCAGATGAAACGCCCACATGCATAAAATAAAAATAATTTGATTTTTTTTTAAGTAAGGAAGAGCCAAGCAAGGTGGCACTCACCTATGACCCCCAAGCATTCAAGAGGCTGAGGCAAGAGAATTTTTTGCTCAAGGTCAACCTAGAACTATACAAGGAAACCCGGTTCCCTCCTCCACACACCCAAACTACAAACACAGAAACACAAGCATGCCCTCTCACACCAGCAACCCTAGCACTTCGGAGGCTAAAGCAGGAGTATTGTAATAGACCAGCTCTGGCAACGTGCTGAGCTGCAGGACAGCCTGAGGAGAGGAACAAAACTAGCTGAAGGGAAGTCTTTCCCTTCAGTGTCCTCAGTGAGGCAAGGGCACACACGGACAAGCCTAAAGAAAAACACAGTATGTCCCCAGCTTGAAGAGACAGCCCCACTCTAGTGTCCTGATACTTGCCCAGCGGGTATGGCTAGGCCGTGCCTCCCCCATCTGTCAGTGCAACTGCAGTGATCTCAGCTCAGGTGGAGTGAAGGAAACACTGTGGGGACCATGTGAACGCTGGTCAGCTGGGTCATCTTAATGTTCTGAAATCTTTCTTTAAAGCTAATCAGGAGGCTCCAGTAAAAGATAAGGACTTCTAGAGTGGAGCTAACCCACAAGTCTCTGAAGACAAGTGTCCCTGTTTGTTCTTCTGTTGCTCAGATCAAACATTCTGGCCACAAACAACTTGGGAAATTATTTCATCGAACCGAGAGAGAATCTCTTGTTGTCTGTGGGAAGCATTACCTGTCAATACAAAGCCCCTGGCCTATTAGCCATGGCAGGAAACAGGAGGTGGGAGTTCTGGTAGGGAGAGAGGAACTCTGGGATAGAGTGAGGTTTGGGGAGAGATTTTCCCCCAACTCTGAGAAGACAGACACATGAAACTGAGGAGAGGTAACTAGCCATGTGGCACTCACAGAAAAGAATAAAGGGATTAATTAGTGACAATCTATCAGAAGAATTGTGGCCTAGGCATTTATTCATAAGTAGCAAGTGTTGAAAGACCCACAACGTGAGGACTCCCTCACGTTCTGACTCAGGAGAGGCGACACCCCAAAATCACCCACAAGAAACGATCTTGCTGCAACTGCAAGAGGATTTTTATTCGAGAGCGTTCTCGGGCCCATGGTCATACACCACGCAGGGGTAGAGGACCATGGCGCCCCGAGTAGTTGAGTAAGGGGGTACTTAAAGGAAGAAACCACAATTCATGGAGGTGGGGAGGGTGTTGTTGGAAAATACCAAAAATACCAGTTAAGAGTCACAAGGAAGTATAAAGTCACAAGTGTCAGGTTATCTCTCAAGACAGTTTCTAAGAGCCCCTAACAATCTAAGAGCCCCTAAAGATAGCACATTTGCATTGCAGGTTCCAGTAATGGTCAGGGTGCCATTCTTTGAATTGAACCCAGGAAGCGGGTAGGTGGAGGAATGTCGCTATCTGTTTTATGACCAGTACCTGGAGCACTAAGCCACAAAGGCTACACTCCCAAGCCTGGGCCCAAAAGCCTCGAATTTTGTTTTTACTTTGCTATACTTTTTTAATACTTCTTCAGTGTCAGAGTCATTATTTCGGGAATGGGGGCATGAGTGGGAAAGCCCGTGGTGACAACCTTTCACCTCTGGATCACAGTCCATCACCGAGGGAAGTCAGGTCAGGAGCACAAGGCAGGAACCTGGAGCAGAGGCCATGGAAGAACATTGCTTGCTGGCTTGCTTACCTTTCTTATAGCACCGGAGTCCACCTGCCCAGGAGCAGCAAGACTCAGTGGACTAGGCCTCTGTACATCAATTAGCAATCTTACAAAGTGCCTCATGGACACACCCACAAGCCAATCTGAGCAAGGCCATTCATCGTTTGAGCGTCACTCTTCTCAGGTGACTCTAGGTCCAGCTGGCAGCTGACACCCTGACAACAGGCCTGACCATCAACAGGCTTGGTGACCTCAGCTAGGTTACTCAATTCGACGGAACCTTAGCTGTCTGTAATGCCGCCTCTGCATGGGATCCTTGTGAGAAGCAGAGAGGAAGATGCAAAGGACCAGTGATGCTCTAAATGACAACTAGGGTTATGGAAGAATGCCTCTTTGATTTCAAGAGCTACAACTTAAAGGTTGAAGCTAGAAGGATGAAGGACTGATACTACAACTCAGACTGAAGGGGCTGGAGAGATGGCCCAGTGGTTAAGAGTGCTGGCTGCTCTTACAGAGGACTAGAATTTGGTTTCCTGCTCAGTCTCCCATGACTTCAGCTCCAGGGGATCTGAACTCTTTTCTGGTTTCTGTAGGCACTGCACAAACATGACCAGACACACAAGCACACACTCATAAATAAAATAATAATAAATTAAATTAAATCAAAGCTTCACTCGACACATACTTACATCTGGTCATAAACTACACTAAATGACAGCAGCACCCCTGAGCTTAAGCAATGTCTGTACCCAACATCCTGGCACAGTGACTCCTCTAGCTGCTTGGGCTGAGCTCTTGGCCCCGTTGCTGGTTTGGATAGTTCTGGCTGATAGGCAGACAGCATCAGGAAAGGAGGGGGCTGCTCTCTGGGTGCAGAAGTAAAACCTGGAGCCTGAGAGAGCAGAGCCAAGGACACATCTCCCAAAGGCCTGGGGAGCTTTCCCAGTGCCCAGGCTGAGAAGACATCTGGAAACAGCCCTGAGCAGCAGTTCTTCTGCAGGCAGAGAGGCAACCGTAGCATCTTCAGGCAGGTCTGATGAACTCAGCCAAGGAAACAGCACAAAAGACGGAAACGCAAATGCCGGTCTCAAAACACATCGGGCAGAGTGGCCTTTGCCAAAGCCATCGTACAAGAAGCCCCTAGTCCCACATGAACTGATCTGTAGCCTATCGTGTTACCCTCCGTGTAGGAAAGGTGTTAGCTTACTAACTCTTGAGGAACTGGAAGCTTGAGGAACAAGTGTTAGGCTGCCAGGGCAAGCTACAGACCACGGTTCTGATTTTCAGAGAAAATGGATGTATTGATAACACAATGAGCTGCTGGGCAGGATGTGCAACTAAACTGAAGAAGCAGAAGCAAAGAGAGGGAGAACATTCCTAATCCAAAGTATACCTCAGGGCGATCCAACCTGCAGATACCCATCACCAGCACTGGCACCTGAAACTACAGCTGCAGCCACTGTCCCTGCCACTCCTGCACACTAGGTGTTGTGGGTGAGACCTAGCCTCTACAAGGCTGAAATCCCTGCACCAGGGCATCGCTGCCTCCAAAGGCTCAAGAAGGTCTTGTGGACCAGTCCCAGGCCCCAGGCTGGCACAGTAGGTGCAAGAAGTCCTGGGGAAAGTTTCTGTCTGACAGAGAAGCGCTTCCAAACACGGAAGACAGATTCTGCAGGCTCAGAAGCAAAACAGCACCAAAGCAGCCGGTAGAGTGGGACTATAGAAAGGACTGCACGTCACCGCTGCGCCACCAGGGGGCGCGCTGTGCTGGGGGAACTCTGACACGTAGGCGATATCTTGAGCCAAGTGGCTTGAGTTCTGAGTTAACCCCCTTCCCCGAGGTAAATAAAATTCCCTGGGCTTCAGTTGTGCATAGAGCAGGGACTCTTCTTGCTAGAATGTCGTAAGTAAACCCCCTTATTTAGACATCAATCTATTGCTGTGACATTTACCTCGAAGTAGTGGCAATGGTGAACGGGAGAGAAAACCCAGAGACTGTCTGTGGTACAGGGCTGCTGAACACACAATACTGTTTTCTCTGTGTTAACATAGGAAAGAATTCTTCAGCAAACTTTTCCAAAACGAAGGGCCCTGCCCTGAACGGACTTATGAACAGCAAGCCAGAACGTCCAGGTTTTCTTACTGGGTCAATCTCAGGATGTTCAATCCTCTGGCATCATGGACTCCCCATCGTTCTCCACCACAGGAGGCCTGTAACAGGGAAACCCATTTTGTGGCCACTAAACAATATTTAAATAAAATAGAAGACCCAGGTAACTACGCTCACAAGGTGGACCACGCTGTCACCCAGCTCTCCAGCTGCCGAGTCCTAAGCGAAGAGTCCCAAGGCCCAATCCTGGTTGCTGTGATGGTCTATCGAAGGCAAAAGCGTGCATGCATGTAAGACCGACAGCAACACGACCATACGTGTATCTTTACCATAATGAACCCCCCTGTGAAGCTCTTCCCTCCCCAGGAAAGGGTTTGGGTGCGACGCAAGGGGCTCCGGGCCACTAAGACTTTGACCACCAAGTACAGGTTCAGCTCTGCAACCTTAACTACTTCGCTTCTCTAAGGAAAAAGAGCGCTCAGGGTAGGCGAGATGGCACAACAGACAAAGGCGATTGCCGCCAAAGCCGATAAAATTCCATCTAAAATTCTATACTGAGATCCTCACGGCAGGAGTGAGCTTCCTGCAACTTGTGACCTCCGCGCGCATCTGTTTCTGTCGCACGTACGCCACCTACATAGGGTGAGAATGGGGAGGAAGAGGGAAGGAGAGAGAAGGGAGGTTGTAACAGTAAAAAAAAATAAGCTCTGGAGAGCAGCACTGCCACCGAGGCTCACTCCCTGGGACCACCGAGGATCCCGACCTGGCGGAAGCACTTCCGCCCCCATCCATGATGGCGGGAGGGCGGGGCGGGGCTGGCAGGCGGAAGCGGCCGGCGGATCCCTGGCTTAGCACCATGGCGGCCGCGACCGCCTCCTCCGCGCTGAAGCGGCTGGATCTGCGCGATCCCAACGCTCTCTTCGAGACCCATGGAGCAGAGGAGATCCGCGGGCTGGAGCGCCAGGTCCGAGCCGAGATCGAGCACAAGAAGGAGGAGCTGCGGCAGATGGTGGGCGAGCGGTACCGCGACCTGATCGAGGCGGCGGACACCATCGGCCAGATGCGCCGCTGCGCCGAGGGCCTGGTGGACGCCGTGCAGGCCACCGATCAATACTGCGCCCGCCTCCGCCAGGCCGGCTCCGCGGCGCCCCGGGTCCCACGGGCCCCGCAGGTCAGTCCGGGATCCGAACCCGCCGCCCCCGCCGCCCGGCGGTCCCCACCCCTCACCTTCCGCCGGAGGAGCCCGCCCCTCACGCCGCCGCGGGCTCCGGGGAGGCGTCTGCGGGCCTTCCTCGGGACGCTGGTCCGCTGCCGAAAAGTCAGCCGGCCTTTTGCTCCGGGAGCCTTCCCGGACTTCCGGACGATTCCCTCGCCTCCCGTGGGTTCGCTGCGCTCTCCTTCCCTTTTAACTGAAAACGCCAGGGGTCTCTCGACTGTCAAGAACAGATCTCTCCCGTTCGCTCACACCTTCCTGTCAAAGTCATTCATTCCCCATCCCACCCTGAGCCCGACCGAGCCTGGAGAATTGGGGGAGGGTAGCCTCAGCCGTCAGGCCCTCCCCCTTTTAATAGGTGAATAGTTTCATTTCAGGCTGGTTTTTAAAACTCAGGGTATCCTGATGTCCTCCCATGAAACGTTTAAGACCCGATGCGGGTCGAATTCTGACATTGGGTGTTGGCTTAGGAGTGAGCAGAGGGCGCCGAGGGTAAATAGTTTTAACCTAGGAGAACTTACTGTAACAGAAGAAGAAATTACAAAAGCGCACTAGCCCACATGTGGAGCCAGCTTTCTCGCGCTACCTGGGTGTCAGAAAATCCAAGCCAAAAAAAAACTAGGGTAGTATAATGAACGTGGGCAAAGAAGGTTGGAACTTTGTCGGCCTGTCACTTCCTAAGCTACACATTTAAGTACAGCCCCCTTCCCAAATGGACAGACTTAGCTGGCTAGCTTCAACTATGTAAGCCCAGTCTTAGAAATGTATTGATTTTCATAGTTATGGTTGGTGCATTTCTGGGGGGATGCCCTCTCCGTTCAAATCATAAACAGGAGCCTCCCAAGATTTTCTTGAAGTTTACATTCTAATTAAAGAAAGAAATCCTTGGGAAATTGAATTTTAAAAATATGAATAATTTAGAATGGCAGTAGAAAATAGTTTAGCATAAAGGTGATTAATCACATGTCCATTTAATGTAATACTTCGGAAGGAAGGAGTGAGTTGGGTGTGGCTCCTCCCCAGTAAGGACAACTGAGATTTGGAACATTGACGTCGCTGGCCAGCTATGCTGCTGTAACAAAAGATTTAACACTGGGCAGTTCATAAAGAGTAGACATTCATCTTCCCTCAGTAATAGGCCTGGGAAGTCCGAGATCAAAGATCAAACTGTTAGCATCATAAGTCCGTTGCAGGCCTGCTTGCCTCCCATAGCAGATGGGGAGGAACACAAAAGAGCCAGAGTTAGTCCCCCTCCTTTACAGGCACCCCACACACCACTACTAAAGACGGACTCGAGGTGAGAGGGCAGATGAGAGGCCTGAAGTCTTAGCCAGGTGAAGATCTGGTGCAGGGGTGGTAAAGAACAGTCAATGAGAAATCTTTGGTGACCTTAAAGAGAAAGGAGAGGAAGGAGGAAGCTTGTAGGAAGCCTCCCTTCCACCCACCGATAACCAGATGGCGAGATGCCCCGCCCTCCTACCAATAACCAGATGGTGAGATGCCATCTGGTCGGACATAAAGTGCCCTGCAAGCTGAGTGGTACTGAGTGTGGCTTTATGAAAACGTCAGATTTTTGTTTTCTTTTTAAAGACAGGGTTTCTCTGTGCTGTCCTGGCTAGTCTGGAACTCACTATGTTGACCAGGCTGGTGTCTAACTCTCAAGAGATCCGCCCACCTCTGCCCCTTGGGTGCTGGGATCAAAGGTGTGCAATACCACACAAAAGCATTCCCCAACTTCTCCCCCAAGCCTGTGTAAGCGGAGCTGTGCTTTTTATTTGATCTTCTGACGGTCTTCTGCCCTTCAGCCACAGCCGCCGTCCGAGAAATTCTACAGCATGGCCGCCCAGATTAAGCTGCTGCTGGAGGTCCCCGAGAAGATCTGGAGCGCCATGGAAGCCTCACAGCACCTCCAGGCCACACAGCTCTACCTGCTCTGCTGCCACCTGCATAGCCTGCTGCAGCTGGACTCCTCTAGCTCCAGATACAGCCCCATCCTCTCGAGATTTCCCATCCTCATCCGCCAGGTGGCAGCAGCCAGCCACTTCCGGTGAGTTTGGTAGCCTACCCTAGCTCACTGAACCCCTATAGTGTCACAGGGGTCTGTCTGTCTTTTCTCCTTATACACTGAGCCACTTCACCCCAGATGTTAGCTACTCCATGTTGATCTTTGTGAATCTTTCTAGGTCAACTATTTTGCACGAAAGCAAGATGCTGCTCAAATGCCAGGCTGTGTCGGACCAGGCTGTGGCCGAAGCCCTCTGCTCCATAATGCTCTTGGAGGAGAGCTCTCCCCGCCAAGCCCTCACAGACTTCCTGCTGGCCAGAAAGGCGACTATTCAGACACTCCTGAACCAGCCTCATCACGGTGGGTGTGTTTCTCTCAAAAATGGGATTCTTCTACAGGGAATGGAGCAGTGTGTACCAGGGGAGCCTGAGGCAGCGTTCCGTGTTCATCCTTGCTAAAGGGAACTGGTTACAAGAGGGTGCGTTCTTACAGGTGCTGGCATCAAGGCCCAGATTTGCTCTTTGGTGGAACTGCTGGCTACCACTCTGAACCAGGCACATGCCCTCTTCTACACCCTACCAGAAGGCGTGCTACCCGACCCATCCCTGCCCTGTGGCTTGCTCCTCTCTACCCTGGAGACAGTCACAAGGCAGCATCCCACTGGTGAGCTTATAACCTTTACCCTCATTCATTCACCCGATCTGCCATTTCCTAGCTCCTGCACCATGCTCTGGCCATAAACCAGTGAACCGGAAAGATTCAGACCCCTGCTCTGTGGATAGCACAGCTTAGCTGGAAAGCAGGTGCTGAACCTTCAGAGGTGCATGAGAGGTTTCTGTTTGATGTCAGCAGTAGTCATTGCTGGAAATGCCCAGTACCAGTTGCTTAGGAACACTGGAAGGATCTCCCTAAGCCAAGGAGGACTTCCCCGGGGAAAGTGATGTTAAACCAAACTGAAGATGGAGGAAGGGGGGAGAAATCCATATAACAAAGATGAGGTTCTGAGACCTGAAATGAGGGTGTCAGTATAACTGAGGAGCTGAGGTGCCTGCAGGAGGTTTCTCCAGTGTGGTAAGGGTCTAGTGAGAAGAGGGCCGAGGCATAGCCAGGGGTCAGGGGAAGTGCAGCCGAATGGGCCAGACGGGAGTTGGGCTTTAAACAGAGATAAGGGCATTCCTCCTCCTTGTAGGCTTAGTGTGCTCTTCTGCCACCTGTCCTCCTGCATCCCAGACTTCTCTGGAGTAGCATTTTCCCAGATATAATTAAATGTTTTTAGTG
The DNA here is from genome assembly GCF_978045245.1 of Mus caroli. Lineage (NCBI taxonomy): Eukaryota > Metazoa > Chordata > Mammalia > Rodentia > Muridae > Mus > Mus caroli. The sequence goes on along the minus strand of NW_028227268.1, from coordinate 8,502,863 downwards.
GCAGTGGTGTCCTGCAGGACAGAGAGGTGCAGAGAGCTAAGAGAAGGCTGTCGCCATGGCCCAGAGTCAGACATAGGATGAGGACTTGGGCTAGAGGGGGGCCATAGAGATGAAGCTGAGCGGCCATCGATCTCTGTCGAGAGGACTAGAGATGAAGGATTGTCTGGGGAGCATGTGGGTAGGGAGGTGTCCGAATGAACTACAAGAGGAACTGGTTTGGGGATTGGGATGGGTTTCCATTTGCAGATGGTACCCTAGAGAACACTGAGGCCCTGAAATGGGGCTGAGGAGTGAGCAGGTGTCCCCAGAGATGCCCACCTATAGCACGCCTGCAGGTGGCAGCATCTGTACCCACGAGGATGGATGTATCAGTGAGCAAAGACTCACACAGACTCCTGTAATGGTAGGGCTGCAGGGTCAGGTGGAACCGTCAGCAGTCAGCAAAGGAAACAGCTCAAGGTAGAAGGAGGGAGTACAGGACCCTTCCTACCAGGGGCTCATCTCTTTCCTTTGCTTTGAGACACACACACAGCCCACCCCCACCCTCCCACCCCTACGCTGGGATGTACTGATTTATAGCTTTCGTGAAAGGTGAATGCTGACTGGCCTGCCCTGGCATAGAAAAACAGACACACAAACTGAGTGGCCTCTTCAAGAGTACAGTGAAAGGCACTGCTCAAGAAGCCCTGCCCAGGCCTGCAGGATGACCAAGAGACTCGGCAGGCAGGATAGGTGGTCAGTGCTTGTTCCCTTAGGCCTTCAAGTGACCTAGGATGCTAAGAGGAGAGGGAAATGGATAGCCTACACTTTTCTTTGGCAACTTAAGCTCTGTTATTAAAATGTCGATGACTGGTGGGCACAGTGGCATGGACCTAGCTACTCAGAAGTCTGAAGCAAGAGGACCACTGGAGGCTCAGGCTTAGAGACCAACCTAAGTGACATGGCAGGACCCCACCTCAAATACCCCCCCCCCACACACACACACATATGGCCACATATGCACACACACAAAGATTGCACAGTACTCCTTCTCCCCTCCCTCTCTCCTTCCCTCCCTCCCTTCCTGTTTGCCCTCCATTCTTTCCTCCTGGCCTGTACTGTTCTTAACCAGCAGAATGGCAGAGTGTGGGGAGGCTGCTGTGCACAGGGACTGGCGTGCCCTGTACTTCCTTTAGCTAACCTTTTTCCAATTTGACCCACCTTCCCAAGGGTGGATGGGGTGGGTGACATCTAGGTTTTTGGACATTCCCTCATGGATTTGTAATTCTCAGAATGCTGTTCAAAGCCCAGCCCGGATCCCTCCCACTTGGCCTTTTCTCTAGGAAAGGGCATCGGTGCCCTCCAAGGGGAGATGAAGCTGTGCAGCTGGTTCAGACACCTGCCCACCTCCATTATCGAGTTCCAGCCCACACTCCGAACTCTCGCACATCCCATCAGCCAGGAGTACCTGAAAGACACGCTGCAGAAATGGATCGACATGTAAGCAGGCAGAACGCACCCCTGAGGCTTGACCTGCACGCAGCCTTCGAAGTGACCACACCCAGGAGGCATAAGCTGGTTCCCAGTCATGGGGTAATGTGCCACATGCCTGCCACCCACTCAGGGTACACTGCTACCTGTGGACCCTTAGTGCCTACAGTGGGAGAATCGGGAAGCTGTTTTGACCGTGGGCCAGACAGAAGGTTTAGCAGTTAAAGAGCACTTGCTGTTCTCCCAGAAGACTTGGGTTCAGTTCCCAGAGCCCGTATCAGGCAGCTCACATCCACCTACCTAACACCAACTCCAGGGTTGCTGTTGCATCTGACCTGAGGGCACCTCCATTCATGTATGTCCACCTGGAACGCACGCACACACACACCACACCACACACACACAGATTTTGAAATAAAATCTTTTAAAAGATAATTATTTTCCATAACAGTTAAGTAAAGGCTTTTCTCCTTACACTCTAGTACCGAATACTCTGAGCTTTTAAGTGTTGGCTCTGAAGCTGTGCCATGAGGCTCTAGACAAAAGCCGGCTTGGCGTGCTGAGAGAACTGCAGACTCCCAGTGTCCGTTCAGCTGTAAATATGCCAACATACTTAGTTCAGAGGTTTCAAATGGAGTCTTAAGAATTTTTCTTAACAATGATGTGAAAAGCCACAAATGAATACCAGGTGTGCTGACGCACGCCTTCAATCCTAGCATTCCAGCAGCAGAGGCAGACAGATCCCTTTGAGTTTGAGGCCAGCCCGGACTACATTCCAGGCCAGCCAGAAATACATAGTCAATCTATCTTTAAAAATAAACAAAAAACAACAAATACAACAAGTCAGGGATCCAGTGCAGCCTAAGCAAAGTGGTCTTGTTACAGGTGCAATGAAGACATTAAAAATGGGATCGGCAATCTGCTTATGTACGTGAAGAGCATGAAGGGTCTGGCAGGCATCAGAGATGCCATATGGGATTTGCTTAGCAACGAGTCTGCCAGCCACAGCTGGGAGGTGGTGTGTCAGCGGCTGCTGGAGAAGCCGCTCTTGCTCTGGGAGGACCTGATGCAGCGGCTCTTCCTGGATCGGTTACAGGTACAGTGGGCATCACTGGGACCACCTCCCATTCGAGCCCCGTGTGGCCTCTTTTTTTTTTTTTTTTTTTTAAAGATTTATTTATTTAATGTAAGTACACTGTAGCTGTCTTCAGACACTCCAGAAGAGGGCGCCAGATCTCGTTACGGATGGTTGTGAGCCACCATGTGGTTGCTGGGATTTGAACTCTTGGACCTTCGGAAGAGCAGTCGGGTGCTCTTACCCACTGAGCCATCTCACCAGCCCCCCCGTGTGGCCTCTTGACTACGTTAAAACCTCCCTCGTTTACTGAACGTTTTCTTTCCCTGTTTCTTACCAAATCTAGATTTCCTCAAAGTTAAAAGAGATAGCAGGCTGTTGTGGGGTGCCACTCAGTGAGGCTGTCTTTGCTCTCTGCCATACTGTGTTGACAGTACTGGTTCTTTTTCTCATCACTGTGACCAAATGGCTGACAAAATAACCTGAGGAATGATGTAGTGTTTTAGCTCAGAGCTGTGAGTGTTCAGTGCATGGTCACTTGGCTGTTTTGGAGCCAGTGGTGAGACAGAACTCGTAACTAGAGTATGTGGTAAAGCCTCACCTCATAGCAAACAGCAGATGGGATGGGGTTGGGGGACAGGGACAAAGATACCTATCCTCAGAACACACCCCCATGCCCTTGCTTTAGTTAAGCCCACTCCAGAAGTTGTCATAACCTCTCTAAGTAGTGCCACCAACTGAGACCAAGCTGTTAACACCTGAACCTGTGTGGGCGTTTCACGGTCAGGCTTTAAATGGTCACTGTGAGTGTCATAGAGAACGTTCTGAAAGCCAGGATAAATTACCATTTCAACTCATTTTGAAATTCCCATTAAGTAACAATGGCTAAAACTCTGCTCTCCTTCCTTTATAGACACTGACCAGAGAAGGCTTTGAATCCATCTCCAACAGCTCCAAAGAGCTTCTAGTCTCAGCTTTGCAGGAACTGGAGACCAACAACTCCACATCGAATAAGCATGTCCACTTTGAGCAGAACATGTCTCTCTTCCTCTGGTCCGAGAGCCCCAACGACCTGCCTTCTGATGCTGCCTGGGTCAGCGTAGCAAACCGGGCTCAGTTTGCCAGTAGTGGCCTCTCCATGAAAGCCCAAGCCATCAGCCCTTGTGTCCAGAACTTCTGTTCTGCCCTGGATTCTAAGCTGAAGGTTAAACTGGACGACCTCCTGGCCTACCTTCCTTCCAGTGACACAGCATTGCTCAAGGATACCACCCCCATGCACCAGGCTAAGAACTCTGCCTTTGATAGATATGCAGATGCTGGGACCGTGCAGGACATGCTGCGTACGCAGTCCGTGGCCTGCATCAAGTCCGTCGTGGGCTGCATCCAGGCAGAGCTGCGGACCATTGAAGAAGTCACACAGGAACAAAAGGATGTCCTTCACAGCACCAAGCTGCACGCAGTCCTCTTCATGGCCAGACTCTGCCAGTCTCTGGGAGAACTGTGCCCTCACCTAAAGCAGTGTATTGTGGGACAGCGCGGGGGTTCTGAGAAACCTGCCAGGGAGGCGAGGGCTCTGAAAAAGCAGGGGAAGGGGAGAGCTCAGGATGTCCTCCCCACGCAGGCCCAGTGGCAGGGAGTGAAGGAAGTCCTGCTCCAACAGAGCGTCATGGCCTACCGGGTCTGGAGTGCAGCACTTGTGAAAGTGAGTCACAGGACTTCTGGGGCTTGCTGTCCTCAATGAGGTGTAGAGACAAGTGATGCTTACTTCACGGCTGCCATAGCACGTATGCCGGGCAGCTCAGCATGCTTTCCTCTTGCCAAGCTGGCCAGGGAACCCTGCTTCTTGCTCTTCTGTCAGTACCAGTCTTCTGCCCATCCCTGGTTTCCCACCGGGTGACACTTGGCATCACTACAATGACAAGCAGCTACTCCTCCTTGCTGATCGTTACTGTGCCAGGAAAGTGCTGGCTGCCTACCACCCACACTGGTCCTTTTAAACCACACTGCAGAGGCCCTGGGGAACTAATGTGGCCATTCTCTTTTTACCTCCAGTTTCTGATTTGTGGATTCACTCGATCACTGCTTCTCAGTGATGCCGGCTCAGTCCTGGCCACTGCCACCAATTGGGATGAACTAGAAATTCAAGAGGAGACAGAGTCTGGCAGCAGTGTCACGTCTAAGATCCGCCTCCCTACTCAGGTGAGCTCATCACACTGTCAGTACTTGGGCTGCAAGAGGGAGCAAAGTGCTCTGGGGAGGCAGACTGGTGTGGAAAGCCATTTCCATATATATGTACCTGCTGAGGAGCAGCTGAGTGCTCTTCAGGTAGATGCTTAACTGGAGAGAGGTCAAGGTAAACGTCCTTGGGGAGGGATGCACTTAGCAGTATGCTGTTGTTCTCATCTTTCAGCCATCCTGGTATGTACAGTCCTTCCTGTTTAGCTTATGCCAGGAAGTTAATCGGGTTGGAGGCCATGCTTTGCCAAAGGTCACCCTACAGGAGATGCTGAAGACCTGCATGGCCCAAGTCATAGCTGCCTATGAGCAACTCACAGAGGAAAACCAGATAAAGGTTGGTATCCAAACAGACAGACCTTTGTCTGGATTTGGGTGGTTTGTTTAAAGGGTTCAGACGAGAATCATTGCCCAGCCCAATCCCACGCTCCATGTTCTCAGGAGAGGCATTCACCTCTGCAGGGTGACTTTCTCAGGGTCAGGTGGCATCACCAAGTTCACTGTTCAGAACTGGTGGACAGGGTAAAAGCTTTCACAGGAAAAAGGGCTGAGTTTTGGGCCCAGTGCCACCATTCACTCATGCAGGCTCTGGGCAAGTCTTTAAACCCTATGATCTGCTCAGGATCACTGTAAGCAGGTGAGAGAGGGAACGGCGGAGCTACGGCACCAAGAGGTTCCCTTTAGGATGGATGAGGATGGATGAGGAGGTCCTAGCCTCCCAGTCTCCACTGTACCTGTGCCTTTGACCTTTCACTCATCCTCCTTCACTGCGAACATTTAAAGGCCAATCCTGCCTTGGAGAAGGATGCAGTGATCTCCTGAGCCTCAGAATTCACACACCACTCCTCAGGCCAGGGCCTTGCCACTCTGCGACAGCCACCTTTATCTAGGAGCCTGCCTTTAAGGGCTGGGTCTCTTCCATGCTGAGATTTGTTTTTTAATTTAATTTGTAATTCATTTTTTTTACACTCCATATTCCATTCCCTGCCCCTCCACATCCACCTCCTCCCCTCCCTATCCCACCTGACCTCTAAACTCTCTGGGGCCTCCAGTCTCTTGAGGGTTAGGTGCATCATCTCTGAATGAACACAGACCTGGAAGTCTTCATACTCTGAGATTTTAAGACCGGGGTTCTATTCAGCACGTTTGAGATGGACCTGGCCCTGTGGGTCTCAATAGCACCTTCTGAAACTGTACCAAGCTGTAGTGCCAAGCAGAACCTTTAGCCTCTCATGGAACCATGTAAGGAGTTACCCTCACCAGCCAGTTTCACTTGCAGAAAGAAGGGGCATTTCCAATGACCCAGAACCGAGCCCTGCAGCTCCTCTACGACCTACGCTACCTCACCATGGTTCTGAGCAGCAAGGGGGAGGAGGTGAAGAGTGGCCGGAGCAAGGCAGACTCTAGGTGACTATTCCTACTGGGGCACCCCCAGGGCAGTCTCTTCCTGATGCAGTTAATGGACAGCACCCTACTTAGGAGGGTTCCTCTTGGGATTTCCCCGTTTTATAGCAGTGGGAGAAGCCATACTTCAAGTCCAGGATTAAGATCTTTGTCCAGGTCAGCAATAAACAAACATAATCTTGCACTGTGCTAGTATCTATGAACTGACTGACTATTCGGGCAGCTCCGAGGCCATGCTAAAGGGAAACAACCCACTGTGCTGTCCTGTGCCTATAAGCTGTAGTCCAGCACCATCTTAGTCCTCTCAGTAGTGTGTGTGTGTTGGTGTATGGCTGCATCTAACTCAAGTCCCTTTCTGGGGATGCCCCCAAGCCTGTCACATCCTGCACACTGACTGGGTTTCTTTTAAACAGCAAGTCACTGTGTAATCAGTGAGTTAAATAATACCTGGTGATGCATCCCACAGCTAGGTGAAGCCAGCAGAGGACTGAGGAGTCCTGTTTGCCAAGTGGCAGGCACGGACTGGACATTCATGTCAGGCTGACTTGTCTAAGAACACTAAGCAACTTAGCTGGGTAATTCCCACCTCCGGGGTTACTGTCGTAGTAAAAACCTGCCAGGTTGTTTCCTGTCCTGAAAAGTGCGTGTAATAATGTTTAACTCTTCTCAGAACTGAGAAGATGACCGATAGGCTGGAGGCCCTCATTGACCCTTTTGACCTGGATGTCTTCACACCGCATCTCAACAGCAACCTGAACCGCCTGGTGCAGCGGACTTCAGTAAGTTGGGTCTCAACCGTGCTCAGTGTAACCAAAGTGTCTTGGGATCAGATTACAAACCTGCTAGGGTCCTCCACCTACAGGAGTGAAATACAAAAAAAGGGCCACTTCCTAGAAGAGAATTAGGTAAAATGCCATGAACTGGGACAGCCATGTTGGAGGTAAGGTTTGGTAAAGTTTATTTACACGGCTTCACAAAAAAGGAACCCATGGGTGCCAGTAGAATGGCCCAGTGTGTAAAGGAGGTGCCACCAATGTCATCAGCTTCAGTTCACAGGACCCAGATCTGAAGAAACTGAGTCCAAAAAGTCATTTTCTAACCTCCATGTGCGTGTGGATATGGATGGGCACAGGGCTTGCTCTCTCTCTCTCTCTCTCTCTCTCTCCTCTCTCACACACACACACACACACAAAATATATAAATGGGCACGGTGGCGCACGCCTTTCATCCCAGCACTCAGGAGAGAGAGACAGGTGGATTTCTATGAGTTGGGAGGCCAATCTGGTCTACAGAGAAAGTTCCAGGACAGCCAGGACTACACAGGGAAACTGTGTCTTGAAATATCCAAAAAAGAAAAAAAAAAATGTATAAATTTTAGAAAAGAGCTACATGGCTTTGAGATTCTTCACCCATGGTACTGATTAAGGACTAAATTTGAAAAAGTTAGCAGTTGGAGCTAGCAATATGGCTCAGAGGTTAAGAGCACTGTCTGCTCTTCCAGAGGTTCTGAGTTCAATTCCCAGCAAACCACATGGTGGCTCACAGCCATCTATAATAAGATCTGGTGCCCCCTTCTGGCCTGCAGGCATACATGCAGACAGAAAGCTATATATATAATAAATAAATTTTAAAAGGAACAAAGAAAAAGTTAATACTTAAAAGTACATTTGCCCAAACAATGGTTAAAAATAACCCACGAGTCAGGCGTGGTGGCGCACGCCTTTAATCCCAGCACTCAGGCACGCGGATTTCTGAGTTCGAGGCCAGCCTGGTCTACAAAGTGAGTTCCAGGACAGCCAGGGCTACACAGAGAAACCCTGTCTCAAAAACACCAAAAAAAAAAAAAAAAAAAAAAAAAATTAACCCACGAGTGAAGTGTGAGTGACTCACTCTGTGATATTCACGTGCCCTCCATTTCTTACCTGCAGGTTCTATTTGGCTTGGTTACAGGCACAGAGAATCAGTTTGCCTCTCGGAGCAGCACTTTCAACTCCCAGGAACCCCATAACATACTGCCACTGGCCTCCAGTCAGATCAGGTAAGTAAGTAGCTCAGGAGGCTCTGCCGGGCTGGGCCTGCTGCCTGTTCTCCGCAGTGACATCTTCTTTCTTGTCTTGAGGTTTGGACTCCTTCCACTGAGCATGACAAGCACAAGAAAGGGGAGGGCAACCAGTAGAAGCGTTGAAACCCAAGCCCAGGTCAGTGCCAAAAGAGGCTCTTGTGGTTCTTCCAACCCCTCCCTGACTCAGCTCCCCACCCCCCACCAGCTTTTAGAAATAACCAACCAATTAGGCACCATACAGCAATGCACTAAGGCTGCTTTTAATGGCGGCGCAATAGAGAGTACAAGTGAGCTCATAGAAAGATGCCAGTTAACTCGAGCAAATAGCCTCAAAATAGAAATATACCCAGAGCCAGACCACAGGCTGTGGAGTCCGCACAGCACATGATAGAGATGGCCTCTTGTATTCTGTAGGGTGAATGACTGTTGACGGGCACCCCGACACTGATCAGAGCATGGGAAGAGCCTTTGTCTTCAGATGGTCTCACCTGTGCCTGTAGTTGGGTGGGAGATGGGAAGAAACGTGCTTCCTCGAGCACGGTTTTATTAATACATGTTTTGTTTCAGTAGGACACCATGCATTAAGCCTGCCGGAGCCCTCCTGGGTATTTCTGGATTGTGTTGTGTACATGTGTGCTTGACAGCTTCTCTTCTCATAGCCCTGTTTGCCTTTCTGTTACAATTCCAGCCAAGTATCCTTTCCACATCCCTTGCCAACAAACCCGGTAATCCTGAGTCCTCTCAGCAAACATCTGGTTTTAAAATCTAGAAAACAGCTCTGAAAGGAAAAGAAACCTACTTCGTGAGCTCTGGGCTTCATGACAGTAGTTCCCACGTCACAGGGCTGGCCCTTCCATGCTGTGGCCCTCAGAGGCGGCCATGGAAGGCACTGCATGTTCACTCTCTTCCTGGCATGGGCCTCCTTCAGACTGTAGCTGTATCACACAGTAACCTGCTCTGGTCCAGTCGTCCCTCTCAGATCCTTCTTACTAGAGCCATCCCCGCTCCTCAGCGCTGTTGCCTGTGCTGTGTGGCCTCTGAGTGGGGTGCAGTGAAGGGGACAGGCAGGAGGCTATGGGTGCACGCTTAAGGCACTTCCTCTTCATCTATATGGCAGGTTGGCCCCCCGGCACTCTCCAGAGTAGGAGACCCGACGACGCATCCCGGCTCCTTATTCAGGCAGCTTGCAAGCGAGGAAGACGACTCACCTGCACCTTCATTATTCAAGCTTGCCTGGCTCTCTAGTATGACCAAGTAGCATAGGAACAATGCCCAGGCTCTCTAAATAAATACTAGCGCATTGTTTTTCCTAGAGGTGCCTCTGCTCGTGTTTCTACACCACACCAATCTTTCCAGTTCCATGACAGAATGTGGGCCCCTGGCAGGGCTGGGGTGCCCATAGGTGTTAGCAGGCAACCTGCACTTGGTCTGCACTGACCACTGCCTTGGCTATGGGCACCGCAAGGAGCTAGCAGTTAAGCTGTTAATACACAAGTTCATAACATTTACTAGCTATTTCTTGACTTGAGAACTGCACAATGTTCTCTATAGCGTCTGGGGTACAGACTAGAAGAAAATAAGATATGGAAGTGATATTCTCCCTGGAAATTCAAATGTTAAATAAAGACCACAACTAGGAAATGTGCTTAACTTCCATGGTCTTCAGAGTGGGCGACTGTTCTGTTCCAAGGGAGAGCATTTCCATAGACAGACATCTACATACTAAGAGGTAGTATGGCAGTTAGCTTCAGTGCAACACTGAGTCAAGCTTCCTATATTTAGGGAGAAAACTTACAGGGGTTTGTTTTTTTTTTCATGGAAACTAGATATTCTTTACTAGTTTATTGAATTTAAAAAAATTAAGATCCCGCATTTTTTAAGAGGCTCTTTACATACAGTACAGCATCTAGTTGACAGATGTGGAAATCGGTCAGATGAGACTTCCTCATACACTGCCACGACGTAGATCTGATGCCCTCTCTTAAAAGAATCCTCTAAAAGAATCCTATAAAAAACTGCTCCCAAGCCCCTCCGAAATCGCAACAGTGCAGCAAAACCCCGAGTAAGCAGCGCCTGCTGACCCGGCACTCAAATATAGACGGAAAGCCGACAGGCATTTTTTTTTTTTTTCTGTGTGCAACTTTTAAAAACAAATCATTAAGTTGAAATATCCAATCTGCACAGTGCTGTCCCTTCACAGAAGGCAAGAAACTGCCGGAGAAGCATCATGTCGGCGGCCGGCCTCGGTGCTGTAGGCTGTGAAAGTGAGCCTCCTTCAGGGTCTGGTTGATGTGGAAGTAAGGGCCTTGGCACAGTGCAGACTGCTCAGGCATCGGCTGGGGGGTGCTGGGGCAGGATCCAGGGATGGTGTGGCTCAGGCTGCTCTCTGGCCCACTGGCCCTATCTGGGCTGTTGATGCTGCTGCTGCTGCTGCTCCCACCACTGTCGCTGCTTGAAGACTGGAAGGAAAAGAAAAGACAGGGTCCTATCAGCCAGTCTCCTGCAGAAAGGCTTTGCCGGGGCTTAAACTGAGATGCCCGTCCTAGGAGTCTTCTTTGTAATGGCTGAACAAAACTCCACTGTGATCCACGCTTTCATATCCACTCATCTCCTGACAGCCACCTAAGAGAACTCCACGTCCTGACTACTATGAAAAGAACAACGATAAACACAAATGTGTAAGTCTCTGTGGTGGGACACAAAGACCTTTGAGTACATGCCCAGGAGTGGTATCTCTGGGCCATATGGCAAGGAAAATGAACATAGGAATTTTGCACAAAAATTGATGGATCTAGAAATTATGACATTAATAACTATCCCAGAATTCACGTGGGCAGTGGGCATAGCTTGTCAAAGTAAGGGATCAAGAGAAGGAGAAAAGTAATAAGGAAGTGAGACGGATGGTGTAAAGGAACATGAGACATGACAGTAGGAAGGGGACTCCTGGGCACAACACATTAAAGGTGAGAGAAGAAACAACCCCCAAAAAGTGTATCTTGAAATGCCATAAAGAAATGGTTACTGTATGCAGTCACGGATGCTGGCTTCACACACACCACTCCCCTGACAGGTAGGAAGTGTAGGTATTAACCCAAGCACACGCTCTAACTACAGCTTATTCCTTCACTTCTGTGCTCAAACCATTCACCCACCATTTCCAGACATCAAAGGTGGTTCTCAGCTAAAAGGCAAGTATCAACTACTGGTACAGGGACAGGAAAGTTATGTCCCAGCCACAAACTCTGAACACAGGGAACTGAAAACCTGCGTGCAAAATAATGTCCTGTAACTGCTCAGTACACAAACTACACTTAAGAATTGGGCTGTCAATCTTGCTGCCACCAAGTGGATGTGTGCCTGAGTGTGTGCCACGTGTCCTCTAATGAGCAAGACCTCATCAAAGCAACCACTCAAAAACATGTCCTGTTTGACACTAGTATTAAAGCTGCCTCTCTTTTTTCTGAGAAGAAATTAAATCCTAAGGAAGGGGTGCAACCCTGAGCTGGTTTAGAATTTTGTCTGACATTTGGCCCTTTGCTATATCCAGTTTATGCACTCTTGACAATGGCATTTGCTTTGAAATGTTTACATCTGTGTAAGTCTACACAGGAGAGAAAAGACTGGAAAGAAAACAGCCCAAATAGTTAAAATGGGAGGGTTAGAGACACTTTTCCCATCCTCTCCTATCACTTTTTCTGTAAAGCCGTTGTATATTTCACTTATAAGCACTACTTTATAAAAGCTTCCAGATTTATATTGCAAGGTGACTATTAAGTCCAGGCTCTATGTACAAACATGTATGTAGCTAACTCATCTGAAACAGCAAAATGCCTTCCTCAGAAGTGGCCATCAGTACACCTGAAACCCCTTATCCTCAGGTGATTTGAGCTGTCTCACACAGGCATATACTCAGTGCTCACATTAAACTAGAATTCAGAATAGGATTCTAAGGAAGTCAGGTGGCAGGAATGGCTGGAGTTAATTTTCTTAAGCCTTAACTCAAAGCCAGTAGCAAAACACAGTTTACAAAGGCCTTGCTTGCTTATGCTACCTTAGCATCCTAGAATGGCTACCTGCACTTGAGAAGGTCATGAATATGCAAGTGCGCCACCACCCTGGATCAGAACCCACCCACAGGAGGCTCTTTCCTTAGTCTGCTTTCCTTACTATTTCTTGTTACAGGCACTTCCTGAAAATTAAGGCAAGAGCTAGAATCGTCTTTAGTAAGTCATTTGCATGTCTAACTTTATGTACTTCAAACTATAACAGTCAGAATGACACTCTTCAGAAAAGATGAAAGCTCATTAACAGGTCAGGAGAGCTCTCCAACTTTTTAAGTATACTTCAACTCACTGGTCCCGCTGGGGTTTCCTGGGCAGTTGCCCTACTGTGTAGCACAGGCTGTCCTACTGAGTAGCATAGGCTGCCCTGGCACGTGGAATGCTTGTCCTCACGCCCCCATGGGCAGGGATTCCAGGTATACACCACCATACCAATGCTCTCCTTCATTTGTTTCCTAGGTTCACTTTTAAATCTTGTCTTCACTTAAAATGTCTCACAAACAAACATCTAGCAAAACTGGTTACATTATAATATATCTATTATCACAAAATTATCCTCAGCATTAGCAAATACCAGAAACTTACACATCTACAAAGTCTCTTGTTCTTTAAACTGAACCCTATATATAGTGTACAGGGCAGGGTTGTTTTGTTTTTGTTTTTGTTTTTTCTTGAGCTGGCAAGATGGCATAGCAGATAAAGGTACTTATTTGCCACAAAACCTGACATCCTGACTTTGATCTGTGGGTCGAACCTGTTGGAAGAAGAGAACCAATTCCCCAAGAAGTTGTAAATAACATCTATATAGTAAAAATTCTTTTAAAAAAATATTTTCTTGGGGCTGGAGAGATGGCTCAGTGGTTAAGAACACTGGCTGTTCTTCCAGAGGTCCTGAGTTCAATTCCCAGCAACTATATAGTGGCTCACAACTGACTGTAATGGAATACAATGCCCTCTTCTGGTTGTGTCTGGAGACAGCTACCATGCACTTACATACATAAAATAAATAAATAAACTGTTTAAAAAAAAAAAATTTCTTTCCCCCACACCCAAAGGGGCAGCACATTTGGCCTCCTGAGCTGTTAAGAGAGAACACAAAGCTGGGTGGGAAGGGAAGTGAGATGGAGCTCTGAGGAGCTGCGGATCAGAACATACTTACTGCATCAAATTCTGAAAGAAGTTATAAAATATTTTAGGTTAAAAACAAACTTTATCATATACATATTATACACATCAAAACAAGTCTGGGGCTGGTGAGATGGTTCAGTTGGTAAGAGCACCCGACTGCTCTTCCAAAGGTCCGAAGTTCAAATCCCAGCAACCACATGGTGGCTCACAACCACCCGTATGAGATCTGGCGCCCTCTTCTGATGTGCTTGAAGACAGCTACAGTGTACTTACATATAATAAATAAATAAATCTTAAAAAAAAAAAAAAAAAACAAGTCTGGAAGACACAGGAAGCAAGTCATTTAGAATTTAGATTTTCTACATTATTTAACTACTTTATTTCCATTTTTAAATTCCTCCGTGTGTCTGTGTGTGTCTGTGTGTGCGCACGCGCACACAGGAGGGGGGCAACAGAGGGCATCTGGTCCCCTGGGACTGGAGTTACAGATGGTTATCAGCTGCCATGATGGTGCTGGCAACTAAGTCTGTAAGTGCCATCAGTCATCTCTCCAGATCCAGTTATTTTTTTAAGAAGAGTTTACACAAAAAATGTATTTAGAGGGAGAAAAATTAACCACAGATAAAAAAATGTTACTACAAAACAGTAAAGTCTTTAGTGACTTCCAACTTCAAGACAGACTCTAAAAAAGCAACTGATCTATCTAGTCATTAGATTTATGGGAACAGTTTCACCTTCCCCGACTACCAAGGACTGAAAGGCTTGCAGGCTGGAATGATGCCTCTCTCATCAAGGTCTTCTTCCTCCCTTCAGTTCCACAAGAGGAAATGGGGCAGTGTTGCAAAGCCCCTCCCCAAAGCCATCTGCAGGCGGGCAGGCCCAGATGAGCTGCATCGCCAGTCTCTGAGCAAAAGCACAAAGTGCCCTGTGCTGTCTGCCCCCTGCCCTCCCAGCCACAGATGAAAAGCAAGGTTCCTTCCCAGTCTGAAAATATGAAATGGGCAGAGACTGGCCAAGCCCCTCTCACCAGGTGATGCTAACTTTTAGTATTAACTAGAGGGTTGCAAGGGGGAACGACCCTTGTTACACCTGTGTTTGAAAGGCACTAAATTCTTTTCCCAACACTGGTGCCGTGTTGTTTGCTAATAGCATCCTCAGGAAAGTAGTGGCCACTCTGAAGAATCCAGTTTTGAAAACTTGAAGAAAAGGAGTCTCAAATAGTCAGCCATTATATCCTCACAACCACTGGCAGCACGGTGCAGCCAGAAGGGCACTGTCCTGGGAGAAAATGTGGAGTCCTTGTAGGCTTCTGATGTACTTGCCAGAGCACCAGCTGCTCTCATGCCCACTATGCAAACAAACAAATATGCCTGCTATTAGGCTGTCACCAGAGCTGCTCAGGCACTTGGTAAACATTTACTAAGCTCAGTTAGGGGAAATGGTGGTAACGAATCCACAGATAACCAGAGTCCAAGACTACTTGCTGGGAGAGAAAGGCAGCGGAGCATGCTGGGTAAACATGAGAGAGGAAGGATCCTAAGGGTGGCTCTACAAGTCTATGAGCTAAACTTTAAATAGGCAGGAAACAACAAACCAGGAACAAATGAAAGAAGTGTCTTGAGGGTGACAAGTTCCCAGTGTGGTATTTGTGACACAGCTGTACTGTGTCAAGGGCTGGTGAACCATAAAACACAGAGAGAGGTCATAGCTAGAGTATGCGAGCCACTGAGGCCCCAGCAGAGGTTCTGAGCACTCAAGTCATGCTCTAGTTGGAATCTTAAGTTAGAATCACAGGGATTTGTATGTGATGAAGATACAGAAGAAAGGTCCATGGAGGTTTCCTCATAAGGCTGAGCAGGAGGTGGTCACAGGGGACTAGAAATGTTGGAGGTATATGTCATACCCTGAGTGGGACCGCAGGGCTAACATGCAGGGGCAGCAGCTATCAGGAACCACTTGCTGAGTTATCACCTGCTCTTCTCACACTACCTGCAAGTTTTAGTTGAGTCAACAACGAAGCCAAGCAAGGAGAGGAAGGGAATGTTCCTGAAAAATACCACAGGCTACAGACAAACAAGGCGGATGGGGTAGGGAAGGAGAGTAGGACGCTGCACATGGGTGAGTCAGGAAGGAGAAGGCACAAAAGCAGACCAGAGAAGAAGCATGTTCACACCGCGAACCCAAGAAGTACGAAGGGAGAAAACCCATCAATGGCCCCCGGGAACCTGGCAAGCTCTGACAGGCAGGAAGAAGGCACGGTGCAGGAACTGCAGAGCAGAGAATGAATACACTGTAGAAGGCCATCTTTGTTTTCAAGAGACGGGGAACCGCTATTCTCCTGGGTAGGCTTTACCATGCTGTGAAGCTAGTTTATACCTTTACAGCATGGCAGAAACTAAATACCTCTAAATACTGCTTTCTACTCAGAAGCTTTAGAAAGCTGCCCAAGCAAACATATTAATTGTGGAGTCTCTATGCTTCATAAAATCAAAACTAGGCCGTGTATGGCCTGTAATCCCAACATGCTGAAAATAAAGGTAGGAAGATCTTGAACTTAAGGCTGGCCTGGGCCATCTGAGCTATAAAACGCTCAAGAACCAATTACCGGAAGGGAGACATCAAGCTAAACGAAGGATGGTGCTCCCTCCCTGATGGCTAGCTTGCACACAGTTAAATGGTGCTCCTCGGGCTGTGAGGGGGAACTCTTATCAAGTCTTACGAGGCTGTGTCCCCTCGGTGCCAGGCAAGAAGCACACACTGCTGCAACAGCACCCAATCAGTGATGAGGAAATCAACCCCAAAAGGTGTTGATCTGCTCCCAGGGAAGGATTCCACCTATTCAGATGCTGGAGGCCAGAGAGGTCCTAGACCTTGGTGGGGAAGCTAAATGGACCTGATGTGCCCATCCAACTGCAATCTCCATCCTGCTAGTACAGATTAGTAAGTCTGGTGTAGGCAAGTGGGAACTTCTCAAGGATCTCTAAGCCACACATGGGACATCTATAGCACCTCCTCCCTCGTATCACAGAAACTGGGAAGGAAAGACTGTAGGAGCCAGAGGAAGTAGGTGAGTGAGCATGTAATATGCTTCAGAGCACGGCACTGTCTGTGCAGTTTGGACCTCAGGAGAAGCATTTACTGGTGCAAGACCTATACAAGCTCAGACTAGGCTCAGGGGTAAAGGTACTTTACTTCCATGCCAGACAACCTGAGTTCAACAGCCAGGATCTATATAGTGTAAAGAGAAAACCAACTTCCATAAGTTGTTCACTGTTCTGCATAAATAAATAAAGGTAATTTTTAAAAGTTAAAGATTGGGGCTGGGTGGTGGTGGCACCTGCCTTTAATCCTAGCACTAGAGAGGCAGAGGCAGGTGGATCTCTGTGAGTTTCAGGCCAGTCAGGACTGTTACACTTAGAAATCCCATCTCAAAAAAAAAAAAAAAAAAAAAAGAAGAAGAAAAAGCAAAGTTTTAGATGGGCTGTCAACATCCTGTCATGGAGGAAAGGGTCTGTGAGCCCCTATCTCCAAGACTGATCTGCAGATACTGGTACCAAACCGTTACCCCTCCCTGAGCATCTACAGACTCACTCCTGCAAGCAACCCTAAGGAGCCTCAGGGTCATCAAAAATAGTAAACCAAACAATAAATGAAGACAGGAAAGTAGGGGGGTTCTGGGTGTGAGGAGAACACAAAGGCAGGGAGAGTTAATGTGCTAAAATATCTTAAGTGTACATGTGAAAAATGCCATAATGTGGTCTATTATTATGTGTAATTAACATATGCTAACTAAAATAATCAAAACCAGAATGTAAGTGTATTTATCACCTAGAACACGTTTTCTCCCTTTATCACAAAAGAAAAGGAGGGAGGGAGAGAGGAAAGGAAGGAGGAAGCAAGCAAGGAGGAGGGAGGGCGGGCGGGCGGGCAGGCAGGCTGGCTAGATGGATATATTATGGTTTTTATTGGTTGACTGTTTTGGGTCTTACTATGCAGCCCTAGCTGTCCTGGAACTCACTCTGTAGACCAGGCTGGCCTCAAAACTCAGAGATCTGCCTGCTTCTGCCTCCTGAGTGCTGAGACTAACAGTGTGTTACACTATGCCCTGTCACTACGTCCATCTAGAAAAAGCATTTTAATCCTTCAGGCCTTAGCTTCTCTTTATCCCTATCTCCACATTCACCGATGCTTGCAATTTATACGAACCTACAAAGAAACCACTCCCGTGAGTAACAAGGCACACTCCTGTAACCCCACATCAGCGATGAAGGCAGCACCATCAGAAGTCTAAGGGCAGCCTGGCTACCCCAAGATTCTATCCTCTACCCCCAAAATCCCTTACCACAGAGCTATAAACAGTCCTAGTTCCTCACCCAAGAGCTACTCAAAACAATTCTATGTTTTGGCATGTACCTACTACCCCACAAAAGATTCAAGACAGAACAGCTTTAGCTGGGCCTGGTAGCTCATGCCTGCAATCCCAGCACTTGGGAGGTGGAGGTTGGATCACAAAAATCAAGTTCAAGGCTAAGCTGAGCTACACAGTGAATTCCAGGCCAGCACAGGTCTGTCTTAGAGATTCAAACTGAAATCCTGTTCTGGAAAAACAAAACATGACCAAGGAGATGATTCCCACACAGTGGGGAGAAGCAGCTCCCAGCTGTCCTTTGACCTAGACATACACACACTGAACATATAAGTAAATGCAATAGAAATTTCACAATAAATCTAATTTAAAATAAAAATAAACATTTTTTAAAATTTATTTATTATTATATGTAACCTCTCCTCCCCAGCCTGAAACCTGTTTGCTCAGGTTTCAGTGTTAGAGAGCATCGGGGCAGAGCTTGCCACCCTATCGTCCTGCCATTCCCACTGCCTGCCTCTTAGCTGTTGCGGAGCCATCACGTGTTCACCTGCAACCTTACTCCAAGATGATTTGGTGGGAACTGGGCCCCTTCCCCTCCTTCATAATTCGGTGCACAAATTAGTAAAATGGAGCTTTGATCAGAATTTTTATCTTAGCTTCATCTTTCTCTTGTCTGCCTAGCTCCTTCTTCTCTTCCAGGTTCCAGGAAGCCTTCCCAGAACAGACCCCAGACATGTGAGCCGCTGGCCGGACACAACAATTATATATAAGTACACTGTAGTTGACTTCAGATGAACCAGAAGAGGGCATCAGATCTCATTACTGATGGTTGTGAGCCACCATGTGGTTGCTGGGATTTGAACTCAGGACCTTCCAGAGAGCAGTCAGTGCTCTGACCCGCTGAGCCATCTCGCCAGCCCTAAACATTTTTAAAAGTATGCCCAACTTGGAGCTGGAGAGATGGCTCAACAGTTAAGAGCACTGGCTGCTCTAGCAGAGAAGCTGGGTTTCAGTTCTCAGCGCCAGCATGGTAGCTCACAACCTTTTCTAACTCCAGTTCCAGGGAAACCTACACCCTCCTCTGACCTCTACAACTACATAGTACAGACACTCATGCAAGTAAAACACTCATAAACAAAAATGACAATTAAAGGCATCTTTTAAAAAAGATTATGCTACACTATGCCAGGGATGTAGCTTAGCAGTAGAGCATTGCCTAGCACATGCAAGGCCCTGGGTCCAATCCTACCTGTAGATGAATGAATCAGTGAGTGAGTGAATAAATATGTAAATGCTGTACATGTTCCCACTGTGTCAACAGCCAGCTCTCCTCAGTTACGGCAGTGGGTATACACTCCTGACTTTGAAAATCTGTGCACCCCCACTTCTGTGATTTTGGGCACCCCTTTATGCTCACTAAGAACACTCTCAAGGATCCGTGTTAGCATCAGAATTCCTCTCTTACTGCAAAGACAAGGTGGCACTGGCTGCTTTAGGAAAGTCACTTGTTTCCTCACAATAATGGGAAACACTTTGTACTAGGGAAGGCAGGTTTGCATGGGAGCATCTAGTGCAACTTGTAGATACTAATTACGCCCAAGGACACTATCACTCCTCCAGGTATACAGCTACAGCTCAAACCAGAAAGACCCGCTCCTGTGAAATACAACTGCCTTTTCCTCTTAAGTCTCTTTGACACAGGGCTTTATACACTTTACCCAGGTCGGCCCAGAATTACCTGCCCTATGGCTGGCCTCAAACTAATGGTGACCCTCCTGCCTCAGCTTCCCAAATGCTGGGATTACGGACAAGCCTCTCCACTTGCCTAATCAATTGTTTTTGTTTTTGTTGTTGTTGTTGTTTTTCGAGACAGGGTTTCTCTGTGTAGCCCTGGCTATCCTGGAACTCACTTTGTAGACCAGGCTGGCCTCCAACTCAGAAATCTGCCTGCCTCTGCCTCCCGAGTGCTGGGATTAAAGGCCTGCGCCACCACGCCCGGCTGCCTAATCAATTTTTATCAGCCTCAGTAAATCCTCTAAAAGAGAATATTGAGCTGAGACAGCTCAGCAGGTAAGAACACTAGTTACTCCTAGAGAAGACAAGGTTTAAGTTCCCAGCATCTCCATGACAGCTCACAGCCACTCATAAAGTCCAGTTCCAAGGATTCCAATGCCTGCTTCTGACCTTCCTGGGCATCAGAGACACATGTGCTGTACACATGCACAGGTGGCACATGCATACACATAAGTACATCTTTAAAAGGAGGGAAAGGTTGAATAAAAAAGAAAACACACTTGCCTTTTATACAGGATTCATAAAAAGGCACAAGTTAATAAGTCACTTCCTGGGCTGAAGAGATTGGCTCAGTGGTTAAAAGCACTGACTGCTTGCTCTTCCGAAGGTCTTGAGTTCAAATCCTAGCAACCACATGGTGGCTCACAACCATCCTTGATGAAATCTGACACCCTCTTCTGGTATGTCTGAAGACAGCTACAGTGTACTTAAATATAACAATAAATAAATCTTTAAAAAAAAAATCGTAAGTCACTTCCTGTCTTGCTCTCTGAGGACAGAGGTGTGCCTGACTTAGGTGCTAACTATCTGGGCTCATAAAGAATGGCTACAAAACTAATCTTCAGCCGGGCGTGGTGGCCCACGCCTTTAATCCCAGCACTGGGGAGGCAGAAGCAGGCGGATTTCTGAGTTCGAGGCCAGCCTGGTCTACAAAGTGAGTTCCAGGACACCCAGGGCTACACAGAGAAACCCTGTCTCGAAAAAACCAAAACAAAAAACAAAAAACAAACAAACAAACAAAACCCTAAGGTTAGCCAACTATACCTCAATGTAAAAACAGGCTCAGGGACTAGAGAAATGGCTCAGTTGGCTGTGTGAACCTGAAGATCTGAGTTTGTACCCCAGCACCTACATAAAACTTTGGGCACAGTGGCAGGCATGTGTAATCCCAGGTGACTACACAGGGGAGGTCACAACAGGAGGAACCTGAGGGCTTGCTGTCCAGCCAATTTAGGCAACATGACAAGCTCCAGGTTCACTGAGATTCTGTCTCAAAAACTAGGGTGGAGCACCAGCAAGCCGGCTCAGTGGGTAAAGGCGCGTGCTGTGCTAGCCTGGAGCCCCAAAACCCACAGACAGGCAAAGAAACCCACCACAATGTCCTCTGACTTCCAAGCAGCAGCATGAGATGCACACCGTGCTTACATACAAATGATAACGTTTTAAATTAACACGAAGGTGAAGAGCAATAGAAGAAAACAACCACAGCCTTTGGACTCCACACATGCACACATGATCCACACGAAGGAAAGCAGGCAGAGGAGAATCCTAAAGTGTGTAAGTCGTTACCTCTCTAAGTCACTGGGACTAAAACTCAAAGTTCTCAAACACCAATTAAGGATTTTGAAAGGAAAAAACCTAATCTCTTTGCTTTTCCTTGTCAACCCCTCACCCCGAGTCCCTGGCACTGCCATATCATACTATTTACTGGAATTTTTCCAGGTGAAGGAATTCAGCTTCTGTGAGTGCAGAGAAGCTGGCTGCTCTTGGCTATATTTAGCAAAGCCCATCTGAACTGGCAACTGCCTTCTGAGAGCAGTTCATTCCAGTTGGGGGGTAAATGGGTCTAAGGCCAGGCACTACAGCACAAGTCTTCTACCTCCCAGCAGCCATGCTACTTTTCTCCAGCCCAATTTCTCCACCAGAGTTGAAAAGACCTACTAAAATGAGAGGAAGAAGATGCAGAGCAAAGCTTCTCCCTGCACAGCAAGTCTCTAAGTAAGGCCTCACAGCTCTTCCCTCAGAACATCAAGGTAAGAGGTGTTCACTACCTCCAGCTTTCAGACAACCAAAGTCTGTGACCCTGTATAGCAGCTGCACATGAGTCAATGCCACAAGGGATTTCCCAGTAGTGGCCAACTATTACCTACAGCAGAAGGGAGTAAGTCTTAGTTCATCTTAGTGATATTAAACAAATGCCTTCCAAATGAAAACAAGCTACCAGAAAAGGAACTCTAAAATTACTTTAGTATTTCAAGAAACACCCAGAAAATGTTCTTTTCTTTTCTTTTGTTAGTATTATCTGCACTGGTGTTTTACCTGCATGAATGTCTGTGTGTCAGAGCCCCTTGAGCTGGCCGTGTGGGTGCTGGGAATTGAGCCCGGGACCTCTGGAAAAGCACCCAGTGTTCTTAACCACAGAGCCATCTCTTCAGCTCCAAGAAATGGGTCCTGATCTTACTCTAAAGAAAATGTAATTATTGGCCAGCCTCTGAATTAAAAGGTAACACTCTTATTAAAGCACTATTTTATTAAATCAACTGGCAATATTAGTAATTTATTCTTCTCTTTTATATACAATTATCAGGAAAAAAGCCAAAAGTCTCCAAAGCTGTTTTTATGCTACCAAAGAGCAGAACCTATTCCAGTGGGAAAGTCAGTCCCTTGGGCTTTACACTGTAGTAGGTCCCAGCCTTCTACCTCTCCGAGCCACCTGCTGCTCACTCATTACCCTACCACAGAGCAAGCTCAGCACAGCAGCCGATGCCCAGCAAGCAACCCTGAATGGATACCAGGCTGGGTGACCTGCAAATGGGTTCAGACAAAGGCTGATACAGTAGCCTTAAGCTGTACTGAGAAGCAGCTAGCCCACACTTCAGACCGTTAATTCTGACCAATTCAACAGTTAAACTTCTGTGGAAAAGCAAGCAAAAGATATGTGACCCGAAGGTTAAGTCACTAGCCACTATTTTCTTCTGGGATATCAATGCATGGATAATAGAAACGGAGTCAAGGGTATTTTTTACAAACTGCAATTACAAGAACATAGCGTAGCTGGGCATGGTGGTGCACACCTTTAATTTCAACACTCAGGAGGCAGAGGAAGATGGATCTCTGTGAGTTCAAGGCCAGCCTGGTCTACAAAGCAAGTTCCAGAAAAGCCAGGGCTGGTACACAGAAAAACCCTGTGTCTCAAAAAACAAGACAAAATGAAACAAACAACAAACAACATAGCCTGGCATAGTGGTGCATACTTTTAATCATACACTTTGGAAACAAAGGCAAGTGACTCTCTTCAAGTTCAAGGCCCACCTGGTCTGCACAGCAAGTTCCAGGTTAACAACTACAGAGAGATCTTGTCCACCATTACCACCACCACCAACAAAACCCCACAACAGCCGGGCGGTGGTGGCGCATGCCTTTAATCCCAGCACTCGGGAGGTACAGGCAGGCAGATTTCTGAGTTCGAGGCCAGCCTGGTCTACAAAGTGAGTTCCAGGACAGCCAGGTCTATACAGAGAAACCCTGTCTCGAAAAGCCAAAATAAACAACAACCCCACAACAAAACAAAAACCCTAATACTAAAATTCATGTGCTTAAAATAAGAAGACAGGGGCTTAAGGCCCAGCCCAGCAGTTAAGAATCTTTATTGCCTTTGGAGGACGGAGGACCCAGGGTTTGGTTCCCAGCACTCACATTTAGTTCTAGGGGAGCTGGTTTACTCTGGCTCTGGAGACACTTCCAAGCATGTGGTGCACATAAACTTACATAGGCACATAGAAAATAATTGGGGGGGGAAAAAAAAAAAAGACAAAACCAGACCCAGTAAGACAGCAGGCAAAGGTACTTCCTTGCCAAGTCTGAAAACTGATTTGATTCTCAAGCCCCACACAGTCAGAAAAAGAAAACCAATGCCTCTGTGCAGGTCGTCCAGGACCCCCTACAGTGCCCACCAGAACACAAGCACACACAAATGAAAGTAAGTAATACAATTTTTCAAGTTTTAGAAATAAAACAAAAGCCTTGAAGTTTAAAAAAAAAAAAAGACATTTTTATCCAGGTCTCAAGCATCAAAGCCACAGAGAGCATGGTTGCAAGTCCATGGCTGTTTTAACGCTAAGATGCTGATGGCATCTCTGATTGCTAGTTTCTATCATCCCTGGGATTCCCCAACCATCCCATTAAATAAAAACTCAACTACTTTTTGGCTAAATAATTACTTAAAATCAAAATGTGCAGAATAATATTTTTAGAGGTACAAGATGCTATCAGAGCCCAAGCCTAACATGGCAGAACATACTCTAGCCCTGGTCATTAATGTGAAGGTCAGTGTCCCCTCCATGGTGACTGTGGATTGGTGGGACAGAATCTAGATACTACGCAGATCCTATTAGTGGGAACCAAGTACAGCAGGATTTGTTTAGTGCATGCGCGAGGACCCAGCTACTGCCTGGCAACCGTTAGGAGTTGCATCCTCGGTCAGGGATGCCGTCAGCGTCTTAAAGTTAAACAGTAACAGCCATAAACTTGCATCCATGCTGCCTGGAACGCTGATGTGTGCTCCTCATCTCTATCCCACTCTCCTGCATCATTCTAGAACACACTGAAGAATACACACTGAAGAATAAAAGCCCTTTACAAGGAATCTGTGTACACACACTATACATACTCTGATGCCTAAAACCGCTACTGAATACAAGTAACAAAATGTCTCCCTTGGGGACAATCATACTTTATAAACCATCAGGAAATGGGCTAGTGCTAGAAATGTAAAATTAGAGGATTCAAAGATAGGCTTAAAGTCCATGAAACTATTATAAGACTCTGTGTGTATGTGTGTGTGGTGTGTGTGTGTGTGTATGTGTGTGTGTGTGTGTGTGAGTGAAAACAAACATGTACATGATACTTGCCTAGCAAGACAGTGCCTGCCTTCCTCAAAGAGGCTTTGACTCAAAAGGGGAATTAAAGGCCTGCTGTGCCAGTACTTAGCCACAACCCAGCAATAAGGAGAGAGAACAGCCACAAACTTGAGGCCAGCCAGGTTTACAGACTGAGTTCCATGTCAGGCAGAACTGCACATTAAAATCCTGCCTCAAAATAACAAGACTAGAAAGTAAGCAAGTGAAGTGGAAACTGCCCCAATCAAGGAAGGAGAGGTATTCTTTGAACAAAGACGCTCCAACTATGCAATGGAGACCAGGTCAGCGGCTATGCCTGTGGCCACTCTGCCTACCTCTGTGTCCCAGGAGTCCTGGAAGATGGGGTTCCTACTGCTCCTTTTGGTCTGGGGAGGAGGGTGGTTGTCATCATCACTGCCATTTCTTCTCCTTTTTCTGAAATTTAAAAACAAAGAGAAAAAATAACCAGCTATGGAGCTTGCAGACATTTCAATTATAAACCACAACAACATAGAAAAATGTATCCTCTTTCCTAAAAAAATTAATCCACCACAACATCCCAAGCAGAGACAGCCAGTCAGGCCAAGCTCAACAGGGAAAGGCTGGTTTCCAAATGCCTGCTGGGGACAGAGTAACAGGAGGAGGCTAACGATGAAGTTCCCCAGCTCAGTTTCCGCTTGCCATATCCTCAGAAATTGTAATTCCAAATCCCCACTCTAGTCCTAGTCCCACAGAGCATGCCCTAAAATACACACAAGATGGCGCAGTGTGGTGCAGCGCGGCATGGGAGCACACAGGTTGGTGAGAGGTTCTAACGTCTGCTTGGTGGCAGGATGGGAAGGAAGGTCTCTGAGCCATCACTGGGAAAGCTCAGGCCACACCACAGCACTGCAGCATCACTGCACTGAGCAACAGCACATGCTGGTTAGAACTGCTGGGCTAAAGGGGAAATGAGCCACCTTGCTCCAGCAAGTGCTCGCAGTATGACAGAGTGGTTACTTAGCTTATCCACAAGAGTTAGGTACAATCAGACTTAAAATCAGGATTTTTACCTCAAAGTAGAAAATAGAAATAAACGAAAGGAGGAATAGCTAGCTAGCTCTAAAACGAACTGCCTGGAATACCCTGCCCCATATGGCACCACTAATAATGTGGCCACTTAAATTTATGTAAGCCAAAATTCAAAATCCCCATCCTGCTGGGCATGATGGTTTGCATTTCTAATCCCCGAACTCAGGAAGCAGAGACAGGGGGAATCACTGCAAGTTCAAGGCCTGTTCTGTACATCCAGGCCATCAAGGGTATAGCTGTCTCAAAAAAGCAAAATTATTTAAAAAAAAAAAAAATCCAGTTACTGCCAGGCATAGTGGCTATGCCTACAATCCTAGCAAACAAGAAGCTGAGGCAGGGGAATCACTACACATTTGAGGCCACCCAAAGCAACACTGAGCTTCAAACACAGCATGAGACCTCATAGCATTATGCTCAACAGCACAGCCTCTTCACTGCAGCAGCTCAACTGAAGTGACCATATATAGCTTTGGCTCAGCAGAGCCAAACTCTGAACAGCCAGCACCTCCTTCAGGTTACTTCACACAGCTAGCCCAGACTCAGCCATGCTGCCCGCTACCTCTAGGCCAAATTGCTCAAGTAAGACCAAGTACTCACTGCACCACTCAGGGTGCCAGGCCTCACCCATCACAAGATGCGCCTAAGGCTAGCTCCTAGCTGTTCCTACACCACCCTTCAGTGAGACCAACTTCCTCAAGGCTGCCTGGCTAACCCAATGTGCTAAGCACATTCACAAGAGGCTGGCTGCAGTCCTGCAGCTACTGCTGCTGCAGCCACTCCAGTCTTCACCATACCCAGCATAAATATACTGTGGGAATCCACAATCCCTAACATGCTCACACACAACCACAGTTACCACACAAAAGCCTGCTGTTCAAGTACAGGGCCATCTAACTGTTTCCATGCGGCACCTATCCCTCTAACAGCAAAGGCAAAGGTTAAGTGAACAGCTCTTTTCGTTTATTCAAGCAATGCAGCCCATTCATTCATAGTACTAAACTCATGCTAGAGATTGAAAACCCAGAACAACTTCATATGCCTGAGTCCCCAGCTCTCCACTTTAAGGCTGATCAAGCTGTAGCTGTACTGCTACAGAGGCTGCTCAGAAAGCAATCAACTGCTGGTGTTACAGCTATTTAAAATTCACCTGGGGGTTGGTGAGATGCAGGTAAAGGTGCTTACTGCCAACCAAGCCTGACAGCCTGGGTTCCAACTCAGGTCCCACGTGGCGGGAGAAAACTGACTCTCACAAGTTGCTCTCTGACCACCAAACACACTCACACCTACACACACACACTAAATATATTTTAAAAGCCAAAAGCGAAATCGATCAGAGACCACAGAAACTCCTGTTTCACTGAAGAAGAAAAAAAGGCTAACTATTGTAAATTTATTATTAAAAAGCTGCAAAATATAAATTGTAAAAGGATTTATTTATTTTTTTTTTTTTTGTGGTTTTTCGAGACAGGGTTTCTCTGTGTAGCTCTGGCTGTCCTGGAACTCACTTTGTAGACCAGGCTGGCCTCGAACTCAGAAATCCGCCTGCCTCTGCCTCTTATGCATTTATTTATTTGGACATAGGATCTATGTAGCCTTGGAACGCAAACTCACTATGTATATGTAGACCAGGCCAACCTCAGTAATCCACCTGCCTCTGCTTCCCAAGTACGGGGGCTAAAGGTGTATACCACCACACCTAGTAGGAAAGGATATCTTAGACCTATATATCGAGAAAAATACCTGTCTAGTGTACAATACCAGTCCTAAATTATTTTACTGTAAACAACAAAAAATAAATAAAACTAACAAAATACAAAAACAAGTGACTGCTTTTAAACCCTAGGAAGAGGTTCAGCAAAGAACAAAACTTCAAAGATTCTGTAAGCCTGCAGCTCTTTACTTTGGGATAGATTACAGTATCAACTCTGTTTGGTTAGCTTTTTCAAATTTATTTTATGTTTATGAGTGCTTTGCCTACATGTCCATGGTGTCAGAAGGCAATGGTTCCCCTGGAGCTGGAGTTACAGACAGTCACCATGTTGGCGCTGGGAATTGAACCTAGGTCCTCTGCAGGAGCAGTTAAGCACTCTTAGCTGCTGAGCCATTTCTGCAGCCATCAGCTGTTTTATGTAACTGAACTGATAACTGAGTAAGGAAAATTTTTGGATTACCAAAATGTTGTTTTGGCAAAAAATTCTTTACATAGTAAAAATTTACTGGGTAGCACTGCCAAGTTCCATACATCCAAAGGGCTTATCAATTATGGAGAAAATGCTTCCAAGAAAGAGATAAAAGGCAATACTAGGCCTGATGAGACAGTCACCTTCAATCTGTATGTACACTTAGGAGGCAGAGACAAGAGAATCTCTTTGAGTTTGAGGTCTGTCTGGTCTACATAGCGAGTTCCAGGACAGCTAAGACCACACATAGGGACAGTTACAAAAACAAAAAAAATAAAAAAAAATAAAACCAACCAAACAAAAAATACACAACAACAAAAAGAAGGAAAAAACTAGTCTCTCTCTCTCTCTCTCTCTCTCTCTCTCTCTCTCTCTCTCTCTCTCTCTCTCTCGGAAAATGGGTGTTATCCAGTTGCAGCTTTCCCTATGCAGCAAGTCCCTAACCAAGATTAGAAGCCAAAATCACCACTCTGGCTCAAGAGCTTGTATCCTGAAGACTCTGAAAACATCCTACTCTTAAGAATGAGCTTACGAGCTGGGCGTGGTGGCGCACGCCTTTAATCCCAGCACTCGGGAGGCAGAGGCAGGCGGATTTCTGAGTTCGAGGCCAGCCTGGTCTACAAATCGAGTTCCAGGACAGCCAGGGCTACACAGAGAAACCCTGTCTTGAAAAAAAAAAAAAAAAAAAAACAGAAACAAACAAACAAAATCGAGTTCCAGGACAGCCAGGGCTACACAGAGAAACCCTGTCTTGAAAAAAAAAAAAAAAAAAACAGAAACAAACAAACAAACAAGCAGTAACTTAGTATATAAAATTGAACTAAAGCTTGTCCTTCACCCCAATACAGGCATTTTGCATGAGGATGTGCTGCATCGGTAAGACAAGGTCTGCTGGGAGAGACACTCAACAGTGGCAGCACACTGGAGCCTCAACTTTTATCTTATCAGCATGACAACAGCTGGCTATGCTTGGGGCTGCTGAGTCACTGCAACCAAACTTTATGAGGCTGACCAAAACTTGCCATCTCCTCATCTGTAACAGGGCATTTTCCTACCAATAGCAGCACTGGGCTGTTCTACTGTTGTCATCTGCCTCTGGGAAAGTCATGTAAGATCTCTGTCAGTTTCTCAGTGTATAAGCACCATCTCTCTGGCCTCCTTTCAGTGGTCACTAGCTAAGAATGAGCTGGTCTACTCGGCTCCATGTTTGTTGTTCTTAGTTTTCATTATTAGATGCCTCCCTAGAACACTCAGCTTTCAATACCCTTATTAATAATTGACAAGATCACTAGTTTACAATCGGTTCACTGTCTTTCTAGGCACCTCCTTTCCACTTAGGGAAAAACAATTGCTAGATCTATCACCCCCAGAATGGCTGGCTCCATCACTTTTCATATTTCACTTCTGTCCTATTTTCCTGGTCCTCTTCAAAGAACCTTAGGCAGACTTAAATATAAAGTACAACAACTGGTTTTCATTTTATTATAAAAGGTCTCACCAGGTAGCCTGGATGGCCTGGAACTGGCTATACAAAACAAGTTAGCCATGAACTCTGACCCTCTGCCTCTTGAGGGCTGGGGTTAAAGACAAGCACAACCACAGTCCATCTCAAATGTTTCTTACTATAGGTGTCTCTCTCCCAATTCATATGTAGACGCTAAGGATCTGTGATAAGGTAGACTTCCTTACCATACAACCACCCTTCTACAGTGTTCTTAGTCTACTGAGAAAGTCTGACACCAGAGGGGCCAAGCTAGCTCATGGATGATAAGAATTAAAAAAAAAAAAAAAAAATTAGGCAAGAAAGGTCTGTCCTTGATAACTGGCTTTTACAGAAATCACCGGAAAGGGGGGGGGGGGGGGAAAGTCACCAAAATATATAAACACACTAAGATTTCTATAAGTATATTAGATAAAAAGAATCTGTAATCAGCACAAACTTACACTACTTGTCTGCAGCACTAGATTAAAAAAAATCTGTTAGTGACAGAAAATGCTGAGGGCTGTCACATGAGGGAGACATTCCAAAAGAATCTAAAAGATGGCAGTCAGCTCAGGCTTGCTGCATCTAAAGGTCACAGCCCTAACTCTAATGAGTGACTGTAACTGGCCCATAATTCCAACCTGACCTAATTTGAACCTTTCAATGGTTTTCAATAATAGGCAAGATTGTGGTTTCATTCTATCTGTACAATCAGTAAGATTAAACCTTTTGGAGTACATTAATGCCATAAACCAGATTATAATTCTGGCAAGCACCTTCTAATTTCCAATTTAGTTTGATCATTTTTTTTTTTTTTTCGAGACAGGGTTTCTCTATATGGCTGTCCTGGAACTCACTTTGTAGACCAGGCTGGCCTCGAACTCAGAAATCCGCCTGCCTCTGCCTCCCGAGTGCTGGGATTAAAGGCGTGCCCCACCACGCCCGGCTTTCATTTTTTTTTTTTTTTTTTTTTTGACACACGTACAGGCTTTCTACTACAATTACTACAGAACCAAAACCAGTAACTCAATTCAGTCTAGGGACCTTAAAATTCTCACCACTGGGTCAAATCATCTCAGAATGTTGGGGAACCCCAGTCCCATGAAATAACTGTTTCAAGGAGAAGCCTTGCAAAACAATGATTAAATTCATAACCAAAGAATGCAAGGAACAAGACTCAGGGCTGGGGAGATTGCACAACCACTGAAGACCCCTGTTAGTCAGTCCTACAGAGGACTGGGGTTTTGTTCCCAGCCCTCCTCTGGTCTACGTTGACACCCGCACGTCGTGATGTACATACATATACACAGGCAAACCACTCATAAACATAAAATAAGTAAAATCATTTATGAGAGAAAATAAAAAAAGCAAGCCTACGATCCACCTTCTTTAAGCCTGAGACGACTACGGAATAAAGAGCCGCGAGCCTGAATAGACTTAGATAAATGAGTCTTTCTAAATCCGTTCTCTGTTCTCCACCAGAGAAATGGAAAAAGTACAACTTAGCGATGTAGATAGGTCGTCAAGCATCTTATTAGGAGACTTTCCAGTATGAAATAAAGCCGGCCTTCTTCATTCTGAGGTAAGGCGTCCCAACTTACATCTTCCCAGACGGAAAATAAGGAGAAAAGAAACTTCATCTGGATCGGGCCTAAAGCCCCGAGGGGCCGCCCGCCTAGTGAGGGTAACGAGAGTAACTCGCGGTGTTAGCCACCTCCCTGCTCCCAGCCAACTGGCCCCTCATCCAAACTGTTTAGAATCCTGCCTGTTAATGCTACAACCGAGAGTGGGTCACCACCCACCCGGGTCCATCTGATGAGGACACAGCGCTGCGCTCTGCCCTAAGCCCTCCCAGCTGCAGGGGTTAAGCCCAACCCCCGCCTTTCTCCTGACCTTGGGGCGCCAGCAGCTCCCCGCCCCCGAAGCATCCCGTCCCCTCTCGGAGGCGCCTCGCCCGAGGGGGGCCGACTCTTCCAGATCGGCCATCCCTCCCATCCCCCTACCACCACCGCCCGCCTCAATTTAGGAAGGACCACACCGTCCGTCTCGTCGGGCCGAACCAACCTCATTCCGAAGCGGAAAGGGCAGAAGACGAAGAAAACAAGGAAAAGACGGAGAAGGGGCAGCCCTGGATTCCAGAGCGTCGCCTCCCTGGCTGCCCACGGGGTCCAAGTGTCAGAGGCCGCGCCACCTTCTCCCCTCCGCCTCCTCCGACCGCAGAGCAGCGCAGCCCAGAGCCTCGCACCACCACCCCGCCGGCTCCGTCCGCCCCTCGGCTCCAGAGCGCACATCCTCGGCCGAGGAGCCGCGGAGAAAGCGGGTTCCCCCCTTCCCTCACCTGGGGCGGAGGCGCTCGCTCATGGCAGCTGGTGAAGGCGAGCGACGCGGCGCCGCCCCGCGCCGACAGCGAACAGTCGGAGCTGTGTCCCGGCGCCCGCCACGCCCACCCGCACGGGTCTGAGCTCTGACCGCCGCCGCGCGGGTGGTTGCTGCGGGCGCTGAGTCCCCCTCGGGCCGACCCGGACCACAGCCACTTCCGGTGTCGCCTCCGCGCCTCCCCATGTCGCAGGCGCCGTGGTACTGTCCTCCTGCGGCTGCGCGGAGGCGGGACGCCCGCCGCACTTTCCCATCACCGCGCACGCAGGAAGAGGCGGGTCCCGGAGGAAGGACCGACCGGGAACTTCCAGGACCCCCGTTTAGGTGTCCGGGGCATCCGCCTGTTCAAAAACAAAACGAGACACGCCGTAAAAGTCAAGCCAGATTTTAGATAAATTATATTATTTGACGATCATTGATACTTGTCTCTGCGTTAAGCCTCTCTAAGTTGAAAATCTTAAAAAGAACCGGACGAGCTCCATCAGGCACAGACGCGGACGGCCACAGGCTCAGGGGTCCTCTGGTTGGGAAGGTGTTGGTGGGCTCCGGGTTCTAAGAGTGTGCGGCGTGGAACTTCGCGTCTCCGAACGATGCGGAGCCCGTTCCGTGGAGTAGCTAAGGGCTGGGCTATTTTTCCGCGGCCTTTGTTGCAGGTCAAGAGAGGAGTACGGAACAGGCGGACAGGAATAACGGAGTTCTAGCCCGGACCGGGAAGGGCCACGCCCACCTGCTGGAAGAGGCCGGACGGAGAGGTGTAGGGGAGACCGGCAGGCGTGGGAACGCGGCGGTGTGGACGGAGCTGCCTCGCGGCGGGCGAGGTGAGCTTGATCAGTGGCGAACCGCGAGGTCCCTGCCCTCCGTGAGTTGCGCGCACCTGTCATCCCCATTCTTGGGAGGAGAAGCTGCAAGAGCAGGAAGTCAGAGTCATCCTCGACTGTGTAACAAGTTCGAAGCCAGCCTGGGCTACTTGAGACCTTGTCTCCCATTTGATCTCACCACCACCACCAGAATACGTGTACTCTAAAACTTGAGGAAGTCTTAACTTTGGTTGTCAGAAGCATTCCCTTTTCTCTGTCAGGAGCATAATCCAGTTATTTGTCTAGGACTCATTACTATCAGCTCCCCACCTAGCTCTGATCGTCTTACACAAACTGATGTTCAGAGTTTCTGCCAAACGTGAACAGTGATCCACAAGCGTATGGGGTCTTTAGGAGAGTCGACAAGAGGTCAGGCAGGAAAATGAAACCCTTGTTAAAGTGTAGGGTGTAGGGTCTGGTGTAGTAATGCACGCCTTTCAATCCCATTACTCAGGAGACAGAGGCAAGCTGATCTATGTGAGTTCAAGGCCATCCTGGTCTACCTAGTGAGAGTTCCAGGGAAGACAAGGCTACCAAGTAAGACCCCATCATCTCAAAAAAAAGTCTACTGTTAAAACAGGAAAGTCCAACCCGTACACGCCTTTAATCCCAACACTTGGGAGGCAGAGGCAGGCGGATCTCTTGAGGTCAAGGCCAGCCTGGTCTACAGAGTGAGTTCCAGGATAGCCAGGGCTATACAGAGAAACCCTGTCTCCAAAACAAAACAAAAAAACTGGAAAGCCCATGTATTGGCTTTGTCGTGTGCGTTTTACAAAACAGTCTGTCCTTTCCCTTCAGTGCGGCAAAGTGTTCTCACTAACAGAAGACTTATTGTGCACTCTGTGGGAAACAGTTTGGGTTTGCCTTTTATGAACGATAAAGTAATGGTTGCTTTAAACAAATGGATTTTTATCTTGTAAAGTGGTTTCAGACTCAGGGTTTTGGGGGTTTGTTTGTTTTTGTTTTTTAATCTATTTACTGGCCAGGAGGTATTTTCAGTCACGGTATTAAATAGTTATAGTAAACATGTTTATTCGTTCAACAGATGTCACATACCAGCTTCAGTGTTAGAGGTGTGTGTGTCTGTGTGTGTTGATGGAGAGACAATCTCCCTGTGTAGCCCAGGCTGACATTAAACTACCTTAGCTTCCGCAGAGCATTCAGGGGTACACAATATGCTTTGTGGGAGTAGATTTTGAGAATGGAGTCATCCCCAGGAGAGATGGTTCCTGGCCTTTGGAATTTTAAAGATGTAGTAATAGCTCACAGCCGGGCTTTGTAATTCAAACTTCTCCTTTCCCAACTCCAAAGAATAACAAGAGATACATAGTGTGTAATGTAAATTTTGATTTTTGTTTGTTTGTTTGTTTGTTTTTTGAGACAGGTTTTCTCTGTGTAGCCCTGGCTGTCCTGGAACTCACTCTGTAGACCAGGCTGGCCTTGAACTCAGAAATTCCCCTGCCTCTGCCTCCCAAGTGCCGGGATCAAAGGCGTGCGCCACCACACCCGGCTTGAAAGTATTTTTGCCCGATACATATTTATCAAAAACTCCAAACTAATTGATAATGCACAATTTTATACATATGAATAATCAATTATATTACAATTTATAACTTAAATAATGGAGATCATACCCATCTGTTCATTGGTTTTGTTTTGTTTTTTGTTGTTTTTTTTTGTTTTTTCTAGACAGGGTTTCTCTGTGTAGCCCTGGCTGTCCTGGAACTCACTCTGTAGACCAGGCTGGCCTCGAACTCAGAAATCCGCCTGCCTCTGCCTCCCGAGTGCTGGGATTAAAGGCGTGCGCCACCACGCTGGGCTCATTGTTATTTGTGTGTGTGTGTTGCTATATTAATCTGAGCAGAGATTCAGATTCATTTCTCCTGAATTAGGGGAAACCCTCCTGTATGTATGTATGTATGTATGTATTTGGGAGACAGGATCTCATAAATCTTAGGCTAGTCTACTGACCTGGCCATCCTGGCTCTACTTCAGGGTGCTGGAACTGTGATGTCTACCATAGCACAGTATTAGGTTTTATGCAGTGCTGGGGATGGAACCCAGGTCTTCCTGCTTGCCAGGCAGACACTCAGCCCACTGAGCCACATCCCCAGCTGATAGAGTTTTCCTGAGTCCTTACACCCCAGTGAATCTTGCTTGTGTAACTTTAGAAACTGTTCAAACCAGTTTTTGCACCCCCCATGGATGTCATACTTCCTTGTTCCAGCCTTAAAGAACAGGGTCAAGAAGAGCGGGTGTGATTTAGTGAAGAATTCCTGAAAATGGGAGGGGCTCTGAGGGAGGAATGCCCACCTGAGGGACCCCTTTCACCTTTTTACTAAGTGTATGTCTATGTGCCTGCATGAGTTTGTTATATATGTGCACACAGTGTCCCAGCAGGTCAGAGGACACCAGACTCCCCCAAAAGGAGAATTATAGGTGGTCATTGTTAGGTCTCAAACCCAGGACAAATGGTGCCTATTTAACGTGTCATAATGGACCTGGCCTCCTTGTTTCCCAGCATCCCTCATTCCCTACCAGTTACAAGGTATGGCTGGTATACCCTGCCCCCTAGCCTGAGCTTCTCTCAGCTGCCCTTTCCCAAGGAATCCATCCATTTTGTGAAAGGCAGGCCCTTTTGTCTCTGCCTTTCACTCCTGTGGCTCTGCCTTTTCCCCTCCCCTACTCTTCCCACATGACCCAGGCTCACATCCACTCTGGACTCTCCCAAATGTCTTTGCCTCTGTTTATGCGCTCCCTTTTAAAGACCCTAAGTAGATTTTTTTTTCTTTTTTCTTAATCTTTAAGGTTTTGTTTTGTTTTAATTTTGTTTTTTAACAATTTGATTAAACTCGTGTAGCCTCCACTTGACATAAATAACAAAGTCAAGTTCTGGCTGACATTTTCAATGTCTTTTCCTCTAACTAAGCATTAACTTACTAGATGTTAAGTCTTTTGGTTTTGTGTTGCTTTGTTTTTTTGTTTTTTGTTTGGGTTGTTAATGCTTTTTTTTTTTTTTTTTTTTTTTTTTTGAGATGGTCAGGTCTCTGTACTGGAACTCACTATGTAGATAAGACTGCATAGTGAATCTGAGGCCAGCCTGGGCCTATCTTAAGCAGAGCAAACAAAAGTTAAAAATCCATGCTGTTGACTGTTACTCTGTGTTGCTCATCAGCTCCCACCTTTACCTTCCAGGAAGAGCATGGGAGCAGCCGAGCCCCGGATGGAAGTGTGTCCTTATTGTAAGAAGCCGTTTAAGCGTTTAAAATCCCACTTGCCACACTGTAAAATGAGAGGACCGTCCAAATCTGCTGATCAAAACGTTTCTCAGTCCAAGCCAGCTGTACTTGTTCAAAAAGAGAAGAGGCCTAGCAGAGACTTGACCAGAGCTAAAGAGAAGGAGCTAGAGGTAGACCATCCGAAAAGAGCTGTGAAAGCGGAAACCAGCAGGGCATCGTGGACAGCTGCAGCCTCTCCGCTTCCAGAGGGGAGCTTGGGAAGCGTGCGGATAACAAGAGCAGAAGGAAAAAACAAAGATCAAAACCAGTTCTCCTCCCAAGCACTTGGCCAGGCCAAGCCAGAGGTGACTCTGCAGAGAGTCACAACCCCTTGGTCTCCTGCGTCAGATGCCACCTCTCCTAAGAGAGCACTCACCCAAGATGTGTCTGAGTCCAAGGGAAGTCCGTGTCCCTCAGAGACAGAAGCGCCTTCACTGGTCAGCTCAGTGGAGCCTTTCCTTACTAATCAAGATAGAAAATGTTCATCAACTCAGCCTTATGCTAAACCAGCCATTTCTGTCAGGCTCAAGTTAGGCACAGTTGACCCCCAAAGACAGAAGCTTCGGGTAAAATTATTAGATGTGCCTCTTAGTGATTGTCATTCTCCAAAGAGTGGCAGCCACGGGGTTCAGAGAGAAGCACCCTCAGTGTTGAGCAGGGAGAAAGGTTCCCAAGACGGAGGCCACCTCTTGGGAGTCCCTGCCCACCCTGGTAACACCAAGACCCAGAAGTCAGAATCACTCCTCTTGGGCCTTCACACTGGCCTGCTGGGTAAAGCACAGGTCAGAGAGCATCAGGAACTTGGCCTTGGCATGGAATTGAGCCAGAGCAAGGGAAATACTGAGAACAGGATGTCTGTCACCAAGGTACAGGAAGGGGCTGGCTTGGGCCAAGGTGGTAAGGACCCCATTACAGCCACAAAGGCAAAGCCACATGCCGCCCTCGAACTTAGGAATGTGTTCATGCCGGAGTCAGGGAATGAGAGCCTCACCTCTCCGACTGTGACATCTACTCCAGAAGAGAAGGCCCAATTCTGTGGCCAAAGCCATGTCCCTGCCATAACACTGTCAGTGGGAAGTGTGAGAGATGTTCTGGAACCCACATCTTTCTGCCAGCCCCACACGGCCCAGGCAGGACACTGCCTAATGTCTTACTCAGCTCAGTATCCCGTTCCTGAAACCTTCGTTGGGCATGTTGCTGCTGTTACCTCAGGGGCTCCTCCCAGGTCCGTGGGACTGGAGTGGTTTCCAGAACTCTATCCTGCTTATGTTGGACTAGGGGTGCTGCCAAGGAGGCCTCAGCCTTGGAGCTTAGCAGCTCAGATCCCTCCTCTTCCCACTTTGCAGGGCAGGAGCGTCTCGAAAGGTAAGAGAGCATATTTACAAGGGCCGCCCTGCCCGACCAGAGTGCTCTGCCTTTGAAATAAGGGTCAGAATTAGTCACTTTGCTTCAGGTAACTAATTCTCGCCCACACAGTCTACCCCACATTTGACTTGATTGATGGAAGAGAAGTCTTGGTCCAGAGTCAATTTTAATGTTCCTTCTCCCTTCTCCTCCATGAGAGTTGAAGGTTAGACTGGGACAGGCTGCTAATTCAGATAGCAGTTGACTGTCTAGACTGGAGAGAGGCATAGCAGGAATTCAGTGGGTAAGTCACACATGCTGGTGCATGCCTAGGCAGGTGGATCTTTGAGTTCAGGGCCAGCCTGGTCTACAGAGCGAGTTTCAGGATAACCAATGCTGCATAGTCTTGGGGGAAAGGAAGAAAGGAAGGAAAGAAACCCAACGGGTAGGGCTCTAAGGGATGAGTGGCAGGCAGGGAAGCAAGGCCTGTGGGTGCAGAGAGTATGTCCTCAGCTCAGATTTCCTCTGTGTAAGTGCCTCTGAAGCTGTACCTGGAAGTGAGCCCACCTTGGCCAACTAGAGAGACGCTAAGTCAGGGTGCCGCAGGGTTCCCTGCACCCCAAGACTCTGGGCCAAAGGGGGCAGTTTTCTTGAGGTTACACCTTGTGTTTTGAAGTGAGCTACAGGCTTTATGGTTTATCTTTTAAAAACAAACAAATAAAAAAAAACAACTTAATTTCAAGTATGTCTATTAGGGTATAAATATTGAAGACAGACGTAGACTGTGCCGTGCCTGTGGAGGCCGGAAGAGGGCATCAGGTCCTTGGTGCCGGAGTTAGAGGTGGTTGAAAGCTGCTGGATGTAGGTGCTGGGGACTGAACCCAGGTCCTCTGGAAGAGCGGTCAGTGTACAGTCTTCACCACTGCAGCTAGCTCTCCACTGTTTGTTTTGAAGAGACTTTGACCTTGCATGAGTGTGGACTGTATAATTCATTAGAAACCAGTGGGGTTTGGGGGTTTTTTTGGTTGGTTGGTTTTTAAGATTTTTGTTTTATTGTATTTTCAAGATAGGGTTTCTCAGTGCATCCAGCCCTGGCTGTCCCTGACTTGCTTTGAAGACCAGGCTGGCCTTGAGCTCACAGAGATTGCCCTGCCTCAGCCTCCCAAGTGCTGGGATTAAAAGCATGTGCTACCATGCCTGGCTAGGAAGGCTGTTGGTTGGTTGGTTGGTTTGTCTGTTTAATGTAAATATGTGTAAATGGAAGTTCGTGTGCAGTGTGCACCAAAGCATGCAGTTGCCCATGGAAACCAGAAAGGGGTCCAATCCCCAGGAACCACGGTTTTAAAGTAGTCGTAAGTCACCACATGAGTTTTGGGAACCAAACCTGAGCCCTCTGCAAAAGTACCGCGTGCTCTTAACTACTGAGCCCTCTGTCCGTGCCCCAACGTGCTCTTTTCCATTGTTGTATAATATTATCATTTGAGCATTTTTATACCCACAGCAGCTTTCACCACACCTGCTCACCCCGTCCATCTTAATTTATCCTGTATCTGACAAACCAAAAACATCTTAATTTATCCTGTATCTGACAAACCAAAAAGACCAGAAAACCGTGGGCAGGAAAGATGAGCTGTCTGGCTTGAACACGCACGGAGAAATCCGTGGAAAAGAACCCCTCAGCTCGTTTTCTGACTCCTTTTGTTATTCATGTGGCAGAATAAATGGGAAGGTTCTGAGGAGACCTGGGGGGGGGGGTGTCTATGGTAAATAGAGATGACTGTGAGAGGGAAGCAGAGGTATTTCCAGTGCACTCCAGAAGGCAGCACCTCGAATGCTGGCGTGGGTCTCAGCAGTCCTGGGAAGAAGGGTGACACCCCAAGCCCAGTCACTGGTGGGTGGGTCGAAGTCAAAACAGGCATGCTTTCAAACAAACAAACAGTCTTTAGAATATGTTGGCAGGGTTCATCTGACAAATTCATGTGAAAAATGATTTAGGGGCTATGGATGCAGCTCAGTGGTAAGGACATGTGGACATGGGGTTTTAGCATATATGATGCTGGACTCAGGCGACAGTGGGGCAGGGGGTAGAGAACAGAAGAGGTTCTGTATTTGGTTCTGGGTTTGGGGTCCAAGATTATATATATGTAGATGGTCCAGATGTATTTCAGTTCAGAATCTAAAGGTTTTGGTCCACGAATTTCAGGCTATTCAACCTGTAGTAAAAAGTCATGCTTCGCCCTAAGTTCACAGCAGCAAACCGAGGGTTAGCCAGGCCTGGGCACACACAGGGGCAGGCAGAGCAGTCACCCGTGCAAGGCCTCTGTCAGTAAGAGCTTTGGCCTGAGGCAGACTTGACTTCCTGGTGTAGT
Source organism: Mus caroli (assembly GCF_978045245.1). NCBI lineage: Eukaryota > Metazoa > Chordata > Mammalia > Rodentia > Muridae > Mus > Mus caroli. The sequence continues at coordinate 8,463,409 of NW_028227268.1, read as the reverse complement.
TTAACTGCAGCCCTGTGAGGTGCTCATTGATCCACCTGTCGGGCGTGCTTTTCCTGAGGCCCGGTCTGAAGGATGTGCGCCTGCCTGCTGGGGGGAGGGATGGTTCTAGATCAACTGTCACAGTGACTTCTGTTTGGAACCGTAGTTCCTTGGTGGGGACGAAGTTCGGCTGATAGCAGGAGTCTGGAACCCCTGGCGCTTACAACTTCCAGCCTCCCTCTAATGAGACTCTTGGGAGCTGTGCACAAAGGTGAGGACGGTGTTACTGGCTCTTGGTTCTCTTGCTGGCTCCAGGCCTGTGGAGAGGGTTCTCAGCTGTAGGCTGTTTAACCAAGGCAGAAGAAAAGAGGAGCGGCTGTCATTCTGTCTGGTTCCATTTTGGAATCAGGCATCAGTAGTCAGAACCCCAGAGCTGGCAGAGCAGCAGCTCCTGTTTATTAATTATGCAGCTTTCACTTCAAACCCACCCTGTCACACATCCCCAGCCATCCCTCCCCTTTCCTTCCCTCCCCTCCCTCCCCACAGTGATCAATGAAGGCAGTAGTTAACCAAGCCTATTTCTCTCCATCACTCGAGTTTAACCCAGCTCCCAGTGTGGGAACAAGTGGTCTGAACTTAGTCAAATCCTTCACAGCTTAGTCCTGCTGTCTATTGAATTAACATGTTGCCTATGGAAAGGTAAAAGTATATCTATAGTTTGAATAGGGCAGTCTTACATAGGTATCTAAGTTCTGTGAGTTAGAGCTAGCAGGGCGACTGAATAATGTGTATCTACTGGGCCCCAGCCCCGCTGCTAACCTTGTATGTGCCTTGCCTCTATTTGCACAGGGTGGGTGCAGTGCAACACCACCATAAAGAAGAGTGGTGTCGGTGGCCTCACGATGCTCTTTGCTGGCTACTTTATCCTGTGCTGTAACTGGAGCTTCAAGCATCTGAGTAAGCCTCGTAACCAGTAGCTTTAGTGACTAGTCGCCGCCCCTTGGGCTCTGGAGGTCAGCTGTCACTGGGGCTCTGTGGAGTCCATTAAAGGTCTTTGCAAGATCTGACTTATGTTTACATGATCTTTCTCACTGCCCAATAGTGATGTCGGTGGTGGACTGTAGGGCTTGGCTTTGTTTGTTTTCCCTACTTTAAACTATTCCCTGCTAGGAGGAAGGGGTCCCCCTTAGTGCCTTAGAACCCCTTTTTCACAGTGGAACAGAAGGGCTTTATGCTGTGAGAGAGAGCAGGAGAAAGAACAGTCCTGTGCTTAAGACACAGCAGCTTCATTCTTTTGATCTTTGGGTCTCCCTATGCAGGCTAGGCTAGACCTACACTCAACGCTCCTGCCCTGGCCTCTGGCCCTTAGCTCTCATTCCTTCCTCAGACTGTAAGCTAGGATGGCAGGCCTATGCCACCAAACCTGGCTAGACTCTGGCTACTTTTTACATTTTTTAATTCATTAGTTTTTACTTTACATGTGTATGAGTGTTTTGCCTGCATGTATGTCTGTATACCAAGTATGTGCCCAGTGTCCATGGAGACCAGAAAAGGGCATCAGATCCCCTGGAATGGAGTTACAGCTTTTAGCTGCCTTGTACGTGCTGGGAACCCAACAGGACCTCTGGAAGATCCACCAAGTGCTTTTAACTGCTGAGCCATCTCTCCAACCCCTGAGTCTGACTTCCTTCATCCAGACATGATAGCGCATGCCTATAATCCCATCATTCAATAGGTTGAGGCAGGAGGGTACAGAATTAAAAGCCAGTTTGGGGTACATGATACCCTGCCTTCAAAAACCAAACCATGGCACCTGTGTAATTATGGTTAGGCTCATACAAAATCTTAACCTGGAGGAAAGTGCCCAGATTTCTTTTCCCATAATTCAAGATAACTTTTGTTCATTTAAGTAATATAAAAACAGGTCTGGAGCTGGAGAGATGGCTCAGTTATTCAGAGCACTTGTGGCTCTTACACGGGGTCCAGGTTCAGATCCTAGCATCCATGTGGCAGCTCACAGCATGAATAACTCCAGTGCCAGGGAATCCAACACCCTCTTGTGCCTTCACCAAGCACCAGGCTTGCATGTGGTGCACGCACAGACAATACACACAAAACTCCTATTTAATAAGTCCCTTAATGTTTAAAAAAGAAGAGACCCTTACAGTTTAAAAAGAAAAAAGCTCATAGTTCATAGGAGACTACCCCAAAAAGTTTAATATTTTTCTATAAATTAAGAGGTAGCAGGAGAGCTGGGTGGTGGTGGCGCACACCTTCAATCCCAGCACTTGGGAGGCAGAGGCAGGCAGATTTCTGAGTTTGAGGTGAGCCTGGTCTACAGAGAACAGATCTTCCAGGACAGCCAGGGCTACACAGAGAAACCGGCTGAACCATTCTGAGGAGCTCTTGGCTCCTGCTGTTTGGTAGCAGTCATGCAGACACAATGTGTTTGTGTTGAGACAGGGTCTGACTGTCCGAGCTTGAGCTGGAGTACTGCTGCCATTAAGCACCTGACTTGGGTGTTCTGGTTTGGTTTTGTTTTGTTTTGTTTTTTAATCTCTAAAGATGGAAGCTGAATGTTCTTAGGCCCAAGAAGATTTCTAAGTTTATGAAACAAAAAATATTTTAGGGGCTGGTGAGATGGCTCAGTGGGTAAGAGCACCCGACTGCTCTTCCGAAGGTCCAGAGTTCAAATCCCAGCAACCACATGGTGGCTCACAACCATCCGTAACGAGATCTGGCGCCCTCTTCTGGAGTGTCTGAAGACAGCTACAGTGTACTTACATATAATAAATTTTTAAAAAAAAAAAATATTTTAAAAAGTGATTTATCTAAGTAAAAGATAGAAATAGCCAGTAAGCTGTGCCCTTCCTGGTCCTCATGTTTGTCTCTGTTTGTCCCAAGAGCTGCAGCGCTGGCGTAAGTAATGGCGAGCATGTCCGGGAGCCACAGAGAGCGACAGAGACAACCGAGAGCAGAAGAAACACTTTACATTTGTACCAGGTCACAAAGGGTGCAAATAATAAAACTGCTGAAGTCACACTTTTCTTCCTTTTCTTCTTCTTCTTCTTCTTTTTAAGCGGGAGGACAATTTTATTAGCGTTTCAGAGGAGAAATGGGGCAGGCGGGCTGTAAGCCTGGGCAGCTGCTGCAAGGGTGAAGAGTAGAGCTGTCACACTTGGTCTGGCTTTTGTTTTTAAGGCAGGCTTACACTATGTAGCCCTGGCTGGCCCACAGAGATCCCCCTGCAGAGGGCTGGGATTAAAGGTGCTGGCCACTAGGCTGAGTGTAAGCCATGCTTCCACAACACCCGTTCCTCACTGAAGCGAGCCAGGGCAGGAACTGATACAGAGGCCCTGGAGGGAGCTGCTTACAGCCTTGCTTTCCATCGCTTGCTCCGCCTGCTTTCTCCTTAAACCAGGGACACCGCCCACCGTGGGCTATCATCAGTCTCTGATCAAGAAAATGCCCTACAGGTTTGTCCACAGCCTGATCTTAGGGAGGTATTTTCTCAACTAAGATTCCCTCATCTCTGAAGACTCTAAGGTGTCAGGTTGACAAAACTATCCAGCACAAAACACCTTTTTTTTCTCAAATGCTCTGTGCAGTAGTTGAGAAGCCACCACCCTGACACCTCTTATATGTAAATACAGAGGTAGCCCTCAGGGAAAGCTTTGTTGCCTGGGTGACCGTGGTTTACTGTGGCAGGTGGGATTCTGGTTAGATGTGGCAATAGTTTAATGGCCCATCATGCCCTGAAGGGTGTCATCTCACCAGGGTTAGGACCAAGGCAGGAGCCTGTGTCAGTAATAGGAACTCACCTGATATGATGACATAAACCTCAAATCACAACACTCAAGTGTGTAGAAAACTGGGTTTTTTTTTCCAATAACACAAAGCATTTAACTATTAAAAAAAATAAATGGGGGCTAGAGAGATGGCTCAGCACTCGTTGCTCTTGTGGTGGACCTGGGTTGGATTTCCAGCACCCACATGGCAGCTCACAACCATCTGTAACTCCAGTTCCAGGAAATGTGACATTCTTTTCTGACCTCCAAGGGCAGGCCCCAGGTGTGCACATACATGCAGACAAAAACACACATACACAAAATACAAAAATAAGCAGATTTAGGGTAGGGTTTGACTCCCCAGGACACACATGGTGGAGGGACAGAACCAATCCCACACGCTATTCTCGGACCGCCACTAAAATGTGGTATGCATGTGCACACATACAGTGAATCAGAGCCTGGGGGTGTAGCTCAGAGCCTCGCATTTCCCTAGCATCCATGAGGCCCTGGGTATGATCCCCAGCATCAAGAAAATCAACACCGGCCAGGCGTGGTGGCGCACACCTTTAATCCCAGCACTTGGGAGGCAGAGGCAGGCGAATTTCTGAGTTCGAGGCCAGCCTGGTCTACAAAGTGAGTTACAGGACAGCCAGGGATACACAGAGGAAACCCTGTGTCTACCCCCCTCCTCCCCCCCCCCAAAGAAAAGAAAACACCAACTCTTTGAGCCAGGCACAGTGAAACACACCAGTTATCCCAGCACGGGATGATGCTGAGGTGGGAAGATCCCAAGTTCATGGCCAGCCTTAGTAACATAGTAAGCACTTGTCTCACAAGCTGTTTAAAGATTAATGTAGCTCAGTGTAAGAGTCCCTGGGTTTGGTTCCCTCGCATCACAGAAATAACTACAATGGAACTGGATATGTGACCATCACTTGGGAATTAGAGACAAGGTCACCATTGGCAACTGACTGAAGTTGAGGACAGCCTCGGCTACATGAGAACCCTGTATCAAGAAAGCCAAATGTATTTAACATGTTATTCATAGTCTATCTTAGAGTTAATGAGAAAATCATATGTCACCATTCTTCATGAAAGGTTAAAATAAATAAATAAGACAGCTGAGCGGATCATCCCCTCTTCCTCAGACAAGTGGCTGGTCACACTACCAGGCAGGTGGTTTATGTTCCCTGAGCTTCCTCACTGAACTCTTTTTTTTTTTTTTTTTTTTTTTATAATTTTATTTATTCATTTATTATATGTAAGTACACTGTAGCTGTCCTCAGACACTCCAGAAGAGGGAGCCAGATCTCGTTAAGGATGGTTGTGAGCCACCATGTGGTTGCTGGGATCTGAACTCCTGACCTTCGGAAGAGCATTCGGGTGCTCTTACCCACTGAGCCATCTTACCAGCCCCTCACTGAACTCTTAAGTGGGGCCGACTTGATCCTCCCTGCAAAGCTGTGTGGCTGGTCAGTCCAAGAAGGGAGGCCTGGGGGCTGGAGAGATGACTCAGCGGTTAAGAGCACTGACTGCTCTTCCCAAGGTCCTGAGTTCCAATCCCAGCAACCACAGGGTGGCTCACAACCATCTGTAATGAGATCTGACGCCCTCTTCTGGTGTGTCTGAAGACAGCTTCACTTATGTATAATAGTAAATAAATCCTAAGATACTATGACCAAGGTCGCTTATCGGAGAAAGAACTTAAGGGGACTTCCAGGTGAGTCCATGACCATCATGGTGGGTGGGGGTTACGACAGCAGACAGGCAGCCACGGCTGGGAGCTCCCATCTTGAGACACCACTGGGCAGAGAGAGGCAGAGGATTGAATCCTACTGACACTTCCTCCACCAAGGCCACGCCTCCTAGTCCTTTTCAAACATTTCCACAAACTAGGACAACCAGGCATTCAAATACATGAGCCTACGAGGGCTGGTCTCATCCAGCCCACTGCAGGGACTCATTAGGTCCTACAGCCGTCCACACTTGGACCAGGTAAGATTTGGGTGCACGCTGGTGCCAGGTGTCCTACAGGTTTGCTGTATGTACTAGGTCACTCTACTGTAGGACAGCCCTGTGGTGTGGCTGCTTGTGTTCTAGCATGAGGAAGCAGGCTAGGGGAGGCAGTTTTCCTACATAGCCAAGATTTAACGTGGCTTAGGGTAGATTGAAGTGGTATCGGAACCAGCTACCCAGCCCCCTGAGCCTGTCTTGTACATCACCTCAGCAAAGCCCTCAGGCTGAAGGAGACCAGACAACCACGCTCCACCTGTTCCTTCTGCGGGCTGCCCTTTTCTATCCTCTTTTTGTCTTTTGAGACAGGGTTTCTCTGTGTATCCTTGGCTGTCCTGAAACTCACTCTGCAGACCAGGCTGGCCTTAAACTCAGAGATCTGCCTCCGAAGTGTTGGGACTAACTAAAGGCATACACCACTCCTGCCTGGTCTTTTTCTGTAATCTTATAAAAGGTCCACTTAACTGCCCACTCCTTCCCAGGGGATTAAGTAGCATTGTGTCTGCTTTGTCATGGGATAGGCTACTGGCCTGGTCACCACCTTACCTCAGGAGGATAAGCCTTTTCCGTGTGCCTACTGCCTAATCCCCCATGGGGTTTAATCTTCAGTGTCAGCTTGGCTGCAGTGACCTAGGAGATACACCTCGGTGTGTTTGTGAGGCTTAGCTGGGTGGAGAAGACAGGCCACGGATAGGTGAACCATCTCTATGTACTGTGATCCCAGACTGAATTTTAAAAGAAAAACCAAGAAGGAAGCTGTCCGTTTTCTTTTTCTGTGCTTCCTTGACTGGATTCGATATGACCAGCCAGTTCACACTCCCACCACGGTTTTCCTGTTGTGATAGGCAGTGTCCTCTCAAAGCAGGAGCACAGAACAACCCCCCCCAACCCCCCCCCACCCCCGTGAGTTGGATGTTTCTCACAGCATCAAGAAAAGGAATCAATGCAACTACACAGAACACACAGTATATTCTCAAGTATAAATAAGCTGTACAGGCAAACAGCTGTCAAACTAAAAGCAATCGTTGGATCAGATCGCCCGTTTTCAGGAGCACTTGAGGCCGTAGACCCGGAGCAGTCTGCGGGAGCGTGGGAGCCGAGCATGGGATGTCGACTGACTGACTCTGTAGAGTTCATGGCTTCAAGTGCACTTTGTTCTCCTGGCTCATGAATGGCTCCTCCCTTCCACAGTCAGCTGACCTCGGATCCTGCTGTATGATTGGCATCTCGGGCATGTGCAGGATAAATGGAAATAAGCCAGGTAGAGGAGGCTCTTTCTGCATCCTGCATCTCATTACGGTGATGGCGCTCACTGGACCACTGGGTACAGAATACCCTGGGGAGGCCATGGAGCCAGCTCTTACCTAAGAGAACATCCAGCTCCCTCGCCGCAGGCTAGGTTTTGATGGCTCCAACAGGTACAGCTTACTTCGCTGGCATGGTGGCCTGGGTTTTGAAGATAAAGGAAAAAGCAAGCTTAAAAAAAGGTCATGGTTGGTTTTGTCTTTGGTTTTTGAGACAGTTTCTCTGCCTTCACTGTCCTGGATTTCGTTCTGTAGGCCAGGCTGGCCTCCAACTCACAAAAATCTGCCTGACTCTGCCTCCCAAGTGCTGGGACTAAAGGTGTGTGCGACCACTGCCCGGCTAAGGTCACGCCTTTTCATAAATTCTCAGAAGAAAAGTCCCCACTTGTCCAGAGAACCGCAGGATGGTTTTCTAGAATGTCTTGGCTTCTCCGGCCTCACAGCTCAGGAGGCTGAACCTGGGAGAACCTTGTAAGAACAATGGGTTGAGACCAGCCTGGAAATAATAGCAAGATCTGGACCCAAAAGAGAAGCTTAAGATTCACGTTCGGCTCCCATGTTTCAGAGAAGGTGAAGGTGGCTCTGGACCTGCAAAGGTTCACAGAGTCAAACAGACAAGAAAATAAAAGGGTTCTGCTCTCTCACCTAGCTTTCTGGTGTAATTGCGTTTTCTTTTTGAAACCAGGTCTCACGGAGCGGAGGCTTGCCTCTCTACATAGCCAAGGAGGACTTTCAACGTCCGGACCGCCTGCCTCCAGTTTGAATGCAAACAGGAATCAAGCTCTTAATGCCTGCTAAGCAAGCATTCTACCCATGGAACTATAGCCTGGACCACTGATGATTTGTTTAGTTAAAGAGAAGAAGAAGGGGGCTGGTGAGATGGCTCAGTGGGTAAGAGCACCTGACTGGTCTTCCGAAGGTCCAGAGTTCAAATCCCAGCAACCGCATGGTGGCTCACAACCATCCGAAATGAGATCTGACTCCCTCTTCTGGAGTGTCTGAAGACAGCTACAGTGTACTTACATAAAATAAATAAATCTTTAAAAAAAAAAAAGAGAGAAGAAGAAAAAAATCACAGTTCAGGACAAACTGTGGGCTAACTCATAAAGGTACGGTTTTCATTATTATTATTATTTTACATTTTACTTATTTATCTTGAGATGGGGGTCTCACTATGTAGCCCTAGTGTACATGGAGCTCAGAGATCCACCTGCCTCTGCCTCCTCAGTGCTGGGATCTAAGATATGCACCACCACACTCAGTAGCTCCTTTTTCTTTTGAGACAGAGAGTCTCACTTTGTAGCCCTGTCTGGGCTGCCTGGAGCTCGCTATGTGGAGGCTATGTGCCTCAGACTTGCTCCAGTTCTCCAGACTGCCTGCTGCACGATGGGATTGCAGGCATGTACCCTCCCCACCGACCCCCAATCAGGCCCTGTGTTCTCTCAGTTCACGTCCCTGAACAAGGAAGTGCTCTCCCTGCCCAGTGGGCTCCTTCACCTACCTAAGGTGCAGGGTGTGCCCTTGAGCTGCAGGCCTGAGGCAGGCTCCACCTCCTCTGACCGTGGACCACGGGCTTTGCCTGGAAAGGGGACACCAGAGTGTTGCCAGTAGAAGTTGTTGAATCCCATGGCTGGTTGACAGGCTGTGGCTAGAGTGAAATCAGGAGGAAACCGTGTTACAGAGACACTCTGTATAGACATGACCACCTAAATACCCATAGTTTTAGGAATCTTTGGTTGGGGGGGTTGGGGGGGTTTGTTGGTTTGTTTGTTTTGTTTTTTGACATGAGATTTGTTTTGGGGAAATTGCCTTGTTTTGCTGTTCCCAGAATATCTTTTCTTTTTTAAAAATTTTAATTAGTTCTTTGAGAAATCCTATTCACACAGACATACAATTTTATTTCTGAGACATTATGCCATTTAATCGAGGCTAGCCTCCATCTCCCGGATGTAGCCAAGGCTGGCCTTGACCTGAATCTCCTGCCTCTACCTCCCTCAGTTCTATTTATAATGTTAATTACCCAAGTATGCCTTAGAAGGCGTTACCTGCTCAGTAGAAAGACAGGAGTTTAGCTGGCCTCACATTTCTGCAAGCAGGGGCCTCAGACCTGGAAGCTGTGTCCACTGACCTTCTGGGCAGGACCTTGTGCTCCAAGTGGACATGCAGTATGGTCACAACGTGGGCAAGGAAGCTGGGAAAGCCCAGCTCCATTCATGGCAACTGCTTTCTTTTTTTTTTTTTTTTTTTGGAGGGGGGGGGGGCGTGTTGAGACAGGGTTTCTCTGTGTAGTCCTGGCTGTCCTGGAACTCACTTTGTAGACCAGGCTGGCCTTGAACTCAGAAATCCGCCTGCCTCTGCCTCCCAAGTGCTGGGATTAAAGGCGTGAGCCACCACCGCCCGACTGACAACTGCTTTCATCAGGATCTCTGCTCATCTCATGAGGATGCTCACCTCCAAGATCAGGCCCCACCCAACACTACTGCCCAGAGGAAATACAGCCAGGGACTGAGTTGGTGATCTTAATACATTCAAACCATCATGGGCAATGTATGCATGAGGCTGGTGCTGGTCCAGTAAAGCTGCTAGAACCCTGGAAAGGCCATCCCACACCACAAAACAGTCTTCTCGTTTCCCTGCAACCTCCTAACAGTTTGTTTTCTAACTGAGTATGTATGTATGTGTTTGGGGTTGATATGTGCAAGTAGTGCATGCAGGTGCTCACAATGGTCAGAGGAATCAGATCCCCTGGGTGCTGGGACTAAACTGGGCTTCTGTAAGAGCAGTACCCGCTCTGAACCACTTCTCATGCCCTCCTCGCAGCCTCTTATAAACTGTTCACATCGCCCTAGTTATCGAAAGCCGTTATCCAGGAGTGGTGGCACACACCTTCATCCCAGCACTGGGGAGGCAGAGGCAGGTGGATCTCTGAATTCCAGGCCAGTCTAGTTTACACAGCAAGTGTCCCAGGCCAGCTAGGCCTCAACTAAATCTAAATAGTAAGACGCTTATCTCTAAAAAGAGAGGGGTTGAGAGTGAGGGGAGAAGGAGGGAGGGAGAGCAAGCAAGCATAGAGAGGCTAAGGATGCTCGTGTGTAGCTCTGGAACACCTGCCTGGCTACTGAGGACCCTTGGTTTACTGAGGTGTGGTCCGGAGAGCATGATTAGCCTGCTGAGCCTTGAAGTGAATTCTCACTGATGCGTGGTAACCATGGGGATAAGATGTTTCCCCCTCGGGACCAGGAAAATATATGACTCGTCATAGCTTTCATTCAGAAAGCTGGCTTTGGACCACGTGTCCTGATTTGTCTGTCAGTGAACCCCACTGGTGTGGGATGCCCAGATGGCTCGGTTGGTAAGAGCAGTTAGTTGCAGGGGCGCCTGACGGCCTGAGTTCTACCTTCAGGACCCAGACGGCAGAGAACCAATTGTTCCAAGGTGTCCTCTGACTTGCAGACATTCACGGTGGCAAGTGTGCATGTACATATATACACAAAGAAATAAAAATAACAAGGAAGAAAGGAAAGCATCCCCATGTTACCCAGCTAAAGAAAAGGAAGGAAGGCAGGCCTCTCTGGGTGACCCTTCCAGGTACAGATATCATGGGCTGAGAGAGGCTGAGAGGAGCTACCGCATGCAGGTGCATGGTGAAAGAGTGGGGTCTCCTGAGATAGTATAGCTCGAGAAAGCACAGACAGGTATGGGGGCCAAAAGAGAGAGGCCCTCATGTGAACAGCGGAGCGCTGACTTACCTTCACATTACTGGGATGGAACGGAGGACTCATCTTAGGGCTGAGGGGAGGAGAGGGAGACATAGGAGGGGGGGGCGAGTGTGTGTGTTAGAGTGAGCTCTAGCCTGCTAGCCCTGCTCATTAGCATACTTAACACCAGCCTACTGTTTCTACTCATGTCTAGAACAGCCTGGGAGAGGTAAGCCCCACCCCCACCTGCACCCCTTCCTGAGAGTACATGTTAACAGGGAAGGCTGGAGCCCACTCAGCCAATAGGACCCAGACCTCCAGGGTGGGGCAGCAGCGAAAATCCCTAGGGAGACACTTGCTAGATGACCTCCCACCAAGGGCAAAGGGAATCACGTCAGGATCTAGATCCAGAAGGTAGGGGCCAGCACTCCGGTGGATTGGAGACTAGAAGGATCATACTTACTGCCCAAATTGGCACTTAGGTCCCTTGGGGCAGAAGCCGGTGAAGTAGTTGGGACACAGTACTTGATGAGCATGGCGGTATTTACACAGGGGACCTACTAGACAAAGAGCAAATGGCCGCAAGGGTCTGCTTCACCCAGAGGGAAGAATACATGAATAGCTATGAGGAAAAGCTTAGGCTGTGGCAGGCTCTCCACTGGAGATGGGGTGGGTAAGGGACATTACTGATGTCCCTAAAGCCAGAGAAAGATAGGGGCAGAGACCTTGGCTCAGGTAAGGGCTGGACATGTGGTTCGATGGTAAAGCACAGGTGGGCCATGCTCCAGACCCTGGGTTCCATCCGCAACAATTGCCTTCCTCCAGCATAAAGCGGGTACTGGATGGTGAGCATGCTCAAGCCACTCCCAACCCAGTGCTAAGACGCTCACCCGGAGACCCACGGGACACATGTGATAAGACCCAGAGACCCATGGGAACACAACCTTCTAAGTTTGCAGGGAAGAGAGGGAGACAGGGAAAGGGTGGAACTTAGGTGGCATTCAGCACCTGGGAGCTGTCTCTCTCATGGACTAGACTTTCTACTAGTCTTCTCAGCCGAGGTCCCACATCCACCCGCTGAGAATAGGGTGTGAATCTCACAGCCTTCCCTGGGAAGCCTGTCATGCCGACACCAGGCTGAGTCTCCCAATGTCTCAGATTTCTCCACCGGCATACAAGCCTTGGACCTCAGAAAGGCTTTCCACTGGGGTAGTTATATGGCCCAGTTTCATGGGGAACTTTACTCCTTGTTTGCTGAGCATCTCCATCGGGAACACCCGCATCCCTCTGGGCATCCTATCCCTGTCCCACAAGCTCTCACCTTCCTTGCAGAACCCTTGGTTATACCACGGGCAGTCCTGGAGCTTGGGAACTGGCTTCAAGTGGAGGAACAGGCATTCCTTGTTGCTGCAGTTCCCTGAAAAGCCCATCGGTCTTTTGTCTATAACCAGGTTCACACTTCCACAGCCCCGCCCTGATTTACCTTGACCCTGCCATGGAATCGTCTTCCCCCTGTCACCATCTTTGAAAGGCCTCTAACACTAAAAGGGGAAGTTACCTTCTGGTCATCTATCTCAACTAGAAACACGCTACCATTTCAGAGTCCCAGGAAGGGCAGGGGTGTTTTGCAGGAAGTACCACGGGCAGAGTAGAGGTTCTATTTGGGCCCCAGGGAACCTTTCAGAAGGACTGCGTTAGGGGTGAGCTTGGGCTGGGTTGTGTCTCTGCGGTGAACCAAGCCTTATTCAGCTGCATTTCTACGAGGCAGCAGCCTTGGAGGCACAGGCCGCCTGCAACTGCCAAACAAGGATCTTAAGTTAGATCAGAAGAAGACAGAAGACTGTGATCTGTCCTGTCTCCTTTCACAAAAGGGCTTACTGGCACATCCTAGGCCATCTTAGTGTTTCTGGACTCAAAACTACCAGTCTGTCCTGCTGGGCTGCACATTGCTGTTCCAGCTCTTGGCCAGCAGGTGGCAGCAACACTCCAGCCTGCACTCCCATCTTTTGCACAAGCCTTTACTCCTTTCAGTCCTGACAGTTACTAAATGCTCTTTCCTGCGCTGCCAGGCCTCAACAATGTGTGTGCGTGTGCATGTGCGTGCACATGTGCATGCCCGTGAGTTTGTTGAGCTTATTTACAGAGCATGGGTAAGGTGTTGCTTACAGAAGTTAACGGACTCCAAAACGGAGGGATCTCCACCAAGTCTCAGCCCACCACAGATGGCAACTATGGATAGATGCTGCATCATGGAGTCAACCCCTTTCAGCTGGTCTCCTCGTGTACACTACGCATCTCCCAAGACCACTAGCAGTTCAGTAGTATTTTTAGAATAGACACCGAAGCAGAGCATGGTGGTACATGCCTCTAGAGTCTAATTCCAGCCCTTGGGAGGCAGAAGCTGACAAATCTCTTAAGTTTGAGGGCAGCCTGGTCTGCATAGCAAGTAGGGGTACTGGAGGTGTGACCAAGAAGAATGAGGGATGATACACACACGCATACACATATATTTTAAAGACAACTGCCTCCTAGGTTCCAGGATTAAAGGCATGTACCACCTAGCATATAATTATGCTTTTTGTAATATTAGAGGTATTCACCCACTGTTAAGAGCAAAACCTTAGGGCTGGTGAGATGGCTCAGTGGGTAAGAGCACCCGACTGCTCTTCCGAAGGTTCAGAGTTCAAATCCCAGCAACCACATGGTGGCTTACAACCATCCGTAACGATATCTGGCGCCCTCTTCTGGAGTGTCTGAAGACAGCTACAGTGTACTTACATATAATAAATAAATAAATCTTTAAAAAAAAAAAAAGAGCAAAACCTTAGATTGCAAATCACGATCGTGAGCTTGCACATCTGCGCATAAATTACTTGACTGCAAAAGTGGTCCCATGCAGGACCACATCTGCTCATCAAACCCGGGGACTCGGGGTTGAAAGATTAAAGGGCTATTTCTAAGTGAAAATGCTTTAGGCAGTGACTTACGGGGACCAGCCTCCAGATAAACTTTGTTTATTCTAGAAAGACATTCAAGCACCCTCATGAACTGCCAGAGGTGCTGGCTGGCTGCTGGCTGGCTCCTTGGAGAAGGCAGTCTGGAACGCTGGACTGGGACGAACTTCCCCTGCCCTGAGAAAGACTTTGCCCCTTCAAGGTACCCAGTGTTATGAAATATAATTCACACCCCCATCTGATAAATTTCTCCACAGGTGAAATGAGCCAGTTAGATTTATATTAAACACAGGTTTATCGAGAAGCTGCTCTCAGGTGGGTAAGTTCACTGGAGCCAAGGAAGGAGGCTAGAGAAATCACCATGGGGAGGAGGGAGGGGGAGGAGGGAGGGAGGGGAGGAGGGATGGAATGAAAGGGGTGGTAAGAGTGAGGCCAGGACCTGGCCTCGACAGAAGCTGGAGGAGACCTGACCACACAAGGTAATTTTAGGGCCCAGACTTCTAAACCTTGTGGCTTTATTTACACAGTGACCTTCTCTTTCCAACAAGTGATGCAGGATGCCCCCTTTGGGAGGTACCATGACATTTTCATCTAAAATAAAAGTTATAAAGAGCAGGCGAGTAGGAAGAAGACGGCGGGGGTGGGGGCGGGGAACCAGTGAGCATTCCTGGTGGCAGTACCAAAAGCCTCTCCTTTGGGGAGGCCTGGCCTGGGCCCAACAGGGACTGAGAGGTGCTCCGTTCCAGGCTATTCCTGACAGTCATCTGGGGGTGACTAGCCAGGCCTGGCGTGGGGAACAGGATCCCATTGCTTTCCCTTTGCGGTAACTGTCACTGAGACTAACAGGCCGCAGGCTTGGCACGGGCTTGGCTCTGCAGCCTTTATTTATTTTTATTTCTTGTTTCTTGAAGGATTTTGTGTGTATGTGTCTGGATGTTTTGCTTGCATGTTGTGTGTGCATAATGTGTGTGGCAGGCGAGGGGTCCAGAAGAGGGCATCAGATCAGCCCCGGAACAGGAGTGACAGGCAGTTGGGGGCTGCCTTGTGAGTGCCGGGAACCAAATGCAGGTTCTCTGGAAGAATAACAAGTGCTTGGAACACTGAACCAGCTCTCCGGCTCCTTGTTGGCTTCATTTTGAAACAGGGTTTGGCTGTAGAGCCCTGGATGGCCTGACACTTACTATGGCCTCAAACTCAGAGATCGGCCTGCCTCCTGAGTGCTGGGGCTAAAGGTGTGCACCACCATACTTGAATGCTAACTTTTATTTCCTTTCTTGTTGTTAGACAAGGTCTCCTGTAGTGCAGCCTAACCTTGAACTCCTCTGTAGCTGAGACTGGCCTTGAATCCCTGATTCTCCTGCCTCAGCCTCCCTAGTCCCAAGATTAGAGGGGTGCCCCACCATATCCAGCCTTGGTTGTATTTTCTTAGGGTTCAGAGAAGCAGACAGCTTAGGCTCAGATAAGGCTGGACTTCTGGGGCACACCTGACTACCAGATTCCTTTCCTACCCCACCCTAAAGCCCTCCATCATCCCCTACAAACCAGGAGAGGCATTACCGAACTTGGAGTGGAAATAGCACACGGGCATCTTGCTGACGTCATACTGGTGCAGGAAGTTGCAGCAATCACTCTTACGGCAGAGGCCTCGAAGCCAGTGTTTGCATACCACCAGCTTCTCGCCCTGCTCATGCCGGAGCGGGCACAGCATCCCTGCGGAACGAGACACCTGTTGTAGGCCCCACCTAACTTGCCTGGGGGATTTCGCAGGGCCTGGAAGGCGACTTCTCCTCCTCCTCCTCACCTCTGTCATCTCTAGGTCCCATCACCCAGACACTACCTAGAACAGGCTGGAAGAGGGGTCAGAGGACCACGATGGGCAAGAGGATATCTTAACAGAACCTCCAGGCTGCCTTTCCCTTGCGAGAGTAGTCGCCTTACCGGTACCATGGGCCTACCCAGCCCAGCTCTTGGCATACTGTAAATGCTTGTTGGGTTCATGACTTTCACAGGGAGGGAAATATTCTGGATTTGTTTATTCCTTATTAAATAATAACAATAATAGAGCTGGAGAGATGGCTCAGCGGTTAAGAGCACTGACTGCTCTTCCAGAGGTCCTGAGTTCAATTCCCAGCAACCACATGGTGGCTTACAACCATCTGTAATGGGATCGGACATCCTCTTCTGGGGTGTCTGAAGACAGCTACAGTGTACTCATATAAATAAATCTATGAATTAAAAAATTCTTTTGGGCTGGTGAGATGGCTCAGCACTGACTGCTCTTCCGAAGGTCATGAGTTCAAATCCCACCAACCACATGGTGGCTCACAACCACCCATAATGAGATCTGATGCCCTACTCTGGTGTGTTTGAAGACAGCTACAGTGTACTTATGTATAATAGTAAATTTTTAAAAATTCTTATGAGCCGGGTGTGGTGGTGCACGCCTTTAATCCCAGCACTCGGGAGGCAGAGGCAGGCAGATTTCTGAGTTCGAGGCTAGCCTGGTCTACAGAGTGAGTTCCAGGACAGCCAGAGCTACACAGAGAAACCCTGTCTCAAAAAACCAAAAAAAAAAAAAAAAAAAAAAAAATTCTTATGTGGGTGTGTGTATACATGTATGTACGTGCTTGCGTGCCAGAGCCCTCAGAGATCAGAAGCGCCATCAGATCCCCTAGAACCGCAGACAGTTGTGAGCTGCCAGGTGGCTGCTGGGAACTGAACCAGGGTCCTCTGCAAGAAAAGCAAGTGCCTGTAAATGCTGAGTCATCTCTCTTAGTCTTTGAAACAAGGTCTCGAGTAGCCCAGGCTGGTCTCAAATTCACTATGTTTCCAAGAATGAGCTTGGAATTCTGACCCTTCTGCCTCCAACTTCGAAGTGCTGAGACTACTGGCCTGCATCGCCAGCGGGAGATGACGAGCTTGCTGCAGGCTAGGCAAATGATCTACCCACGCACGGCAGGCCTCCTTGGCGTGAGTTCATGACTTCAAATATTAAGGACAACACAGGCATGAAATGGGTGACTCGAACAGTGGCCAGACACTAGAAACATTACATTTGACCACCTCGGTATCTTCATTCAGGAGACACTGCCACTGGAAGGGAGGGCTATGTCTTAGCAAGGCTTGTTTCCATGCGTGACAAGGACATCCTCTTTGAATGCCCCCTGGCCTGCCTGCATGACTCTCTCTCTCTGTCTCTGTCTCTGTCTCTGTCTGTCTCTCTCTCACACACACACACACACACACACTCCTGGCTGGCCATTCCTTGGGCTCTGGCTTTCCTCAGTAGCAGCTTTCTCTTTGAGCTTTCTCTTTTCACTCAGTCTGTAATGGACCTCGAAGGTTCTGCTTTCCCAGGGCCTGGATGGCCAGTGAGCTCCTTTTCTTCTCATGCAGTCATCCAGAACAGGCTCCAGGTCCTCTCTGCCCCACCCCCTGCCTCCTGACTTATAGGAACAGAATATTAAGGATCTCCAAGGCAGGCCCCTTAAGACTCTCTTCACCTGAATCCATAGCCCGGATTCAGGGGGAATTTTTTTTTTTTAAAGATTTATTTATTTATTATATGTAAGTTCACTGTAGCTATCTTCAGAAACTCCAGAAGAGGGCGCCAGATCTCGTTACGGATGGTTGTGAGCCACCATGTGGTTGCTTGGATTTGAACTCTGGACCTTCGGAAGAGCAGTCGGGTGCTCTTACCCACTGAGCCATCTCACTAGCCCCAGGGGGAATTTAAAACACTACTGTTAGGGGTTATTTATACCACTGTATGTTGCTATTGGAGGAACCTCAAAGTGACCTCCGATCCAGAAAAGAAGACCAGTAGCCAGAGTAGGGTTCAAATCAGAGACTTCTGTCATAAACTAGCTAAGATATGTCGTCGCACAGGTGAGCAGCCTTGAGCAGATAATAATAAGACCGTAGTTAGGAATTGAGTGTGTGAGCCTTGTGTGGTGACCCTCAGCATAATAAAATACAACTTCTGTGGTACCAACTACACTTGGCTACCTTCTTGCTCATGACAGAGGCTGAATCCTATCTAGTCCAGGAGCCAAGCTCACACTACGTCCTAGTCCCCAGCTGAACCCGGCATGGTCCCCACAGCCATTCCTGTCCTGGCCCAGCCCAGGCCTGACTCACTCACCTTTCCCACAGAGCCCTTTAGCGAAGAAGTTGCACACAGCTGAACTGGACTCTGGAGAAAGAAATGGGAGGAGAAGGTGGCGTTCCCAGAGCTGGAGCCTTGCGGCAAGTCCCACCTAAGCCTCCGGGCTTGGAGCTGCGTGGGCCCCGACTACTCTCTCTGGCTGGCTTTGGAGTTTTGTTTGTTGTTTGTCTGTTCCTTTGCCCGTCTGTTTATGCAACTGTCTCACCCTGTAGTTCAGGTTGGCCAGAACTGCCACAATCCTCCTGCCTGCCTCAGCCCCTTGGCGGCCTCAGTCCACCATCAAAACCAGTTGTCATTTGTCTCCCACTGTGGAGGCTGAGTCATCGGGGTACCCTCTTCCGAAACCCTTCCCCCACCGCCCAGAGCCAGTCTCTAAATTCCACTTAAACTCAGCCCAACTCTGAGGCAGGAGGTAAAAGGTTTCAGGGGCACCCAGGGAGCTCTGGCAGCTCGGAAAGTCTGCCTTTCTATCCTGAGCAGTGAATACCCAGAAGCTGTGTGGGAGACACACAGCACCTCCGGGACCTGGGCAGGGGACGCAGGCATCATCACTCACTGTCCATGCCCTGGAAAGGCAGGAGCCCAGTGCCCTTCTGCAATTCCACATCCTGCTCAAAGGCGAACGTGAACCCTTGCAGCCCGGCAATGACCTCCTCCATCTTCCGTCTCCCGCCGTGAAAGCAGAAGGAGCCAAGCTGCCAGAACCCTTGCAGGTGGCTCCTATATAGCCCATCCTCACTTAATCCTAATTAAGGGGCCAGGCCCTATCTGATGCTGGCCCCTCTTTCTCTCCCTCTCAGGTCACCTCTTCCTTCAAGGGGCCAGGTGACTGCACGTGACTTTCTGGCTGAGTGTACCCCCAGAGGCTCCTCGGCTGCCTCAGGCCTCCCACCCACCCATGCAGGTGCAGGCCTTCCAGGGCCCCACACCCCCACACTGTTCACACAACCCCATCCTCAGCTGGGGAGGGATTGGCAAAGACTCACACCTGCTTATCTCTGCCGATCACAGAACAGAGCCGTTGCCAAACCAGTGTCCCATTGTATGTGTGGGGATATAGCTACCCATTGACTCGAACCTACTGCATACAGCGATGCCCAGGGGTGGGGTGGAGTGGGATGGGGGTAGTCAGAGGGTGTGTGGGACAGAGGAAAGGTTCCTCCACTAGGTCCCAACCACTCTCCCTCCCACCAGGCCCTCTGAGCCTCGTTTCTAGACTGAATGACAAACCCCAAGTGTGCTCTTCCTGGAAGGGGGGTGAGGGGACAAAAGGAATGCAGGCCAGAAGCGTTGGAAACAGTTGCATGAAGGGCCCTTTGTTTACCCCGCAGGCAATCACAATGGTAAACTCTGAAGGAGGTGGAACCGACCCAAGGCTGGGGGTGACCTCCCAGCTAGGAATCCACTGGGCCACCCCAGAGCCTCCCTTACCCGGAGAAAATGCTTTGTAAATGAAATATCCATGCAAATGTTGTTTTATTATTATTAGGCCAGCCCTGCCCCAAGGGCTGAGGACCTCAGAATCGGCTTTCTTAGGAGCATTTTAAAAGCTCTAATTAAACCAGGCTTTTCCCTTCCCCCTCCTGGGTCCTGAAGTGGCCTGGCCTCTCCAGGAGCCACTGTTTCCAGGGCATACAGGCTTTTTAGGCCCCAGGAACTAGAACTAGAGACATCTCCTCCCCGGGACCCAGCGGGGAGAGGTAAGCAGGGCGCTGCAGGCCCCTGGCTGAGCCGACAGGATCCAGCCTGCCAGCTTTGTTTCCTGCAGCTGTTATACCTAGATCTGTTGTTCTTTTGAACTCCAGATCTGAAAAGAAAGCAGCTGGAGAGATAGACCCACGCTGGGAACGGCTGTGGAGCTGGGTGGGGCTGGAGTAAGAGTAGCCTGGGATCACCCTGTACCCGGGACTGTAGGCAGAATGGCTGTCTAGGGCTGGAGATCAAGAGTCCCTGGGGAAGAGACTCTTGCATCTCTTGACCCTATCCTTAGGTATTGATTAGGTCCCTGGTCTGTCACCTTGGGATTATTTGAGAGTCCCATGCGTCTGCTAGAGAAGGCAGAGGGGGCAACCCAGGTGAGGAAAGCTCAAGGGCACACTGCAGAGCCACGTCCTAGAGGTCACTGCCCTGGGCAGGGGTTGGGGGGCTGGGGGGCACTCAGGCTCTGGGACAGAAACGACACTGGACAGAATACCGGTTGGATGGAGGGATGAGGGCAAGGAAAGGTGGCAGAGAGTATGTTAGGAGAAAAATCTGGTGATGATGGGGGGGGGTTTGTCCAGAAGAGGGGCCAGACCAAGACTCAAGCAAAAACAAGCATTCAGAGAAGAAGGGGTGCAGTGGGCAGTAGGCTGGGAGGGGGAGGAGGGGAGGAGTCTTAGGCTACTTCAGAGGCTTGGATTTTTTTTTGTTTTGTTGTTTTGTTTTGAGACAAGGCTTTTCTCTACTTAGCCCTGACCAACCCGGAACTCACTAGGTAAATTGGCCTGTCTCTGCTGGGATAAAAGGCATGAGAGCTGGGCTGGAGAGATGACTCAAGAGGTTAAGATCACTGACTGCTCTTCCAGAGGTCCTGAGTTCAATTCCCAGCAACCACATGGTGGATCACAACCATCTGCAGTGGGGTCTGATGCCCTCTTCTAGTGTGTCTGAAGAAAGAAATGGAGTACTCAAATACATAAAATAAATAAATCATTACCAAAGGGAAAAAAAAAGTATGAGCTACCAGGCCTGGTGTGTGTATGTGTGTGTGTGTGTGTGTGTGTGTAGGCAAGGGAATATGCAAATGGTAGTCAGACAGTGATGGCTCACACCTTAATCCCAGCACTCATTTGGGAGACAGAGGCAGGTGGATCTCTGAGTTCGTGCGAGGCCAGCCTGGTCTACAGCAGAGCAAGTTCCGGAACAGCCAGAGCTAAACAGAGGAACCCTATCTAAAAAAACAAAAAACAAAAAAAAAACAAAAAAAAACAATCAAAGCCCTGGGGATGTGGCCTGAGGTCCTTTCAGAAACAACCCTGGTACACAGCAGTATGGGCTCCCTCCCACGTCTCCTCGTGGTTAGTGCGGTACATGAAAGTATCCCGCTATAGTGGGCTAAACTGCCCCCTACTCAGTCCCGTGCCCTTTACGGTGGGTTTGGCCTTATTTGGAATTAAAGACTTTCCAGATGTCAGTAAGTCAGGAGTTCCAAGATATGATCACCCTGGAATTAGGACCATTCGTGGATGTCCTTGTGAGTGGAGAAGAGGAGCCAGGCATGGTGGTACACACCTGGGTTGAGAGCATCCTGGACTGCAAGAGAGTCTGTCTTAAAATGCATAAGGTGGAAAGAGATTCGAGACACAGAGATCCTGTAAAGAAGGCCACTGGAAGCCAAGAGGTAGAGGGTGGAGCCATCCAGCTAACTGACATCTTTGGCCTTAAGAACTTGAGAAATTAGGGAGCTGAGGCAGGAGGATTGCCATGATGGTGTGGCTAATCAAGTGTGGTGATTTGAATGAGGATGGCCTCCACATGCACATATAGTTGGATATCTGAGCTCCTTCCAGAGTTTGGTGGAACTGGTTAGGAAGAATCAGGAGGTGTGGCCTTGCTGGAGGAGGTGTGTCATTGGGAGTGGGCTTTGAGGTTTCAAAAGCCTGTACCATTTCCTTTGCCAGTTAGTTAGTGTGCTCTAGTGTGCTCTATTCTCTCTCTCTCTCTCTCTCTTTCTCTCTCTCTCTCTCTCTCTCTCTCACACACACACACACACATATACACACCAGATATAAACTCTCAGCTACACGGTCATTACCATGCACCCTGTCATGAACTCTAACCCTCTGGAACTGTGAACCCCCAAATGAAATGCTTTCTTTTATAAGTTGCCTTGGTCATGGTATCTATTCACAGCAATAGAAAAGTAGCTAAGATCTAGGTTACATAGTAGCTAGGATCTAGTTCCAGGCCATCTTTGACTATAGCATGAGACACTGTCCTAAAAAAACAAATAAGACGGGGGGGGGGGGGGGGGGGTTGAGAGATGGCTTAGAGGTTAAGAGCACTGGTTGTTCTTCCAGAGGTCCTGAGTTCAATTCCCAGCAACCACATGGTGGCTGACAACCATCAGTAATGGAATCCAACATCCTCTTCTGGTGTCTGAAGACAGTGACAGTGTACTTACATATATACAATGTAAGTCATTACATACTATATAAGTACACTGTACCTACATTAAACAAATAAATAAATCTAAAAACAACAACAACAACAAAAAAAAACAGGGCTGGGTGCTGGGTTTAATCCCCAATATCACATGAACTGGGTGTGATGGCCCATGCCTGTAAGAGCACAAGCATGGTAAGAGTAAAAATAGGGCCGGGCGTGGTGGCACACGCCTTTAATCCCAGCACTTGGGAGGCAGAGGCAGGTGGATTTCTGAGTTCGAGGCCAGTTTGGTCTACAGAGTGAGTTCCAGGACAGCCAGGGCTACACAGAGAAACCCTGTATCGAAAAAAAAAAAAAAAAAACAAAACAAACAAGAAGGGGTAAAAGTTCAGAAGTTCAAAATCACTTTTGGCTATACAGACACTTTGAATCCCAGGCCAGCCTGGGGTACCTGAGACCCAGGTCATGAGGCACCACTGGGAACTCAGGTTGGCATCCTCCAGTTTTATTCTCTCTTACTGATGACAAATGTCCCCATGTGACCAAGGAAAGCCTTTTCTTGTCCCCTAGTTTAGACTACAACATGACTCCCAGGGAATATCAGCACCCCACTGAACAAAGATAGAAAGCAGGGGATGTGTTTATAAAAAGATGAAGAGAGGCAAGCAGGATGGGCTGGAGAGATGGCTCAGCCAACTGCTCTTGGTCCTGAGTTCAAATCCCAGCAACCACATGGTGGCTCACAACCATCTCTAATGGGCATCCGATGTGTGTCCTTCTGCTGTGTCTGAAGACAGTGTACCCACATATATGAAATAAATATGGCTGGAGCAAGCCAGGGGGGACAAAAAAGAGAGGAGGAATATGTTTTGTGGATGTGTGGTGAGGTGTGGGGGAAGGGGCTGCCTTGGTGGGCCCATGCTGAGGCATCCCTTCCCCCTGAGAGACCAGACACTATTCTAAAGTATAGAATAGACTTTATTCAGGGCATGGGGAGGGGAGACAAGAGGGTAGTAGAGGCAGAGAAAGGCAGGGATAGAGTAGAAAAGTAGAGGCTGGCCATGAGCATGTGGAGAGAGAGGGAGGAAGGGAATAGGGAGACAGGGGGAGCAGGAAGGCAAGAGAGAGAGAGGAGAGGGTGAGCAGCCCCTTTTATAGTGAGTCAGGCACACCTGGCCATTGCCAGGTAACTGTGGGGGTGGAGCTTAGACAAAATGCTAACCTGAAGCTCTGGGGATGGGGGACAGGTTCCCCTCCAGGGATGTCCCCTCTGTAGTAGATCCAGCTTCTGTGCCCTGCAGCTTGCCCTTGTGTTGTCCTTTGTTAATTAATGCATGGGTGCAAAGTGGACACCAAAGTCGCAGCACAGTGGCATTAATTTCTAATCACCATCATGACGGACGGGGCTTTCCTTCAACTCCAGCTACAAATCCCATGAGTCATCACCCTGCCACCTCCCTCCCTTCCTTTTTATAAATGCCCCATTCTGAAAAGCAAGGGTCGGTGCCCAGAGCTTTGAATTCTCTGGCTGTGTAGCCTGGCGAGGTCAGCACTTCCTCCCCCAACCTCACCAGGCCTTGCAACCTCCTATCAGTGCCTTGCTGGGGCAGAGCTCAGACTCACCCATGGCCCATCCCCTTTTCTTCCTGAGCACCTGCCTCCCCCCCCCCCCTAGTTAATCCTGAATTCATGGAAAGGCCCTTGTGGCACAGGCCCGGCACATTTCTGCGCATCTCTCTGTCTTGTTTATTTGTTTGTTGAGACAGGGTCTCACTCTGTATCCCAGCTAGCCTGGAATTTGCTTTGTAGACCAGGCACTTCTCTGTTTCACAGAGATATACCTGCCTCTGCCTCCTGAGTGCTAGGATTAATGGTGTACTATACCTGGCATAAAACATGTTTTTATTTTTATTTTATTTTTATTACACTTACTTGTTTATTTTTGTGTGTTGGTGAGTGCATGCCAAGGTGCAAACCTGTGGAGATCAGAGGACAACTTGTGGGAATTAGTCCCCTCATTTTCACCACAATATTTGAAGTCCAGTGATGACCCAGGTCATCAGGCTTGGCTGCAAGCACCATTACCCACTGAGCCATCTGCTGGCCTACAAGTACCAGTTCCATGGGAATTGTCTTTCCATGAGAGGACAGATCTATCTGCTGTCTAGGCATGACAATGGGATTAAATGGGACCTGGTGCACAAGTACCCAGGTTCCCTGCCCCCGGTCTGGTCCACAGTGCCATCCTCTGGTCACTTTTGTTATTCTATTGCTGCAGGACCTGCCTGATTAGATGTGCCCTTGGGTGGATGGGGCTTGCTGTTGGCGTTGCCAAACTCCGCTTTGATAAGCACAGCAGTGTGAGAGCCATCGTTTGGGGAGGTGACCCACAGCTGCTGCGGCTATTGCTGCTCAGTTCCAGAGACAATGACCCAGTGTGCCCTGCTATCTCCGTCTCCAAGTGCCCCAGAGATGCCACTAAGTGGGGACAGCTGTTGACTGCACAGTAACCACTTAGACGACAGGGCAAATGGCCCAGCAGGCGGAGCTCCTCGCCTTTTAGTCTGACAGGTCTCGGATCTACACCTGGCTTCCTAAAAACTCCCAGAGCTCAGGCCTGCTCCCAAGTCCTGGCCCCCTCTCATCTCCTAGGCCTTAGGATGAGGGTCCTGCCTGCTTCCTCTAGACAAGCAAGACAAGGCCCCTGAGGGCTAAGACAGTGACCAGGTCTTTGCTAATACCTATGATTGGGGCTTTGGCCTAAGTCAAGAAGTTAAAATCTTTGGGGGTCTTGAGAAGTAAGCCCAGATCTGCAGGCCCATCCCTCCCCCGCCCCCTGATTTTCCTTCTACACTGTTACCACCAGGAGTCTTGGCCTGGCTTTCAGTTTACTTCCCACTGTCCTTTGGTTCTGAGCCCAGAGCATCTTCAGGTTGAGCAGTGCCTTCCCAGAGCTGCCTTGGGTGCAGAGGGAATCCTTCACAGCCCCTACCCTTTGTAGAAAAGGAGTTTGATGAGTTCAAGAGCCCAAAGACCTTGCTAACAACCAAAAGCAGGTTGGCAGAGTGGCAGATGGGGCTAGCTGGGGCTGCACCTGCTTTCTTTCCAGCTCTCCACAGTCCTTTGGCTGCCCTCTCTGGTCTCTGGCTTACTCAGTCCCTGGGAGGGTATCCACTCATTCATTCACTGACTCACAGACTCAAACGTATCTGTCACCAGGAGTGGTGGCACACACCTTTAATCCTGGACTCTGAAGGCAAATCCCTGTGAATGTAAGACCGGCCTGGTCTACATAGTAAGTTCTGGGCCAGCCAGAGCTACACAATAAGACTCTTTACGCTGAGCTGAAACAAAAAGAACCTGTCAGCTCCTCCCTCTGGACCACTCAGAGTGAACAAGACATAGCCACTTGCCTACTGGTGTGGACAGCAGAATGGTGGCCTGTGGCCTGGTCCCCAGAAACTGAGAATTGTTACTACACATGGCAAAAGAGACCTTGCAGAGTCGATGGAGAACCATTTGTTCTTCTTGGAGACAGTCTCACTACATATCCCTGACCAACCATCCTCCTTCCTCGGCCTTCAGGTGTTGGGATTATGTATGTGTGATTACCCAGCAACGACAAGAACCTTGGGAGGTGGGGCTGGTGAGATGGCTCAGTGGGTAAGAGCACCTGACTGCTCTTCCGAAGGTCCTGAGTTCAAATCCCAGCAACCACATGGTGGCTCACAACCATCCGTAATGAGATCTGACGCCCTCTTCTGGTGCATCTGAAGACAGCTACAGTGTATTTAGATATAATAATAAATAAATCTTTTTAAAAACAAACAAACAAACAAAAAAGAACCTTGGGAGGCAGAGAAAGGCACATTTGAAGATGCTGACCTGCTAGCTTCAAATGAAGGTAGATTAAGGGGTCATGAACCAAGGAACAATGAACTGATGTTCTTTTAGTTTACTTTATAATTTTGGGTGTTTTGAGATGGGTCTCCCTTTGTAGTAGCCCTGCCTGGCCTGGAGTTCAATATGTAGTCGAGGCTGCCTTTAAACTCACAATGAAGCCCCCTGCTTCTGCCTCTGCCTCCCAAGTACTATGATTAAAGGCATGCATGCCTGACTAGGTTTTATGTTTTTAAAAACTCCAGAGACAGAGACCCTGTTTGAACCTGGAGAAGAAAAGCAGTCTTCCTCACGCCCTGGTTTAAGACCAGATTTGGGTCAGGGGAGGAAGGTCAGAAGAAGAAGTCTGGTTACAGATTATGTCCTTAGCAGGGGCACTGCCCTGGTTCCATTCTCAGAACCACACACCATTTTAGGGCTGGGGATGTAGGCCAATAATAGAGCACTTCACTTCAGAAGCCATTTCTGAGCTCCGGATGTGGGAAGCACCTCCAAATCCCAAATTGGAGAAGTGAGGCCTTTGGCCTACACTAAAGATATCCCGTTTCTGTGAATCTTAGAAAAAGCCCTTTGCCTGCAAAACCCTGAACTCACTCTAGAAAGAAGGTCAAAGCCAAGGCACCCATAGTCCCTGGGCCAGGAGCCCACAGCAACCAAAAGGCTGTGGCACATCAGATCTCGGGAACACTGTCTTTTCTAAAACCTGTCAGATGCCAACCTAGACCATAATTGTTTTGTTTGTTTGTTTGTTTGTTTGTTTGTTTTTTCGAGACAGGGTTTCTCTGTATAGCCCTGGCTGTCCTGGAACTCACTTTGTAGACCAGGCTGGCCTCGAACTCAGAAATCCGCCTGCCTCTGCCTCCCGAGTGCTGGGATTAAAGGCGTGCGCCACCACGCCCGGCTTAGACCATAATTGTTAGCAAACTTGTAACCCAGTGGATGGGGGTTGGGGAGAAGGATGCAGCAGGGCCACCCAGGACTCAGGATGGTTATGTAACAGGGAGCTATGGGAATCCATACCCACTGACCCAGAAGAAATGATTCTTCCAGGCCCGATAGCCACAATACCCTTCACCAATTGTGAGTCCGAGGTCACAGATTTGATCTGCCTTTGAGGTCCATTATGTACCCAAGAAAAACATTTTCATCGACACGTCCTGCCCTCGGGGCTGTTATCTCCAAATAAGTCTCGGAACACAAGGCAGACAGACAGAGCACAGATGGAAACACCCTCTGGGCCCCACTATTGACAGGGAAGCCATTGTGACCATTTTTGATGTGCATATCGCAGTAGGCGTGGGTGGCAGTAGCAGGTGACAGAGGGGGCACCCTCCTCTCCCGCCTGAATAAACCACCCTGATCTTGGGCCAGGACATGTGAGGGACACTTAGAACAACACATGGAGCATAGGCACGAGTCCCATGACCCGAGACCCCTGTGACTTTGCCTCCCTTCATCAAGCCCGCAGCTTCCCCGGCTCTGGGTCCCTGGCAGGCAGTGAATTCCACCTCTTGGCTAATGACTTCCTGGTCCACATGCGTTTTTCTCCACACAAGTAGACAGCTGTGCCATCTGTCCATCAGGTCAGCTTGGGCTGTTCGAACAAAACAGACTTCGAGTTTGTAAAGTTACACACCCTGGAGCTCAAGATGTAGCTCGGGTGGTAAAAGTGCTCACCCAGCACGCAGGAGGCTGGGTTCCACCCTAGCGCGTCATGAATGGAACGTGGTAGCGTCCTAGTGAACTACCTGTAATCTCAGCATTCTCGAGGTGGAGGCACAAAGAGCAGAAGACTCCATAGCAAGGTCAAGGCCTCAAAATACAAGGCCCTGGTTCACAAAAGGTGAAGGGGTCGGCCTGGCTCAGTAGGCAAAGTGTTTGTCGTGCAAGCTTGAGAGCCTGGGTTTGGATCCCCAGCACCTGTGTGAGGGAGGGAGAGACAAACATGTCCCTAGGGCTCGCTGGCTGGCCAGCCTGGCCAAGTCAGACAGTGCCAGATTCAGTAAGAGATTCTATCTAAAACTAGTGAGGAAGAAGGGTACCAGACACGGCTCAGCAGTTTAGAACATTTGATGCTCTTGCAGAGCACCCAGACGTGGTTCCTAGCATCCACACGGCAGCTATCCCCATTTGGGGCTCCAGTTCCTGGGGAATCTGACACCCTGTTTCGCCCTCGATGGGCACTGAGTGCATGTGGTGCAGACAGACAGACAGACAGACATGGAGGAAAAACACCCATAAACAAATGAATCTTAAAAATAGAAATAATAATAAGGTGAAGCCTGCAAGATGGCTCAGGGGGTGAAAAGTGCTTGCTTTGCAAGTCTGGTGACCCGAGTTCAATCCCTGGGACCCACAGAAAGGCAGAAGGAGATAAGTGACTCCGCAAAGCTGACCTCTGACCGCCACGCACGTGTCACACCTGAGCACCATATCCACTTATTATATACATACACGCAATGAATGAATCGATAAGGTGAAGCGTGAACGCCACGCCAACATCCTCTGCTGATCACATCCCCTCCCCTGCCCCTGAGGAATTATGCTAAGGATTTAATTCAGGGCTTTGCAAATGGTAGATAAGCCCTGTACCAACTGAACTACACCCCAGTAGTGCTGGGGCTGAGTTTTATTGAGAGGGAATTCACTGTGTAGCCCAGGCTGGCTCCTGCCTACAGTAACCCTTCTTCAGCCTCAAGAGTGCTTGGATTCAAGGCTTGGGCCAGCCTCTGGTTTTTGTTTGGTGTTTTAGACAGAACCTTGCTATATCTTGAGGCTGGACTTAACCCTGTGCTGCCTCCTGTGTGGAGCCTCTGAGGCGCTGGGACCCCAGATAGAAACCACCAGACATTTCTCACAATCCTGGCAAATCCACGATCAAGAAGTGACAGATTCGGGGGCTGGTGAGATGGCTCAGTGGTTAAGAGCACTGACTGCTCTTCCAAAGGTCCCGAGTTCAAACCCAGCAACCACATGGTGGCTCACAACCATCTATAACAGGATCTGACGCCCTCTCCTGGAGTGTCTAAAGACAACTACAGTGTACTTACGTATAATAAATTAATCAATCGTTTAAAAAAAAAAAAAGAAGTGATGGATTCCTGGGGGGGGGGCACTCTGCTGGGGTTGCCAGGGCATGTTGTCCCAGCCTGTGGAGGAGAGCGATGGAGCTGTGGTCCCTTTCGCTTTTTTAGCTTTTTAAGCTGTCTGGCCCCCATTCTCTTGACTTCATCTCAACCTAGTCATTCCCCAGGGGCCCCACCCCCTAGACCATCCCAGTAGACAGAACTCCTAGGATGCTTGGAGGAGAGAATCTTCTACTTCAGCTTGTACATTTCTCTATTCCTCCTCCCACCCCCTCCAAGATCTTTCTACATAGCCATGGCTATCCTGGAACCCACTATGTAAGCCAGGCTGGCCTCGAACTCACAGAGATCCACCTGCCTCTGCCTCTGGAGTCCTGGAATTAAAGGTGTATGGCACTATGCCTGATGCCTAATACACATTATTTCTTCTCCTTCTTCTTTCTCCTTCTCCTTCTTTCTCCTCCTCCTCCTCTTCCTCCTCCTTCATCTCCATCTCCTCCTGCTTCCCCTTCCCCTCCCCTCCCCCTTCTTCTCCTCCTTCTCCTTCCCCTCTCCTCCCTCTTCCTCTCCTCCTTCCTTCCCCCTTCTTCTCCTCCTTCCCCTCCCCTCCCCCTCCTCCTCCTCCTTCTTCTTCTCTTCTTCTTCTTCTTCTTCTTCTTCTTCTTCTTCTTCTTCTTCTTCTTCTTCTTCTTCTTCTTCTTCTCTCTCTCTCTCTCTCTCTCTCTCTCTCTCTCTCTCTCCACTTATGTCCTAGGACTTACTCAGTAACCTCTGTAACCAGGAACCTCTAACACAAGAGTTCTACCTGTCTCTGAGTGCTAAGACTAAAGGTAGAACCACAAGGACAGTACTGTGGGAAGATGGCGGAACCTTTAAAAGGCAGGGCCTAAGCCAGGCAGTGATGGCGCACGCTTTAATCCCAGCACTTGCGAGGCAGAGGCAGGCAGATTTCTGAGTTCGAGGCCAGCCTGGTCTATACAGTGAAACCCTGTCTCAAAAAACCAAAACCAAACCAAACAAACAAACAAAAAAAGGCAGGGCCTAGTGGGAGGTCTTTAGGACATTGGGGATGCGACTTGAGTACCACTATGCTTCCACCCTGCCCTGGGCCAATCCTCATCTTCTTCCTCATCCCTAGGACAGAAAGTAATCGGTCTGTACCACCATGACACGCTGCCTCTACCCAGTCCTGAGAACAGGACCAACAGACCAACTGGAACCTGTAGCTTGAGTTAAAACGAAACTTTTTGCTTTCTAAGGTGATTCTCCTAGGCATTTGTTATGGTGATGGAAAGCTGACAACAGATTCTGATTCCCCCAGCCACTGGTCTGATCAGCCTTCCCCTCCCATAACCATTACCAGCACCCAAGCTCAGGCCATCAGCTAGGTGTGCCCTTGCCTAAGAGCTTGTCTTGCAGTTCACATATTGACTTCTGTTCTGTGGCTGGGCTAAGTGACTCTTCCTAAGGGGACTGGGATGCCTATCATTTTATGACTATTACTTTATTTTTTTAATTAATTATTTTTTGGGGGTGGTTCGAGACAGGGTTTCTCTGTATAGCCCTGGCTGTCCTGGAACTCACTCTGTAGACCAGGCTGGCCTCGAACTCAGAAATTTACCTGTCTCTGCCTCCCAAGTGCTGGGATTAAAAGTGTGTGCCACCACGCCCGGCTTACTTTATTTTTGAGACAGGGTCTCACTATAGAGCTCTGTCTGGTCTGGCACTCATCACGTAGACCAGGCTGACCTCAAACTCACTGAGATCCACATGCATCTGCCTCCGGAGTTCTGGAATTAAAGCCCTGGGCCACTGTACCCAGCCATTTATTTATTTATTTATTTACTTATTTATCTATCTTATTTTATATGTATGAGTATTTTGCCTGAATGTATGTACATGCACCATGTGTATGCCTTGTACCACAGAAGTCAGACGAGGGCCATCAGGTCCCTGGGATCAGATGATCATGAGCCACCATGTTAGTGCTGGGAATTGAACTCAGGTCCTCTGTAAGAACAAGTGTGTTGGCACTTGGTTCTAATGCTTTGATTTAATTGGGAATCTGCGTGTCCAAAGGCTAAGGGTCCTTATCTCCAATTGAGTTTTGATCGATTAATAAAGATGCCCATGACCAATGGTTGGGCAAAGGGAGACAGGGCGGGAGCCTTAGGTTTGTGCAGGCTAGGACATGGGAGAGAAGAGGAGGGGGGGGGGCGAAGAATCACCAGGTTTCAGAGGGAGACGATCAGACTTAGAGGTGCAGAAGGAAAATCATCCAAAATATAGGTGAGAAGGAATGCGGCCCCCAAAAGGGCTGCCCAGAAGCCTCTTGGGCAGCAAAGATTGGGGGGCCTCCCAGAAGGAACAAGGCGGCAAAGATAGATCATAGATTTAGAAGGTGTAGAGTCAGGAGTACAGGAGGGGAATCTACTAGCTGGGTGGAGGATTAGAACTGCCCAGCCTTTGAGTTAGCCAAGGCATTTCAAAAATAAGCTAGTGTGTGTGTGTGTGTGTGTGTGATTCTTGGATCCAAAGAGTTCCTGGGCGGGTGGCTGGAAGTGCGCGACCCTCAGGGAGTGCAGAGCGGTTAGCTAAACACAAGTGCTCTTAAAAAATGAAATCAAACCGAAACAAAATTCATTTTAGACTTCAGTATCAAAAAGGAAAAAAAAAATCAAAACACTAAACCGCCCTGTGTCCATTCATCTCTTAACCCTGTGGATCGATAAATAGATCTCCCTCTGTCTTGACAGAGAGCCCAGAGCCCAGTGCGGGTCCACCTGAACACCAGGGGTCATGGACGATTTGTTCCAGTCTTGTTTTTTCTGTTCTATTTTTACCCCATTGTGTTCCATGTGATTTCATAAGCTGCCTCCAAACTTTCTGGAACAGAGCGGGCATAGAAAGAAAACACAATTCGGTAGAGCCCTGTGGTCTTGGCAGGTGGCTTTGGTTTATTTGCTGTGTTGTGTCACGTTAGGATTGGATTCCTGGGGTGGAGGGGAATAGCTACCTTTGACTCTTTCTGTCCCCCTTATCTAGGAGTCTCTCACCAGGGCCACAGCAACTAAGTGAGACTAGGCAACAGGTTGCTGCGCCCAAACCACCACTGTCCTTCTGCCTGCCGGCAGGCTTGGCTTCCTCCCTCCCCCAGAGCACTCTTCCTGGCCTCCCATCTGGCTGATGGCAGGAAGCCTCTGGGCCTAGAGGAGCTTGCGAAGGGAGGATGGTGAGCAGACGAATGCTCTTTTTATTCCTAGCTTTTTCCTGCATCCTAACTCAGAGCCTCGGCTAGGAATGGATGGATGTGCACAGGTTAGAGCTGTAGTCCAGGGTACCAAGAATGACATGATCTGCTCAGGTGTGGATAGGATGGGAAGGTCTGGTCAGGGTGGATGGGGCCACATGCACACCTGTGAAGGCTAACCCCTCCATCTCTCCCAGAGTTTCTAACCTCCCCCTACCCTGCCCTCAGTGCTTGATGCATGGGGCCCAACCCCCAGTCTGTCCCTCTCATCCCAAGCTGGAGAGTTTCTCTCTCTCTGCTCTGTGCTTCTTTCTCCTCGGTCCCCTGTTGTCCAGTCTCCATCTTCCAATCTGTAACATGGGGGTGACTGGGAGCCGGATTCGATGCTTGGATGACAAGAATCCCCGGGATGTCAGGATTGTGACATCTTCCATTCCTTTCAGCTGCTTCCCCCTGGGATGTGGTGGGAGCCTTGGTGGAGAGAAGAGGGGGTGACTTTGGGTATAGGAGACCGCTGGGACTGAAAGTGAACAGCACACAGGAGCAGCTCAGGCTAGATCTGAGGCTGTGGGCTCCGGAGGCAAAGGGTTTGCTCAATGTGCTGGTCCAGCCTGGCTGAGGTGGGACAGACAAGGTGAGTGTGGAAGGGGAAGGACCTTTGCACAGTCTGGTGGGCAGAGCCAGCAGCCCCTTGGTGAATGAAACATTGTCCCTGAAAAGCCAGAGTTGCCAGTTTCCCTTAGGCGGGGCTGCCATTGAGGCCTCTATCAATGTGCAGCCCTCTGGGCACTGGGACTTCATTCTAGGTCCTAGTGTGTAGATCACTTTTGCCGAAAGGCCTAATAGATGTGAGAATGACTCTAGGGGCCATTCCTGGTGTGTCCTGGCCCCTCTGGTCACTAGTTGTGTGGGGCTATAAGCTCCTTCATCTTGAGTTGTCTCATCAAGTGTGCTCTGGCCATCGAGGTGGCTCAGAGGCCGAGGGTGCTTGCTTCTACATCGACCCGAGTTCAATCCCCATAACCCACACGGTGGAAGGAAATACCTCTACGGGTCTGGGGCAAACACCCCTCCTGCTTCACATACTCCCCTGTAAATAAATATAATTAATGTAATTAAGTATAAAAAAAAAGTTTAAGTGGATGTGCTATACTTTCATTTCATGAAGACTGCATGAAACCTGAGACCAAATACTTGAGTGGTCCTGATGTGGGTGTGTGGCAGTCACACCGACACATGCGCCCCTTATCACATTAATAGGACGGGGCAGGAAGAGTATGAGTCCAAGACATAGAAACACAACACCTTGGGGTTGGTAGGGTGGGAGCACGCCTGAGGGAGGGTTGGGTCTGGGCAGGGCAGGCAGTGGGCCCCACACTGGCTTGTTATTGGGTAAGAAGCCTTTGGGGTCCCCTCAGAAGCCTTTGGGAAATCTCAGCTGAGAGATGAATTAAAATGGCAATGTCAAGTTGTCCGAGGTAGGGGGGAATCCTACAGAATATCTCTGAGACCTGGACCAGGCCCGATGGCTCACACATGAAACTCAAGCATTCTGGGGGAGCCGAATTCAAGGTCAGTTTAAGAAAAAAACAGAATGTAGCCAGGCGGTGGTGGTGCACGCCTTTAATCCCAGCACTTGGGAGGCAGAGGCAGGCAGATTTCTGAGTTCTAGGTCAGCCTGGTCTACAGAGTGAGTTCCAGGATAGCCAGGGCTACACAGAGAAACCCTGTCTCGAAAAAAAATCCAAAATATAAAGAAAAAAAAAAAAACCAAAATAGAATGTGATTTGCTGTGTGAAAGCCCTAGGTTTGCTGGGTACAATTCAGAGCCCGAGGTGGGGTTGGTGAAAGGAGGGCCTTGTGCCAACCGTAATCCACACCAAGGGCTGCTATGGCTCGGTGTACATTCCTGTTCAGGACATCACCACTGCAGAGACCAGAAGCAATCCGCATGAGGTAGAAGGTGAAGGCAGTCTGAGAGACACTCTCTTCTGTCTCCTCCGGGGTCTACGGGACCCCAGTCAGAGCCAAAGTCCTGTAAGCCCTGCTGTGACAGTTGCTGCTATGTTCAAAATAGATGCTGCCAAGGCTCCTGACTTCTGGACTCCCAAGAACCCTAGGCCGGTCCTGGGTGGGCAGAGGGCCTTTACTCTCACACCGTGTCTAGGAGGGAAGGACATCTCTTGCTCCAACACCCAAATCGTTCCTTCTTACCCCAGTCATTGAAGACAAGCTTCAGGCCAGAGGCACCCTAATATTCCCAGGGGCTCCCCTGTGTACCCTGCCTGGCTCTTTCTCCCTCAGGTTCATTGCCCCACCCTGCTCTTAGCTCCTCATTAAACAGGTCTCTCACTAGGTTTAATGAGCCTGTCTGGGGACAGAGACACAAGGGTGACACTCTTAATTATGCCTTTAATTGCTTCCCAGGGAGAGGATGAATAGGAAACCCCATTTTTTTTCTCTCTCTCTTTAGATGCTGCAGAGGTCAGCCAGAATTCAGTTCAAGAATTCCTTGAATGTCCAGAGAGAAAGCAGGGAGCCCTGCCCAGGCTATGCTTTCCTTTCTCAGAGTCGTCCCAGGCTGTGGGGTTGTGGGTGTGAGGAAGGCGAGGACTGAGATGGGAGCCAGGATTGTGGGTGGAAGGGTCACCTGGTTCCCACACCCAGAGCAGACGCACCCTGACCTCGTTTTCCAGAGATGCACCCAGGGGAGGTGGTGGAGGAGTAGAGGCTGTCAATCAGCCATCAGTGATCTCTCCATCTCTACTCCAGCGTGCAGCTTTGGGACAGCTTTGGTGGCCCTGCAGTCTCTCTATCCAGCACTACTGGAATATGGAGATCCCACTTGGCTGAGCACTGAAGCTGAGCCAAAGCAAGCCATCTGGAAGCCATCTAAAGACAAATGGTAGAAAAAGGAAGGGGGGGCATTTATCTCAGCCCTCTGCCAAGGACAATCCCAGGGGTGGCAGTATCCTGCATGATTCCTGGGGCATGAGGATTGAGCCCATCTTGGTTACACCTGGATAGTCCCCCTGCCACAGGCTCCACCCACCCTGCAAGGCTCCACCCACCCTGCAAGAGCAGCAGCCCTTCACTTTACAGAAAGGGCCAGAGGACAGAAAGGCTCAGTGACCAAGCCCCCATCCCCACCCCAGAACTGTTAAGGAGCAGTGGGGACGGCACAGTCCCAGAACCTGCATGTAGGGCCTGTTAAAGCAAAGAGGCACTGGAGGCTTTGTCCCTCCAAAAGGTGGGATGGCCCCACGCAGGGAAAGAGTGGCTTCCTTGAGCCTTGTGAGGCCAGGAACCTCTGGTTGGCTGTTAATGGTTCATTTCAATGATCTACTTGATGTACATCTGAAAAATCAACTGAGATGGGGGGTTAGGGGTGTATCCTCTCAGAGGCAAGGGGAGAGGGAAGGGGCGAGCAGGAAAGGGAGCAACATTTGGAATGTAAATAAAATAATTTAAGAAAATAAATACAATCACCCGAAGAGCTTCTGGGTGTGTGTGTGTGTGGGTGGGTGGTAGAAAGGCCCACCCACCATGGGCAGCACCATTCTCTACGTCAGCTTCTAGGCTGTAGAGAGAAAAAGCTGAGCACCAGCATCCACTGTTCTCTCTTCTTGACTGTGGATTGGCTGCAACCAGCTGCTTCAAGCTCCTGTTTTTGCCAGAACTAAGACTATCACCAGCTCTCCCTATGCCCACACTGAACTGAGACACTCACCAGCCCCCTCCAATCCTAAATTAAGGCACTCACCACACACACACCCTGCCCTGAAATAAGACCCCAGGAAGAAGAGTCAGACACTAGAAGTGTTAAGGAGGAAATTTTAATGTTTTCTTACTGCTTTTTCAATGTCATGGAAAAAAATACAAAGTTTAGAGTTTAGAACCAACCAGGTAGATTTAGGAGAGGTGTGTGTGTGTGTTGTGTGTGTACTGCTGGCCAGAGGCACAGCTCTGTAGCTCAGTCACTGCCTACCTGCATAGGAGCACCAGTCAGGGGCCCAGTGAGCACTTCAGGGTCTGAATCTAGGAGGGAGGTCTTGGAAGCACAGCAGCCCATGGCTGGCCACCATCTGGCCAGACTCTGCTTGTAATCTAGCTTGCTCTCTCCCCAGATTCCCACTGGCTGTGCTAGACCAGGGAGCAGGTCAGCCTGCTCCCTGCACAGGAAAGTAATGAGCTACCACCCCCAGGGCTCAGGCCCCTGCCTCCACTAGCATTCTGGGTAGAGTTACAGGAGCTGAGCAAAACAGCTTTCAGAAGAACAAAACAGCCAGGAGCGGTGGTACACACTTGCAACCAAAGCTCCTAGGGAAAGGGAGGCTCGCTATGAGCTTGAGGCCGGCTTGGGCTACAGAGTGAGACTGTATCCCAAAAAGCCAAAAACAAACAAACAAAAACCCACTTTCATTTCCCTGGAATTCCAATCAAATACAGTCCTGTCTTGTTTTGTGTTTTTGCGAGGCCTGGCCCAGAGCCCAAGGAGAGGCCACTAACTAGCCAAAGCGCAGCTCACACCCCGGGGAATAGTGTATCATTTAAGCATCATATTCCAGAACTTTTCCTACACAGTCCTCCTTCAGCCACTAACAGCTATGGAGGTGGGGGTTCAGGGACAAACACTGGTGGTGGCTGCCCCGCCACAGTCCAACCTGGGCAGGGTCTGTGCACCCAGATTCAGGTCAAATAACAGTCACTCAGCCACCAAGACGGTCACTAGTCTCCTGGCAGGGGATTTTGGCAGTGCTCTATTCAGGTTTAAAATATAGTAACAAGGAACAAACACACCCATGGGCAGAGCTGCCCCCTTTCCTGTTCCTAGTGTCTTGAGAACCCAAGACGCTAGAAGCAGGGGGTGTTCGTTCCTTCTGTGCCCCATCCTGTCCTGGGATGCAGACTCTGGGAAAGGCTGCATTTAGTGTAATAGTTGAGGCTGTCCCCTGGCTTCAGCTGAACCCCAAAGAACACCAGGCTTCAGTGAGGAGCCAGAGGTGGAAGAAGGAGGAGCTCAAACGTGAGCACCCCTGCCTCCTGCTGCATGTATCTCCTGGGTAGGCACCAGACACAAGGTGAACAGAAGGGAGCCAAGTGTCCATGACCTTGGAGAGAAGCCCACACCTGGCTTCCCTGCCATTGCGGCAGCAACTCAAACTAACATCTGGCATCCATCTGAGGCCAGGCTGGAAGCAAAGGGCCCGGAAGAGAACGGCTTCCCGCTGGGGCTCGGATCCGTCCCAGGCTGGTGCGGTAAGGAAGGTTAGGTCAGAGTCAGGCCACCAGGCGCCAGTGCCCCTGCTACTTTACTTCCCTGGCATCCCAATCCCTGAGGTCCAGGGTCTACTCCAATGAGGCTCTTAGCTGCACCTACAGAGTAAGGTCAAAGGTCATAGAGAAGGTGGCGGCGGCAGCAGCAGCAGGGAAAAGATGCAGCCCAGAGATGTGGAGGCGACTTTCAACTTTCGGTCCAGCCTCAAACTCGGATCTCATCTTCCTCCTCCTCATCCATGAAGCAGAATTCCTTGTCTGGCTGCCTTGGGGGAGCAGCCGCCACCCTGTCTGGGCCTCTGAAAGCTGGGCTGCGCTCCTCAAGGACGCCTGAGGTGTAGCTGGACAGGGAGCTGCTGTCCCGCGTGGTGTGGCTGCCCACGCTGCGTGCTGAGCTGGGGCTGGGGGCTACCACCGCCCATCCGTCATCCTCCACAGCGTGGGGGGGCAGCATAGAGGCCTGGTCCCAGCTGGCCTTGCTTTCCTGTCTCCCTAGAGGAGGGGCCACCTCCAGCACAGAGGGCGCCTGGACAATGCTGCTGGGGCCTTCCTTGTCACGGTACCCGCCAGCTTCCTCCTCCTCCTCTGAGCCCCATTGGTCCTTGTCCATGATGCTGAGAACATCTCCCAGCATGGAAGGCCCCAGGTCGATGTGGAAGGACAGAATCGACTCTGCATGCTTCAGCCCGTAGCTGACTTTGGGCATGATGGGCAGGTCCATGAGGTCCCCAAAGGCCTGCTCGTCAAGGAGTGGGTCAGGTGAGTGGGGGCCTGTGGCCCCGTTCCGATGGGGACTCTTCGGGCCACCATCTCTAGCGTCTGCCTTCTTCACAGGGCTGGACGACAGGCTCTTGGGCAGCTTGCTCGAGTCCTTCTCCGCGGCTTCCTTCTCATTGAGCTGAGGCAGGGACATGGCATTCTTGACAAACAGTGCTGAGTCCCGCAGGGAGCCCAGCATGTCTCTCTGCTCCCGGTCCCCTCTGGTCACAGACTGTGAACGTTTACTACCCCGGAACTTCCGGGACAGGAGGCTGAGTTTGGAAGCCGAGGCCTGCTCATCCAGGGACTCATCATCCGCCTCCCTGGCCTTGCTAGTGAGGAAGGAGGTGTCCCCAAAGGCGTCCCCAGCCCGGCCCACATGCATGGTGTGGCGGAAGTCACCCAGCGGGGCACTGATCATCTCGGCTGTGAGGTCCGCACGTGAGCGGCGCTTCGAGTTCACAGAGCTGGACACCAGCTGTTTGAGAATGGGCATCGTGCTGGCTGCGGGGGAGCTGGGCACTCCCAAGGCAACAGGCAGGTATGGGGTCAGATCTGAAGTCCAGCAATGCAAAGGGTAGACAGGGCAATCAGAGGGCTGTAAGCAGAGAACAGGAGGCAAAGGGTTAGTATAGACTGGTACCCACCAAAAGGTTAATACGACACCCACCCACCAGAGGTCAACCATTTAACCCCTGCTTTCCCATCAAAACTATTAGAAAAATCACCAGCAGTGAAGTTCTAACTTCATTTCTTCACGCATGTCTCCTAAACATGGAAGAATATTTATAAGTTGAGCTAGGGTTTGGTACCAGAGACGTATTTTCTCTGAAACTTGAGAGGAAAATAATCACCC
This sequence comes from Mus caroli, assembly GCF_978045245.1. Lineage (NCBI taxonomy): Eukaryota > Metazoa > Chordata > Mammalia > Rodentia > Muridae > Mus > Mus caroli. The sequence goes on along the minus strand of NW_028227268.1, from coordinate 8,424,225 downwards.
CCCCCCCCAGGTCCCACCTCCGATCCCTGCCTAAGCTGGAACACTGAACAAACTGCCTTAATCGGCAGTTACAGTCCTGAAGGTACTGAAGCAAGTGTGTTCCAGACGGCTGGTCTGCAGGCAAGCTCTGAGAACTTCCTGTCGTCTAACCGGAATCCCCATAGAACACCTCAGCCTGAGTCAGAGAAGAGAATGGGAAGGTCAAGCCCAAATGCTGTCCGTCACTTCCACACACATAGGCAGCTGGCCAGCATGGCTCCCTCTCTGAATCAGAACTGGGATGGGTATGTAGGAACCCACAGGACCAGCTCAGCTCCCTGGCCTTCCAGCCGTCATGGGGGAGTGTCACATACATGGAGACTCCTGCCTGTGACATCACTGTGAGGCTCCAAGCTCCGAGTAACAGGTTTCATCTCCCATCCTTTGGGATGAAACCCATGAAGTTGGGGAAAAACCCCTCTTGGTTTATTATTAGGGCCAGGTGACTTTATCTTGGGATGTGCAGGACCCTGGACCCAGAGGACAGCACAGGGAGATGTCAGGGCAAAGTATCTGGCAAGGGCTCCACTGAAGTTCTCTGCCAGTGTCCCAAGCCAGGCTCTTTCTCCCCAGTAGAGCTGGGCGGGATAGAGAGAGAGGGGTATAAGAATTTAATAAGCCACTGGGCATGGTGGTGCACGCCTTTAATCCCAGCACTCGGGAGGCAGAGGCAGGCGGATATCTGAGTTTGAGGCCAGCCTGGTCTACAAAGTGAGTTCCAGGACAGCCAGGGCTATACAGAGAAACCCTGTCTCGAAAAACCAAAAAAAAAAAATTAATAAGCCGCGTGGGCAGTGTGTGAGAGATGGGGCTGGGTCTCTCTCCAGGTGTCTGTCCCCTCCCTATCCTGCTGACAGCTAGAGCGCTAGGCCTTGCCCAGACTCACCTATCCCACTTGCAGAACTCAGAGAGGCCTAGGAGGCTTGGGTTGCTTCTGCTGCCACATGCTAGGCCATCCCAGATCACCTGTCCCTGGAGGTTGCTTAACTGATCTTCCTGGCTGCTGGCATTTCTCATACTCTCATTCTTGCTTTCTTAGCTAAATAAACAATCAATCATCCCCACCCCCCGAAAAAAAGGAACTCTGACCACAAGTCCACAAGTGACACTTTCTTCCCTGTGAACCTCCCAGGACCATCCCTGCTGCTGGCCTTGATGTCACTGCCAGTTAGCAACCCTTCCCTTGCTCTCTCCCCCACTCTGGGACTTGATACAAGGGTGTCTCTTCCAACACCCCACCATCCAGTGCCACCAACATCTTCAGCCAGGACAGTGTTGTTCCAAGAAAAGCCCCATAGCCAGGGCTAGCCCTCCAGGCCACCAGCTTCTCACAGCATCCCCTGGCAGGCACCTGTTACATCATTCTGTCCCTGCCAGCTGGATGCTAACATCCCTGGACAGGTTAAGGGCTTCCAGAGGGTCCTAACAGGTCTTAGTTCTAAATCCTGTCTAGCACCATGTGCCACACAGCTGGACTTCAAACACTCATGTAAAGTGTGGCCAGTCCTTGCTCCCCAGCCCCTCGTATCTCTCCCCTTCTGCCTTCATGTCAGCTCCTTTCAGTCCATAGCAGAGCCTCTGGGCTCCTGGCTTGACTTCTCTATGCCCTCTGACTCTTTCCTTACATTCTATAATTTCACGCCAAACAGCCACCATCCAGTCTGATGACCACCCTCCCAGGGAGAGTGGATGCCCCTAACCATCCCCAAGCAATCACCCTGCTGGTTTCAGAGCAAACACCAAGGGGAGTTAGGGAGAACCCTAAGCCAAATGTGGAGGCTCTTTAGCCTAAAATATAAAAGGGCTGGAGAGATGGCTGAGTGGGTAAAACGTGTGCCACTCAAGTGTGATGACTGAGTCACAGATCCTCCAAGCCACTCAAGTACGAGGAGAAACCCCAGATGCTCAGAATCTGTTAGGCTAGATATATCTGCATCCCAGGCAGCCCTACAGAGAGACAGGAGGCAGAGAGAGAGTCGACAGAAGCTTGCAGGCTAGCTAGGCTGTCCTACGCCATGGTTAACAGAGACCCTGTCTGGAACAAGATGGTAGGGTAGGTGGGAGGTAGTCCTTCAACCTTCATGCACAGACTGCGGTGTGATGTGTGTTTGATTTTTTTTTTTAAATGTGTGTGGGTCTTTTGCCTGCATGTATGTCTGTATGCCACATGCATGCAGTGGCCATGGAGGCCAGAAGAGGGTCTTGTATCCCCTGCAACTGGAGTTGCAGCTGTGAGCCACTATCTAAGTCCTGGAAATCAAACCTGGGTCTTCTGGAAGAAAAGCCAGTGCTCTTAACCGCTGGGCCATCCCTCTAACTCCCCGCCCCCTAGTTAGAAAGAAAAGAAAAACAAAAAAGGGAGAGAGAAAGCGAGGGAGGCCTGGTCTCTATGATCACAAAGGAGATTCAGGAGGGTGAGACGCCTCAGAGTGCTGGACTGGCACACGTGCTGCTGGAGGGACACCAAGCTACTCTTCCATCTTACGGGAGAACGAGATTACTAAAGCGCTGACTCAGCCTCAGCTGGGTTGACACCCCAATGAGCCGTGCCAGCCCAGGGTAGGCACCTCTGAGGCTTTCTTCTGATTCTGGGTCCTTTACTAGAGTGCTGCTCACTGCCTCTATGGAGTGCCTTCCCTACCCATAGGAGGAGGGAACCTTCCATATTCTAAAAACAGTCGTGTTATTCTAGCATGGCCTGAGGATGCTTGGGGCCAATCAAAGCATTTTTCAACTATGGGTTGTGTTGGCTGAGTGCTAGAACATTCATAGCATCCCTGGCCTCTGTTGTTAGACATTAACAGCATCCATTCCCCACATCTTCCACTCACAGCATCCCAGATGGCCAGGGCACACATTCTCCATATTCTCTGGGAGGCAAATCTGAGAAATGCTCTCCTATGGTAAGATCACCCGAAACAGGAACCAGGGACATGAGCACGCACAGGCCAGAGGGGAACCCAAGATCATACTGACTTGTGAAAAGGCTTCTCAGTAAGTCCAGGAATCCCCCTCAAGACCTCGGAAGCTTGCCCATACTGTGGTTTTCCATCTGAAGTGCTCATTATAAAGAAAAGAGGAACCACGGGTTCTGCAGCCCCGATTCTCCAGAAGTATCCCCCTGGGCACCCAGATGGACCAAGGACCCAGTCCATGACAGTTAGAAGGAACGGTGAATCCATCGTTACCCTGTTAGCAACCCCCAGTCCTAGCAGTACTTTGCCAGTAGAGATATTAAAAAAAAAAAAAAAAAAGGGATAGAAATGACATGCAGTGACAATCACTGTGGCACTCCACATTCGCGCATACCATCCTAGGCTAGACCTTGTGCCCCTTCTCCTCTGCCTCCTGAAGAACAGTGACAGGTCTACACAATGCCACCCGTTTCCTGTGATCTTGCTCCTGCACGGCTTGTGACTAGCAATTTCCAGTACACAGTAAGCTGCACATCAAGGGCCCAAGCAACAGTGAGTCACCTAAGCTTCTAACGGACAAGGGTTAGGGACGGAGGAGATGGTCAGGGACCTTAAGGGAAGCAGAGAGTGAGGGTCTTGTATCTAGGTGGAAGCTGAGTCTGCCAGGAGCTGGCGTTGGGAGTCCTCCAGCTCACTGCTGAAAGGATCTGACCACAGGGGCTGTGGTTTTGGGAGGAGTGTTGCTAAACACTATGAGTCACCCCTGGGGGAAGTGCCTAAAACAGGCTGCCTCATGAGGCCAGGTGGACATCCCACTCCAGAGGCCACATCCCACTTTCCTGGGTCAGCAGCTTGCAAGGTGGAGGGCACCAGCACCTTCCCATAAGGCACTGTCAACAAGCCCTGCCACCAACCCCACACACAGTCCAGACTCTGGGCCTGTCACCACCCTCCCTGGCAAGATGAACAGTGAATAATACCTTCCCAGATTGGTCAGCAGACTGACAAACAGGTTAGACTACATCAATGTATCCCACTCCAAATGCCCAGTGGCCTGTCTCTGGCATCTCAGCCTTAGGTGGGAGCCAGAGGTACGCTCTCCTGAGATAGCCAGCCAGCCAGCCAGGCAGGCCTCTCCCTCTGCAGCTGACCGGAGGCTCACCCCAGTCAGTATACAGAGTTACGTATGCTTCATCGACCACTGCCAAGGGCAGCCACACCCAACCACACTTCCCTGGTTCTTGAGATCAGCACTAGGCAATGTGGCTGGACAGAAGGAGGCAATGGATACACAGAAACTTTGGCCACTAGTTCAGACTGGTTGTAAAGCAGTTTTGTTTACCCTTCACTCATTCAGTTGCTGTGATATTGTAGAGCCCCACAGTATCCACATAGAGCCAGCCCGCCCTCTGTGCTTGCAAGAGTTCCTTCTATACCGGAAGATTCAGCCAGTCATAGTTAGAAAGCCTTCTGCAGGGAGGAATTCTACAGCTCCACAAAACATGCATAGATATCTCCCTTATGATTTTTTATAAGCAAGATAGCTCAGCTCTGCCTATCAACCTTTCACACGGTGTTGTGTATACAAGGAACCCAGAGCCTACTTGAAGGATACAGGAAGACATGTTGCATATATAACCTTATATGCAAACCATGCAATTTTAGACAAAGGACTCAGGGACAAACATCTGGGATTCGGGTATCTGAAGGGTCCCAGAAAGCAATCACCATGAATACTGAAGGATGACCGTATTCTTCTAGGTTGCGAAAACAGAACATTACCATTCCCAAGGTACAGCTGACAGCGAGTTGGGGGTAAGGCGGGGTGGGAGTGCGGTGTAAAGAGGGAACCAGGTGATGGGAGCGAGAGTGGAAGTGGGGGTCCTGGAGGAGGGTCTTCTGAGGAAGGGGCACTGTGAACGGAGCCACGAGCAACCAGAAGGCAGCTCGTGGCTCACAGGAAACGCACGACATTTCTGGGGTGGGAACATGCTTATAGTATTTAAGGGACAGAACCAAAAATCCACATGCTCAGAGGACAAGCCAGGTGTGTGTGTGTGTGTGTGTGTGTGTGTGTGTGTGTGTGTGTGTAATGTAAACCAACAACCTTGGGAAGTTCCTGGTGGCGGCGGCTAACCTGGAAGCCATGGGGGAGGGGAGACAGAAATTCAGTAAGGTTATTATTTTCTGGAGTTTGCAGCCAGGAGGAGGCAAGACCTGAGTCTTGGGGGCTGGGGAGGACACAGGGGAAGACATCCTGGGAGTGTTTCAGAGTTGTGGCCAATAGGAGTGGAGATGTCCCCAGTGGCAGATCAAAGGGCAGCCTCCATGGGGACTCCAGGGATCCTGTCCCAGAGCTGAGTCACACATACCTCTCTCCACAGGGCCGGCACTGTACCTGCCCCTAGGCAGAACTTAACTTCGTCCAAGTGTCCAGTGTTAATACTTTTTACATCAGGACAGGAAAACCAGCCTGCCGCAGGCCACATCTCTCCCAGAGAAGCTAGCGCTCTGCCTTTTGACAGTAGAGAAAGATCTGGTATTTTCTGGAACACTCACTAGCCTTTATGAAACTTTAAAAAAGTTGTGGGGTGCTAAGGGCAGCAGAGGGACAGGTGAGAGACAGCAGAGCTACGGCAGCTTTGACACTGTGTTAGGAGGAGGAGTTCTAAGGGGCGTGTGCTGGGATTAGAGATGCAGGCAACTCTGGTAGAGCTGAGAGTCTGCTGTTTATTCAAGGAACTTGGCATGTACTGGTTTAAGATACCCTCTGGCCTGAACAGCCACAATTCCAACACATAAAAGCCAGAGACAGAACCACGCACGATCATCAAGACAGACTTCTCATCCTACGACAGACAAACATCTCTAAAATACCTGGGCAGGGTTCTGAGAGACAGGAATGCCATATCAGAGGACTCAGCCCAGGGCACAGGTTGAAGTCTTGGTTGGTTCTCTCTCCAGGTCACTGCTAAAACAGCGATGCAATGTCCAAAGTGTGGGGGTGCCATGGAAAAACACCCCTCTAAGGTGTCCTTTACGTGTATGCATGTGTGCACAATTCTTGTTTTGGTTGTGTGTGTGTATGTGTGTGTGTGTATGTGTGTGTGTGACAGGGTCTCACTATGTAATTCTGGCTGTTCTAGAACTCACTCTATAGACCAGGCTGGCTTCGAACTCACAGATCTACCTGCTTCTGCCTCCTCTCTGTGATGAAGAAAGGTGAGTGTTAACCAGGCCAACACAGGGTTCCTTTAGGTTAAGTGCAAACTGCCACCCATTCAGTCCTTAATTTTCAGTTTTTGTCTTTTAAGAAAATAAAATCAATAGATGGCCAGCCCTCTAAATCTGTGGATTCTCCATCTGTCAAAAGAAAAGATCTCAGAAATAGGCTGGGGCGAGAACTCAGTGGAGTAGGTAAAGCGTGTGCTGTCCACAAGGATCTGAGTTCGATCCCTGGGGCACGCACACAAATCATGTTGAGATGGAAAAATCCGGGAAGGGGGGAAACAGACCCCTGGTGAGCCAGCTTTAGTGAGAGATCCTATCTTCTAAAGTAAGGTGGGCGCGGAGGAGCGGTGGCTTAGCAGTAACAACCACACTGGTTTGGTTTGATTTCTAGCACCCACATAGTGGCTCTGTAACTCTAGTCCCAGGAGATTCAATCCCATCTTCTGGCTTCTGCAGGCACTGGGCATGCGTATGGTGCGTGTATAACTAACTATGCACACAAAACACTCATACATACAAAGTAAATACGTCTAAAAACAAGTTTTAAAAAGTGAGTGACATGCAGGACTGGAAGGACGGCCAGTTGGTAAAGCACCCACGGTACAACCTGGCAACACAAGTGAAGCCCCTGTCACCCCAGGAAACATGGAAGGAGAACCCGCTTCACACAGTTGTCTTCTGACCTCTACACACGCCCTATGACAAGTGCATGGCCCCCTCCACCCAAGCAACTATCATGGACAGGCACATGGACAGATTAAGGCACTAATAATGTCAATCTCTAGTCTCCACACACATGTGCAGGCAGGCGAAACACGCCCTACCAGAACACACACAAACACTGACTGTATACAACCCCAACCTCATCTTCACTCCCTAAACAACCTAATGCAACTGTTTTCATAGCATCCCTATCACTCTGCAATGTGGAACTCTAGAGAGGGTTTAAAGTGCCCCAGGTAATAGATATGCACACGTTACATTGTGCTGTCTCACAAAAGGGTCTTGAGCCTCTGTGGATTTTGGTGTCCCAGGGGGACCTGGAACCAATCCATCATAGACACGAACAGACAGCTGTGATGGCTCTGGTATGTCCTTCCCACACACCAGTGGATTGTCATGCAGCCCAGGGGTAGGAGTAGGTGTTGAAATGTGGCGGGCTGCGGTCACAGAGGTGATCCAACCCAGTGGCCTGGACAAGGCTTTGGGGGTGGGGGTGGGGCAGTGAGGGACAAGGAGAGGTGACTTGCCAAAGGTCATGGAGTTTGAGGGACCCAGGTGGTACTAGGGCTCAGATCTCCTCTGCCAATCTGAAAGATTTCCCCGAGTAACACTTGCAGTGACATCACTGCCAAGACTGGGGTCAGCCCTTCCTATCTCTTCCATCATCTTGCTCAATGTAAGAGCCAAAAAAGGGTAGGAGGAATAAAGAGGGTGGGTAGGGGTGGGTGGGACACATTTCACAAGGCAGGGAGAGTCACAGCACCCGGATCCCAAGAACTACTTACATCCTAATGACCTCGGGACACCCACACCTGGGAGAGCTGAGGAGCCGAGGCAGAGGGACGGCAAGTTCAAGACCTGCCTGAGCCACAAGAATACTTCAGCCTCCTCCACATCTACAAACAGAGTGGGTGGAACTGTGTCAATGGAGGAGAAGTCCCAAATGCGTGGATATTCATCAGCAAAGCCTTAGCCACAACACCACACGCTGGCTGGGAGAACCAGGGCAGTAAGGGACAGACAGCCTGAGAAAATGAGGAAGCATGAGGTCCGTGGATTGTCATGAAACCATGAAACCGTGACGGGTGGGGATGGGGTGGGGTGGAGTGTCTGTCCTGAGACAATGTAGCCACATGGGACAGTTTCCCTAAACAGCAGGCAGTGGACTCCCATATCCATCCACCTACAGCCATCTATGACACAAACACTCTGATGCATGGTCACTGAAAGGGACAGAGGGAAACCAAGATGTGGGGCTGGGCCTGCCTTTTATCCCAGCACTTGCAGGCAGAGGCAAGTGGCTCTGAGTTTGAGGCCAGCCTGGTCTATACAGTGAGATCCTGTCTTTAAAAAGAGGTTCCCTGGTGAGGTAGGGGTTGGGGTGAGGGGTGCAGGGTGGGTGCGCGTTCCTGTGCATGTGCCTGTTTATTTTGTGCATGTGTGCCATGGCTCACTAACAAAGGACAACTTAAGGGGTCAGTTCTCTCCTTCCACCACGTATGATCCCGAGATGCAGGTTTTCTGAGCCTGCTAGCAGGTGCCCCTTCCCCCCACCCTTTATAAACAGGGCTTCTAGGGGCCAATCTCAGGTCCTCGTCCTTCCACATTACCAACCCAGCTATTTCCCCTGTCTCTCCTCCCTTTAATGTGGCGAAGCTGCTTTTAATAATAATAAAAAATCCCAAAGCATCAAAGGCTTAAGGAAAGGACTTTAATTTCAAAACAGCTTAAAACTCTCCAGTTTGTCAGGGCTCAGCATCTACAAGAACAAGACATCAGCCAGGGCTAGCACGGCTCTGCACATTGCCAGGCTCTCTCCCACTGACATCTGTCCCAGGCCACCCCCAAGAGTCATGTTTTATGCTATGTGTCTGGGAGGTAAGAGTGGACAATCTATAGAGATTTGAATGCTGGAGAGAAGGCTCAGCAGGTTCAGAACACCGAGGGCCTGGGTTCAATTCCAGGCACCCACATGGTTGTTCACATCTGTAATTTCAGTCCCAGGAGATCTAATGCTCTCTTCTGGGCTCTACAGCACTGGCTGCACTTACATACATGCACGCAAAACACCCATCCCCATAAAATAAAAGCAAGCTAACTCTATGACTCTAGACCCATAGTCCTAGGCCAGATTCTCCAGACTCCTTCCCAGATCTGTAGAGACTGAGCACTGTCCCCACCTCTCACCCCCACCTCTCACCCCCACAAAGCGAACACCAGCAGCTGCTTCCTGGTGCTCCAGCCTTCTTCTTGGCCAAGCAGGTGACTCGGAACAACCACGCCCACCCAACGGAGACTGGCCTTCCGCCAGTGTCACGGGAGCTTTGAGCTGGAAGTCAGCCACCCACAGGACAGTGGGATCTAGTCAAGAGACACTCCAGACAGGTGAGAGCTTGGGTTTTACTCCTCCCACACTCCCAGCTCGGCCACTCCAATACTGTGAACAAAGAGGGAAAAGGAAAGGGCAGAGGTCACTCAAGGTGCTCCCTTCAACTGACCATGCACAGAAAAGTTATGGCTGCCAACGACTCCCCTTTACCGGGTACCTGCGTGTCTAGCTTGGGGCTGAGAGAACAGACACGTATTCTTCTGTACCTCAAAGCAACCATGCAGGAGGTTCTCATGATACATTTATTTTACAGGAAGGGGATTTGAGGCTCCAGCAGGTTAAACTTCCTCCCTTCTTCCCTTATCTTCTGAACTGACTGACGGTAGCCCATCTTTGTCAAACCCTGGTGCAGTATGTTTGGAGGGGCTGAGGAGCACTGGGTTAGGAAGGCTGCTACCCTGAAAATGACTGGAACCAGAATCCACATTACCAACTCCTTGATTAGAGGTTCGTCTCTAGGGACAGCTGAACTTGATCCTCCCAAGGCCCTACAGAATCCTAAAGAGAAGTCAGCAGAAAGGATCCGTGCGTGAGAACTCCAAGCCAGGTGTCCCCTGGGCACTTAGGAATGGGGTCAACACAAAAAGCCTAGATTCAAATCCTTCTCAAGGAAGCCCTGATCCAGGGTTGAGAGCCTCAACCTTGCCAGATCCCAGAGAGAAAGATCAGAAACCTGACCCAAGTTAGCGCTTTAACTCTTAGATCTGGGCATTTACTGCACACTTCCCAGAGGCCGGCCAAGTCCGGCCAACACTGCCCAAGCCCAGCCAGGGCACAGCCTACTTCCCAGAGATAAACATCCCTTCTTTGATGGGCTCTTCCTGGAAGGGAAAGTGACCGAGGCTCCAGACATCACTTGGTGCTTGCCACGGTTGTGTCGGGAAGCATGTCGCCTAGGAATTCCTGCTTCTGGGGGTGGGGTGGCAGGAGATGCTGGAGATGGGTGGAGACCAGAGTGACCTGGCAGCCTCTGTGTGTGTGTGTGTGTATTTAAATTTTTTATATTTATTATCCAGGTGGTGGCAGCACTCAGGTCAGAGAGGCAGAGGCAGGCAGATCACTGAGTTCAAAGCCATCCTGGTCTACAGAGTAAGTTCCAGGACAGCCAAGGCTACACAGAGAAATCCTGTCTCAAAAGAACAAAAAAGGTTTTGTTTTATTTATTTATACGTATGTGTCTGTATGCAGGTACGTGCAGGAGCCCAGACACTGAAGTTACAGGCACTTTCGAGTGACCTGATGGGGGTAATAGGAACTGAACTTGGGGCCACCACGAGACAAGCAGGTGTTCTTAACCCCTGGGCCAACTCTTCAGCCTCAGGTTATTAATATTCCACACCTGACATCCAGTAGAGAGGCCCCTGGCTTCATGTGGCTGCTGAGGTATTAAATACCTCACATGGAACCTGGGAAGGCCGCTCAGTCAGCAAAGAACTCACTATGCAAGCATGAGGTCCTGAGTTTAGATTTGCCAGCACCTACATAGCCCAGCAGAGTAGCGTATGCCTGTAATCCCAGGGCTAGGGAGGCAAGAGTTCCCTGTGTCAGACAGGTGAGCTCCAAGTTCAGTGAGAGACCCCGTCTCAAAAGATAAAGCAGAAGGGCTGGGGAGACAGTCAAGGTTAACCGGTCCCGTGCGGTCCGACATGCGGGCAGGCGACTGTCAGCAATCCTATCAGCAGCTCACCCCTCCTGCAATTCCAGCTCCAGGACGTTCAATGTCTCTGGCATCCGTGGGCACCTGTACTATGCCTGCACACACGCACACATGTGCACACACACACTTAAACATATTAAAAGTGTGAGGAAACATTAACTCTCCTATGGGGCAGTACAGACTTAGATATTTCCCCCTGTTACACAGGCAGGATGCGGCATTACAGATGGGGAATAAAGGCAGTCATTGTTCCTTCCTTCTGGGACTGAAGGCACTCATGCGCTGGTAAATCACACGCCATGTCAAACGCCATCGCTAACACCCCAAGTTTCCATTCCGCCAGTCTGTCACAAATGTTTTATTCTTTCATTGAGACTCTATAACTTCTATTTTCCATAACTATGCCAGCTTGTAATTATTTCTGTAAGACTGGCATAAAAAAAAAAAAATCACTTCTGTTTCCCACTGCCATTCTATTTTGAGGATGCTCTACCATGTTACAGTCCCAGCAACACGAGGTGTCCAACTTTAGGTGCTTGCCTGCCTTCCCTGTGTCTGTCTCCCTTGTGTGTGTGTGTGGGGGGGGGGGGGAGGAGTGTCAAGACAGGGTTTCTCTGTGTAGCCCTGGCTGTCCTGGAACTCATTCTGTAGACCAGGCTGGCTTTGAAATCAGAGATCCACCTGCCTCTGCCTCCCAAGTGCTGGGATTAAAGGCATGCACTGCCACCACTACCCGGCTTCCCTGTTTCCTCTTTGAGACAGGGTCTTGCTGTGTAGCCCTGACTGGCCTGGAACTCTATACAGACAGAGTTGGCCTCAAACTTTCAACCATCTTCCTGCCTCTGCCTCCAACTGCTACAATGATAGGCTTTCACCGAATTGAAACTCTAAAATACAAACATAACCTTTCCTCCCGAACGTGTAGTGTGCATTTCTTTGATTACTAAGTGTGAGTGTTGTTTTAAAAAATGTATTATCGACACACAGACCTACCCTTGGAAACTGCTCATTGAAGCTTTTGCCCATTCCTCTATTGGCAGGAGGGGCTTCCTGTTTTCCAGTAGACTTGCTTGATATCTTTAAATCCTAGTGCTATTCTGCAAATATTTTGGCAAATCTGGCATATGCCTGTCTACATTATGGTGATTCACATGCTGCCAAGCGCCTCATTTGTATGTGGTCCAGGCGGCTTTCTGCCTTCCGGCTTTCATCTTACCAAGCAAAGACTTCTCTTCTATTCCCCAAGTTTGTGGGCTGGGGGGTGGGGGTACAGATGCTAAAAGTATGGGAAATACAGGGCAAGCTACTCACAGGAGAAACAAAACCAAACCCCCAAAAGAAACGCAGCGAAGTGCAGCTGTCTGTGTGACCTCTACCACTGAGTCACTAAAAGGAGGACACAAAGACCAGTAAGAGTCAAGTGCCGGGGGCTGGTGAGATGGCTCAGTGGGTAAGAGCACCCGACTGCTCTTCCGAAGGTCCAGAGTTCAAATCCCAGCAACCACATGGTGGCTCACAACCATCCGTAACGAGATCTGGCACCCTCTTCTGGAGTGTCTGAAGACAGTTACAGTGTACTTATAATAAATAAATAAATCTTAAAAAAAAAAAAAAAAAAAAAAAAGAGTCAAGTGCCAGGCCTGGAGCCGCTGGCCCTGCCACCCCAACTACTCAGTGTGAGCGAGGAGGAGCCCAGCTCAAGAGAGTCAAAGAGAGTGTACGTAGTAAATTCCAGGTAAACCTAGGCGCTGCAGCCGAGAGCCTCCTGATCCCTGGTAACAAACACACATTAGCAGTAAATGGTACTATATAAAATATAAATATAACACGGCAACACAAATAACAGTAAAGTAAACAGAGAAGCAGTAGGTGGTTCACACTGCAGTCTCAGCACAGGGGGAAGTCTATGCAGGAGGACTGAGGCAGTATGACTACACAGGAAGCTCTGGGCTAGCCTGAGCTACAGAGCAGGATGTTGCCTGTTTTGTTCGTTCGTTTGTTTTTCTAAACCGGGTTGTGGTGGCAGATCTTCATGACTTGGCCACTGCTTGGTTCTGTATGGTGAGTTCCAGGCCAGCCAGAGTTAAAAAGTGAGATCTTGCCTCAAACAACAACAACACAACAAAAACCCGGAAACAGATGTGGAGAGATAGGAACATGGCAGTTCCCAGCACCCACACTGTAGCTCACAGACATCTGTAACTCCTGTTTAAGGGGATCCTCTTCAGGCTACCTTGGGCACTGCACACACACAGTGCACAGACTGTATGCATAGGCAAGAAAACCCTCATACTCATAAAATAACAAAACGAGGAAAAATGTGACAGCAACAAAGAACAACAATTTTCCTGAACTCTTATAAGAACCAGCTTTGTTAAATGGGCGGAAAGCAACCAAAGCTGCCTTGGCTCGATATGAGCTCCTTCCTGAGCCTGGGCAGCTGTGGCCGGCTTCCACAGAGCCTTTCCTTCTGTGCCTTGTTCTGCTGCTTTCTGAAGCAGATCTGGAGTCTCACCAGGCAGAGCAGGTTTGGAGCATCCAGTGGTGAGAGCCCAAGTGCCCGTCTTCCCCCTGAATTCATCCTGGCTGCTCTCATCTACGGACTCTTCCACGTGCATCTCAGAATAAGGAAGGCTGGGCACTATACACTGCTCACCCTGGCCCTTGGAAAGCTGAGGCAGAAGGATTCCAAGTGCCAGTCCAGCTTGGGCTGCAAAACAAGAGTCTACCTCAGAAGCCTAGAGAGAAGGGGAGAGAAAATCTTGTCCTATCTGCAACAACTGTCCTTACTGAACGGGACACTACAGCAGACATGAACAACATTGGTTTCTGCCTGGCACCCACAGTGACATCCTAAACCTAGTTACCCATAGGGTTGCCACCAGCCACGAGGGGCCACGTTGTGGCTAGTGAGAATTGGGAAACATTTTCTTTTTCCTAATTCAAAGTATTTTAAATTTTAAATAGGATGTTTGGTTCCTTTACAGGAAAACTTCAGAGTGTTGGGAAAACCTGTGTGAATCTGTGTATGACTGTAATTTTTTTGCAATCCAAACACTGATCAAATATTTATAAAGTTTGGCATCCAGACTATAGTGTACTATTTAGTGTGAGACACATGATAGATGTTGAAGCTTTTGTATCTTAAAGAACAATATAAAATACACCATAGGTAATTTCTGTACATTTACTTATGTACTTATTTGAGAGGGGGCCTTACTAGGTAGCCTTGGCTGGCCTGGAACACACTATGTAGACCAGGCTGGCCTTGAACTCACCAGAGGTTAACCTGCCTCTGCCTGCCAAGTGCTAGGATTAAAGGGAGCATATGTCTCTCCATTTTGTCCACTTCTCTTTTATTTGTGTGTGTGTGTGTATGTCTGTGTCTGTATATGTGTGTGTGTCTTGTATATGTGCCTATGTGTGTGTCTGTGTGTGAGAGTATGTGTGTGTGTCTATGTGTCTGCATGTGTCTGTGTGTGTGTGTATGTATGTGTGTGTGTCTTGTGTATGTGTCTATGTGTGTGTCTGTTTGTGACAGTGTGTGTGTGTCTGTGTCTGCATGTGTTTGTGTGTGTATGTATGTGTGTATATGTGTCTTGTGTATGTGTCTATGTGTGTGTGCGCATTTGTGTGCACCCATTCGTGCACACATGCCCACAGAGACAGAGAAGAGGGAGTTAGATTCCCCTGGAGTTAAAGTTACAGGTATTTGTAAACTGCCTGGCATGGGTGCTAGCAATCAACCCAAGGTCCTCTGCAAATGTAGCAAGTATTCCTAACTGCTGAGTCATTTCCCAGACCCTCCACTGAAAAATTTCAACAACTATGTGGAAATGGCAATATTTTGGGTGTGCAGCATTAATATGAAAATTTACCTTTAAAAAAAAATATGACTATTAGAAAAGTTAACGTTAAACTGGGCAGTGGTGATGCACACCTTTAATCTCAGCACTCACTCAGCACTGTGAGCTGGAGGCCAGCCTGGTCGACAGGGTGAGTTTCACGACTATACAAGAAACCCTGTCTCCAAAAGTCAAAACTAAGAAAACTATAGAAAAGTTAAAGTTATGCGTATGACCAGCTTTCTATCCTTTATTGGGGCAAGTGGTAATCAGACTTGGACACAGAAGCCAGGGCTGCATACATGCCTGTGTCCTAGCACAGAGCTGCCCTCGGCTCCCAGCATTATGCTATTAACAGCACTGCTCTATGGCTACTGTCATCAACTGTCACATTCTCTAGTGGACTCACAGTCAGTCTCCATCATCTCCAATATACAGAGATTCCTGCCTCCACCAGCCTGAGAGGATTGGCTTTATTGATTGCTACCACGCCCCCCACTCAAATTTGCAATCCTTAACAGTGTATAAGACTACACGATTCCAATGCCTGAACCAGGCTAACAAGTGGGGAAACACAGTGTGTCTCGGCAATCAACCCCTTAGTTGGAAAAGAGGGAGTGTAGTCGACTTTGGAATCAGGAGTGGTCTGGAAAGACGTCTCCCAAAGTTGGTCCTGATCAACTGGCATCTAGGATTTGAGATGCTCCTTAGCCTCAGGCAGAGGGCCAGACCCTGCACCAGGTGGTCCTCTCCCCAGGCCACGGGTCAGAAGAAGTATGGAGCAGAGCAGACACTCCAGGTCCTAGATGCTATGTTCTGGCTAAATGGCTTTTAGTACTGAAGGTTCTCATGTTGCCTGTCTGACAGCTTTTATCTTGGGTCCTTTTCCCCACAATACCAAATACCACAGATCACACTGTCGTCTCCATCTTGAAGATGAGAAAGCAGGGCAGGGTTTAGAGAGCCCATGAGTCACCAAGGTCACACAGCTCCTAAGGACAGAGCTGAGAGAAGAATCTAGAGAAATGTGATGCTGAACTCTGAGGGTTTCCATTCTACAAGCACATCGGAGTGGGAGGGGTCTCATCAAGCCTCGAAGGGGTGATGAGGGAGGGCTACAGGGACCAAACACCCACAGGAAGCCCACTGCTTCACAGACTGTGTTCGTCTTAAAGATTTCCCCAAGACCCATGAGATGGCTCACATCTGTAAAGGCACTCGTAACCAAGCTTGAAGGCCTGAGCTCAGCATGCCGAACCACATGGTGAAAGGAGAGAATGGAGCACACAAGGGTGTCTTCTGACCTTACTGTGACCAATGTGCACACGTGCGTGCGTGTGTGCGTGAGTGTGTATGTGTGTGTGTAAAAGAATTATTTTAGCCGGTGTGGTGGCACATGCCTTTAATCCCAGCACTTGGAAGGCAGAGGCAGGCGAATTTCTGAGTTCGAGGCCAGCCTGGTCTACAAAGTGAGTTCCATGACAGCCAAGGCTATACAGAGAAACCCTGTCTCGAAAAACAAAAACAAAACAAATAAAAACAAACAAACAAACAAACAGAATTATTTTAAAATATCGCTGGAGCTAGAGAGCACAGTTAGAGTATTTGTTGCTCTTGTGGAGTGGATCAGAGTTCTGTTCCCAGCATGCACATGGAGGCTCACAACTGTCTCTAACTCCAGTTCCCTGGGGCCTGCCTGGCTCCTGCTGAAGGCGTTCACACGCATGGTGAACATTCATACATGCAGGCTAGCACTGATACATACATACATATATATATATATTTAAATTTTCCCACAGTCTGGGCACTCCATTTTCTATCATCCTAGAGAAAATTATTAATTCTAGGAAATAGATGGTGGGGTGGGGGGATGGGAGCCCTTGAGCTGGAAATTACCTCAGTCTCACCCAGCATCCATCTCTACCCTCAGTCCAGAACCCTCTGGCTCGAACCAGGGGAAGGAAGCCGGCAGGAGGGTGAAGAGGATGGTCTCCCTTACCATGGCCTGCCCACAAGGGAAGAGAAAGGGGCCAGGGCCTGGGAGAGACCGGAAACGACAATTGACCAAGGAGCCAAGACGAAGAACAACTAATGACCCAAGGACATCCGGCAGCTTCACTTGTTTATAGGACCTTTCCTGGAAACGTGGGCTTCCAGGAGTCAGCTGCCCGACACCAGCCATCACAGGCGATACACAGGCTATAGCAGACGGTGTCTAGCAAACAAGCGGACAAGTGGGGCTTCTGCTCCTGGCCTCACATCAGAAGGAAGCTGCTGTGCCTACAACCAGATCCATCCGCGAGGCCCGGCTTAGTTTAGTTTCACTTTGCTTCTCCCAGAAACCACTCCTGAGCTGAGAGGCAAGCACAAGGGTACTCTGGGGGCTCCAGAGAAAACCCCTAAGTGAGATGACAGATCTTCCAGCCTGGCTTTGCTGGGGACTTGGAATAGAGGGGGTTAAGAGCCAGATCATAATCGGGCTTACCACACTGAGCTTGCTAGCTATCTCTGCCTCAGTTTCCCCACAGCTTTCAAAGCCATCTACATTAAGGTAAAGATGTAAGCTCACACACACACACACACACACACACACTCACTCTACAAGGGGTGACACAACTCAACAGATACAAAGGCAACCCTGAGATGTGCACTCAGCCGGGACCCCACATCTACAGAGCATGCGCAGTGACACTAATTTCAAACAGGATCCACGGGCAGTCCTGAACATACCTGTACAAACCTAACCCCATAGGCTCCAGGGTGTCGCATGAAGCTGTCCCCTGAAGCCAAGGTACAGAGTCTGTCCTAGCTTAGCACTGCCACCCCGCAGGGGGTCATGAGGCAGCCCTGCCTAGGGCTTCCTTCTCCTTCACCTTTGACCTTTAGTGATATGGGATGGAGAGGGCCAGCTCTTCTCAAACCAAACTTCTGCTCCTTCTGATTTCAGGTCAATAAGGACCATGAAAAACACTCTCATTCTTCCCCAGGATCAGGGTACGGAAGAGACAAGACTGACGAGACCCTTGCGTTCTACCAGCAACCATGCACAGGACCTCAAAGGAGACAGATGTGCCAGACTCCTGGAGAGCGCCGCCTGCTCCTCTGCAACTCCCAGATTCTCCTAGGAGATCTCCACACAGGGCACCACTGGGCTCTCTGCTCTAAGTTCTCCCTCTCCACCACTGATAAAGCTTTAACTCCACAAACAGAGCAGGAGGACAGCAGAGGGTCCCCTCTCTGGTGCTTCAGGGGCCTGAACAACATTCTGAAGAAAGGAGGGGGTCCTAACCGAATGGGAGTTTCAGGGGAAGGGGTGGGGGTGGAGGTGGATGCAAGCAGAATAGAAAGGAAGGGGTGGGGAACACCTGGCTTCTTTGTCACATCTCGGAAGATCTAAACCCAGAGTCTCTGGACCGGGCTCAGCTACTGAATGAAGACAGGTGAAGGGAGAACCCAGCGATGGCAGGGAGCTGCGGTGGCTTCCTCTGCTATCATCCACTACCCTGAAAACCAAGGCAGGGGATGGCGACCCAAGCATGCAAGATGTGCAAGGCTCTCTTGCCCCGGCCCTGGGATTAAAGGCAGGGGTGTGCACACATGACACCTTCAAACTGGTTCTACCACAGACCAAAATGGGAGAGCCTACCTCAGCTTGAAAAGGTGAGGTCAAGACCACCAGTCTCTAAAGGAGGCTCCACGGGCCAGCACTGCCTGGGGTGCAGGGAAGGGCTAGAAAGTGTTCCTCAGCTGGAAGGGAGCCCGAGGCTCCAGGAGGCCCACTGTAAGCTGGGGCTTCACTGGTATCAGGAGTAGGAATGTGGGCCGCTAATGGCTGAACTTTCTCCACCAGGCAAGTCAGGCAGGGCTACTTTTAGCCACTCTGCTGTCCCTCCCTCGGTGACTGTCCCAGGCCCTACTCAAGGATAGCTGAGCATCATCCCAGAGGCACTTCAAAGTATTTGCTGGAGTCAGCTGTCAAGGGCCTTCTGCTAAACTACCACTTGAAGTGTGCCCTGGCTCTGGGACTTGGTCCCTTCTCCCAAGGCTAAGGAAGATTCCAGTCCTTAGGTCAGAAGAAGACCTAACCATAGCTCAGGTCCATGATCAACTGCCAGGGTGAGATTGCTCAACCCCCTCCACTCCCCAGCCTTATCGCTGGCATCAACCCAACACCTCTGTTCTTCTGAGGGACAGAGTCTTCCCTCCCCCGACAGGGGTAAGCGCCTAAGTGTCTGTGGGGCCAGAACAGCTGGAGCCACTCCTCCCGCTCCTCCCGCTCCTCCGAGGCCATCCGGGATGCTGGCTTGAAAACGCCCCTCCCCTGCCAATTCCATCCAAACTTCAAGGGAAGCAGGAGGCAGGGATAAAGGAAAAGAGGAAGAGAAGGAGACACCAACATCAAACACCATGCCTGCCACAGCTGGGCACGGCCTGTCCAGGCCATGGAAAGCAGTTGCAGTTGCGGAGGGATGGGGGAGGGTGTTGCTGAAACACAAGCGACCCAGGCCTTCCTGGAGAAAGCTCTGAAGGGAGGGTCTAGGATCCCCTTACAGGTCAGCAAGAGACCACCCCTGGGACCACAGCTTTACTCAGGGAAACTCTCCCTTTGCTTGTGACTTCCTGCTGGGAAGCTCGGATGGTCAGTTTCAAAAGAAGGTTGGGCGCATACACAGGATCAGAACAAGCAGGCATGTGTGAGCCACAAACTGAGGGGGGAAACAAGGGTTCAAAAGAGAGGGAGACAGGAGCCCCCCCCCCCAAAAAAATGGAAGAAGTGCTCAGAGGAACAGCACGAGCATACAGACAGCATGAGCAAAGGATCCTGCGAACCCCGAGAAGTTACCAGAGGCGCCAAGACACCCTCACATCAATACTGCTTTGAGAGCAGGCTAGCTTTAGCATCCAGCTCCTTGAAGTCCGCGCTAAGACGGACCACCAGGAGCCGAGAAGCTCCCCTCCCTCCCCGTATCTCCCAAGGTTCCACTCAGTGGGAAATAGTTAAGGGGCAAAGTCCCTGTTCACAGAGGAGATAAACCACATTAATCAGTAGTCACATACAGGCAGCTGATCAGGGCTGGTAGCACATGGTCCCTCCCACACTCAGCCCTGTAGCAGCTCCCCAACATGCATAGTAGCTTCCCGGTCTCTAGTGATGCCCCACTATTGCCAACTGCCCTTGGGTTGCCCAGAGGCCTGGCTCTGCTCCAGCATGGCCCTCCTCCCCACCTCCCCAGTTCTGGGAGAAACCTGTATGTAGCTAAGGTTCCCCATGCTGTGGGCCCTGTTCTTTGTTCTTTAAAATTCACTCCATCCCACTGGTGGTCCCCCCTCCTCCAGCCAGGCCTCAGAAAGGGGCGGGAGAAGCTGCTGCAGGCGTTACTGGAAACCCAGACAGGGCAAAGAAGTTGCAAGGCAGAGGGCCCCCTGCCAGGGGCCTCTCATTGTTTATGCTCCCCAGATCTCGGGTCCAGATGGTTGCTGGGGGTAAGGATGAAAAGTATCCCAACCGCTCCAGCGAGAAGGGACAAGAGGTTTCAAAGTAAAGACACCCACAAGGAAGCTTTCCTCATTCAACGGCTCAACTACCTGGGCAAAGAATGGGAGCTGTCGGCCCAGGGAGAGACGTGGGAGCCGGTCAGATTGCAAGAGGTGAGACTGTTGGAGGGGGGGTGAGGGGAGGGAGGGAGAAGTTCCCAGCCAAGAAGAAAAGAGAAAGCATTGTATTTCCTTTTCATTCTCCCTGGGAGAAAAAGAAAACTTCCGAAGCCCAGGCCGCAGTATTTCATTGGGCAAACACAAGGAACCTGGTTTGAGTTAACAGAGAGGGAGAGCCCCTCCCCCCGCAGGCACACACGCAAGTCCTACGGTCTGTTCCCAGGAAGCTCAACCGCCATCCACCCCGCCAGTCTAGGACACTCACCCACAGCAACCGGGGGTCCCCCAACGGGGAAAGGCAGCTCCAGCAGACAACACCACAGACACAGGAGGGCAGATTTGTTCCTCCGGCTGGGGGCGCTCCAGGAATGGGGAGGAGCCAGAGATCAGGATCGCAGCTTCAACGTCCCAAGCCAGCGGTTAAATCATTAACCAACCGCTACCTACTCGCCCCTGAACAAGCCTCGAGCACCATGCTTCGGACGTACCGGGCGCGCGCGCAGGTCCCCCCGCGTAAAGCCTCGTCCCAGGTTTCTAAGGGACCGCCAGCTCGGCCCAGCCCCACCCTGCGCCTCTCGCGGCCTTGGCCTCCAAGTCTTCCAAGGGAGGCGGGCGGGGCGGGAGAAGGAAGGGCTCGGACGGGCGGGGAGTATTTGCTCTTTAGGCTATTGCCTTCCAGCCGGCTCTTGCACTCCTTTCTCCCCGGCCGGGCGACACCAGATGGCGCCTAATGCAGTGTGTGTACGCGGGAGAGCACGCGTACACCCCTCTGCCACTACCGACGAACTCGGCGGTTATTCATGGAGAAGTCTGTGCGCACACGCCCCCCTCGGGGCGACCGCCGCCGATTGTTGTGTGCCTGCCCACGGCAACACACACCCCATTCCTGCGCGAGGGGGTGGACCTTTAAAACCTGCCCACTCACCCCACCCCGAACAGTCTCCGTGGCCAGATCGGGGCGTCCTGGCGACGCTGAGCCCTGTTGTTACCCCCTCCTCCGCAAATGATTTTTCTGGGACACGGTATGTGACTCTGGGTCTGGTCCCAGGCATGCCTACCCACGCTGGGCACAGAGGGGTGTTGTGTGTGTGTTTGTGTGAGCGCACGCCCTGCTCCTAGGTCCTCATCTTCCCCATCCCCGGGTCTTTCTACCTTCTCCACGTCACCAGGGGTCTCGAGCCTACCCAGGCCTCACGCGGCCGCTGGGCCACAAACGGATGCTCGTCGCCTACCTCGGTCCCCAGCTCCCCGAGCGCGGACCAGGTGCGGCTGTACGCTCCCCTCGGTGTGCTTGGCGCCTCGGCAAGGCTGGCGACCCATGGCAGCGCCGGCGTTTGTTTCCTCTGGCTCCCCGGGCTCCGAGTGTGCTAGAAGCTAGGACACTCCCCTCCCAGGCTCCTCCCAGCCCTCCCTCCCATTTCCCTCCGCGCTGATGTCACTCCGCCGCAGCAGCCAATGACTGCCACGGAACTCAACTCGGCTGCTCGGCCTCCCAGGTTCAAATCTAAAAGCCTGAGACGCCCCCCCCCCCCGCCCCCACAAGCTCCTAGTAGGGTAGACAGAGCAAGAGCAGGTCTTGCTTTGAGGAGTCGCGCCCCACAGCCCCCAGTGCTCTGCCGCGGAACCGACGTGGGGTCCGCAGAAACAGGAGCACATCCCCTCCCCAGGAACCAAGGGGAAGCTCTCTTTTGGCTCTTCCAGTTTTGAACTAATGGTAAGAAAACAACTCCCTCCAGGACGTTACCCCCACTTCTGGACCACGAGCAGGATCTTGGGCTCCGTGGATTCCATCCCCATCTGGAGGGCGGGAGAAGCAGGTCCGCCCGAGTCCCAGACCCGGTCTGAGCAGTGGAGGGGCTTTTCAGCAGGGTGACCTGGCTTTGATAGCTCTGTCTGGTGATCATGGGCTCTTAAGTACCCTCCCAGGGAACCTCCAGGCATTAACTCCCGCGTGCTTGTGTAGAGGAAGCCCCACCTATGAATGATCATTAAGTAATAAAAGCCAGGGGTGAAATAGTCAATAAAGAGGAAACCAACCCAAAGTGAAAGTTCCCTAACTACTTAAAGGAAGGGGGGGGGGAGGTGGTGTAGGCCTCAGCCTCCTTTTTCCCCCAGAGTTGCCTCACGGTCCGGTCCCTCAGCTCCTTCACCGTCCTCTGGAAACCCTGTCTCTCAGGATCCCACCCCATCCCCCACCTCTCCCCCACCTCGCCGTCTATCCATGAAAACTTCAAACTGTCCATGTTGTGTGAAAATCAAACCTAAAAGTTCAGTGTCGTTGGGCGGTGATGGCACACGCCTTATCGGGAGGCAGAGGCAGGCGGATTTCTGAGTTCGAGGCCAGCCTGGTCTACAGAGTGAGTTCCAGGACAGCCAGGGCTATACAGAGAAACCCTGTCTCAAAAAAGTTCAGTGTCTGGTCTAGGGTCCAGTTCCCGTTTCGGAGCACGAGGCTGGTTCACAGCTGCATTCAAGCCCAGCACCACCACCAACCAAAAGAGTATGTCAGAATTAGTGAAACTAAAACACGGGGTCCAAAGTAACTTGGGATGGGGATATCCCTGGGGTTCTGACCCTGATTGGGTTACCATGGGGAATTTATACCTCCTCCCCCTATTCTGACTGTCCTTGTACGGGTCCCTCACCTGGAGGTTGTCAAGATGAAGGAGAAATGTGGTGTAGAATAGACAACAGTGTCGGAGTCAGGTCTGTGGGTCAGAGGTAGCTGTAACAGGGCACTAGGGCAAACCAGTTGGAGAGAGTTGTGTTGCCTCCGGCTTTCAACTCTGCCCCTCACAAGCCTTCCCATCTCTCAAATGGGTACAGACATTCTTTCTAGGCTCCACCCCATAGTCACCTGGCAACAGCCAGGTGTGCCAGTCTCACTATAAAAGGAGCCCTTGCCAGGCAATGGTGGTCCACGCCTTTAATACCAGCACTTGGGAGGCAGAGTCAGGCAAATTTCTGAGTTCGAGGCCAGCTTGGTCTATAGAGTGAATTCCAGGACAGCCAGGGCTACACAGAGAAACCCTGTCTTCAAAAAACACAAACAAACAAAAAAAAGGAGTCCTCACTCTCTCGATCTTCTTACTCCCTCTCTTCCCTCTCTTTCTCCCCCCCCCTCCCATGTTTATGGCCGGCCTCTACTATCTTTACACACACACTCTCTTCTCCCGCTCTCTCTGCCTTTCTCTGTCTCTGCTATCCCCTTCAACTCCCCTCCCTATGCCCTAAATAAACTTTATTCCATACTATACCATCGTGTGGCTGGTCCCTCAGGGGGAAGGGGTGCCTCAGCATGGGCCCGCAGAGGCACCCCCTTCCCCCACACCATACTGCGCCTCCACCAAACATAACCCTGGCTTCTTGTTCTTTTTTTTTATATATATAAAACACAGCATTGGTGCCAAGTGACTGGGATTTAGAAACTCGGATTTCTACAACACAACAGCACACCACCCCCTGCTTCCCCTACTGGTGCAAATGTTAACCTTCCCCCGATGAACTCCCCCAGATGCAGGCTCTCAATGGCCTTCCTGGATGGTGCCATACCCCAGTGGTTTCCCTCTTGGGCACCCGCCTCCCTGTGCTCCTAGAGAGCCAGGAGTTTTTCGTTTGCTCGTTTTAAGCTTTAATCTGATTCATAAGCTTTTTTTCTGATTTTCTCAAGAGTTTTCTCTCTCATCTCATTTCCTGTTCCATAAATCATTTGGGAATGCCAGCCTACCTCAAGAGCCAGCTATCCATTCAGGTTAAGGGAAGAGGCACCCCACAGGCTCCATCTCAGGTCACTCTTGTCGGTCGGTTTTCCCTTGATCCTAGGTTTGCCTGCCTTGTTTTGGTCTCTCTGAAATTTCTTCTCTTTTTATTCAAATTTAAACTCCTTCCACAAACATTCGAAGAGATTCTCCGCTTAGAAGACAAAAGTCCCCTGGGTCCCTGCCCTCAGATTGCCTGGTTCTTCTCCATGGGGGACCTAGACCATCTCCTTTAGAACTCACCAGTGAGAAGAAGACCAAAAGAAACTGCTAATTTCTCCCTGCTGTTTAAAACCCTGGTTGGGGCGATCTTTCTCCTAAAACTCCACTGAAGTTAAATTTCACCTCAATGGTGTTTTGTTTTGTTTTGTTTTTTGTTTTAGGCTGGTGCCATCTGTGGCTAGGCATGTGTAAATCAACTAGACTAACTTTGAAGACTTGAATGCCTAGCTGGAAACTTCTGCAAGTGCAAAGCCCCAGAGTTTGGGGAGGGATTTAAGGTCTTAACTGAACCTTTAAGGTGTGACCTGACCTATAATCCTTTAGGCCTGGGCATATGTCTCAGCCTGTCTTTGGAGTTTGAGCATGCGTGATACCTGCAGCTGTGTGGGCCTGTCCCTCCGAAGCCCGCCCCCGAGCCCCAGGCACACCTCTTGGTGTTAACAACGAGACGTTAGTTCACCTTCCGCTGCCGCAGCTTTAAATGGATTGGCTAATCCCATTCCTTACAGAGAAGCTGGGAATCACACTCGGTCTTCTCTGGTGTTTACCATACAATGTGGTCCCTTTGCAGTGCTGGGGATTGAAGCCAGGCCTGGCGCCTGCTAGGTAAACACTATGTCGGTGCCACGCACCCTTGGCCCTCACTTCCATTTCGGAATCAGCTAAGCCTCCAGAGCCCCTTCCCGTGAGAACACTTGGGCCCTTCACATCTCTTTCTATGCTGGGCCTTTCGACCACTGAAACAAAACAGACCGAGATCCTATCACAGCATCCTCTCAAGAGCCTGGTGTCTGGAAATTTAAGGTTGGAGTGGCCTGGATGACCCAGGTCAAGAACTGTCACTGTCATCCGGGGCCTGGGTTCTGGGCTTATTCACTTTCTGGCCTCAGGACAAAGGCCTTTTTCAACTCCTGAGTTCCCAGTTGTTAGGAACCACCTGGGGCACCTCCAAGGTTTCAGCTGACCTCCACAGAGCATCTAGGAAAATCCCCAGGATCTCTAAGTGGTGCATAAGGCTCAAGACAGGGTTTGCCCCGACCCCATTGTGGAGTCAAAGCACCTCATCTAGGGGCTCTTTAGCCCAGCTTCCAGGCCCATGACACATCTGAGGTCTAGGTGACCAGGGCTTCCTAAGGAAGCCAGACAAAGGTCTCTCCTCGGCCCCCTGGAGACAGTGGGGAGTCTGACTCACCACTTGAATCTTCAAGACTATAGACAGGCTGAGACAGAGTTCTTCAAAGAAATGAAGTATCCGGAGGCCAGCAACTGGCTTCTCTCAGTTTCTGTAGGTGACGCCTCTTCGGCCATGGAGGTGTGTAAACATAGGGGCGGAGCAGAGAAAAATCTGACACTGGTAAAAGGTAGTGCCTGGATGGATAAGGCCCGAGGTACACAGGATGAATCCAAAGTGTTCCCCGCCCGCCCGTAGCTCACTACAACCTGAACACAAAGCACCTGTTCTTTGGCACAGTGCGCGCTATAACACCACAAAGTACCAGCCAAAGCCTCCCCTCAGATTCGAGACAATTGTATGTTATGAACTGCAATGTGTTTACTGTACACACACAAAGCCTTCTGCTCTTACAGATGAATAATGGATTACTACAAATGACTTTTTTTTTTCTCTCTCTCTCTATAGCCCCGACTGTCCTGGAACTTGCTCTGTAGATCAGGTTAGCCTCAAACTCACAGAATTCTGCCACATCTGTAACTTTAGTACCTGGGATCCAACACACATGGTGCACATACATGTATGTAGGGAAAACTCAACATACACATTTTTTTTAAAGATAGTTTTGTTTTTTTGGTTTTTGTTTTGTTTTTTTGGTTTTCTTGGTAGTCCTAGCTGTCCTGAAATTCACTCTGTAGACAAGGCCTCCCATGAACTCACAGACATTCTCCTGCCCTTGCCTCCCAGGTGCTGGGATTAAAGGCATATGCCACCATTACCCAGCAAACATTAAATTTTAAAAATAGTTTTCCAGCTTTTATTGTCCTATCTACTGCAAGAGTGAATCACACTGCCAACATTCCAGAAAATGTCGACATCACTCTGAAGGGACACACAGTCCTTGTGAAGGGCCCCAGAAGAACCCTCTGGGGGAACCTCAAGCCCATCCACGCAGAGCTGAGTCTCCTTGGAAAGAAACAGAAGAGGCTCTGAGTTGACACATGGTGGGGTGACAGAACAGAACCGGCCGCTGTCTGAACCGTGTGCAGTCATGTTCAGAACGTGATCAAGGGTGTCGTGCTGGGCTCCCGTTACAGGATGAGGTGTGTGGATGCTCACCTACCTATCAATGCTCTTATTCGGGGAGAATGAGTCTTTGGTAGAAATGTGAAACTTTGAAAAAGAGATCCACAGTGTTGGGGTGGACGGGTGTGTCGCTTGTTCTGTCTCTCCAGCCCACAGGGATGAACTAATCCTTGAAGGAGAAGACTCTCGATTTGTTTCAAATTCAGCAAGCCAGAACAGTTCAAGCCAAGGATAGGGGAAGGTTTCTGGATGGTATCTGGGGGTCTGAGAAGAGGCTGATGAGTAAGACTTAAGTTACTCAGTTCCAGTAACAAGATCTGAACTACCAGTGATTTGGGGGTCTCTGGGGACAATTAAAGACTTACATGGGGGGGGGGAGCTCTCCTACAGTTACTCCTCAGCACGGAAGAATCAAATTAGTAAATCTTTTAAAATATTTATTTATTTATTTATTTATTTAGGCTTGAGACAGGGTTTCTTTGTATAATAGAGCCTTGGCTGTCCTGGACTCCCTTTATAGACCAGGCTGGCTTCAAACTCAAAGATACACCTACCTCTGCCTTCTGAGTGCTGGGATTAAAGGCATGCACCACCAAGCTGGCCAACTATTTTGATTTTTAATTATGTGCAGGTGTATCTTTGTGTGGATGGGTGCTGAGAACTGAACTCAGGTCTCCCGCAAGAGCAGTGCATGGCTCTTAAGCTCTGAGACCCCAGATGAGCCCACTGGGTTGTGTTATGTTAGGATATTTGGTTAGAAACATTGCTATCCAAGTGGTTGACTTGAGTATTGATACACACACACACACACACACACACACACAATGTGGGGCTGGCGAGATGGCTCAGTGGTTAAGAGCGCCGACTGTTCTTTCGAAGGTCCTGAGTTCAAATCCCAGCAACCACATGGTGGCTCACAACCATCTGTAACGAAATCTGATGCCCTCATCTGGAGATTCTGAAGACAGCTACAGTGTGCTTACATATAATAAATAAATAAATCTTAAAAAAAAAAAACAACATTATGTGAATTTTGGCTTGGGATCAGGGCAGATTTTTTTTTTGTGTTTGGTTTTGTGTGTGTGTGGGTGGGGGGGGTGTTTGGTTTTGTTTTGGTTTTTTGTTTCTTTGTGTGTGGTTTTTCGAGACAGAGTTTCTCTATTATAGCCCTAGCTGTCCTGGAACTCACTCTGTAGACCAGGCTGGCCTCGAACTCAGAAATCCTCCTGCCTCTGTCTCCCGAGTGCTGGGATTAAAGGCCTGCTCCACCACACCCGGCTTAAGGGCAGAATTTTTGACAATTCCTGGAATGGTCCTGAACATACTTCTACCATTTTGTGCTGCATATTCATACAGAATGATGTTGTCATTACTGACTGTTAGAAAATCAAAATATCCATCAACTCTGAAAAATGTTGAAAGATACACCACACCCTGCAGCATCAAAACATTCAGCCAATATTTAGTACCTATGTAAACATAGACAAGCATGTCCATCTCATTAGCATGAAAATTTGCTTTCATCTTCCTTTAATATGTGTCAAAATTATAGGCACACCGAAGAATCATTTTTAAATGAATTTACATGAGATTTATTGCTACTAAATGCTTGGTCTGTATATTTGTTTTACATACCCATTTATATTGGGGCAAATTTTTCTTGGGCAGAAAGGAGTTGAGAGTAGGGAAATTTTACAAACCCCACTCCACCCTACCCCACCCCTGTTTAAGACTGAACTTTGGCTGAATCTCCTCTGCTGTGTGCTCTGTTGACTGTGTGCAGGGCCAAACTCTGGAACGGAGGGACTGCTCCAAAGAGCTCATAGCACACATGAGTTCCAGTGCCACAGAGGACCCCTGGCCCAGGAGGTATTGCATACCTAGCTGGGCACCTCTGGAGACAGGAGTGACACTAGAGCTGAGGTAGATGAAGGGGAGGTAACAGAGCAGATAGATAGATAGGCTGTGGAGCTTTCCAGAAATGAGGCCTGAAGCTCTGGGGGGTTGGAACACATCGGTTTTGCTTCCCTAGCTGTGAGACCTTGAGGGCGTTGCTTGGTCTCACTGAGTCATATCTGTGACGAAGATCCGGTCATAGTTTAGCCCACAGGAGCTCTCTCTCGTTCAAGTGCAAGGGGACTAAGCGTTGGATCATGCTTAGTGATCTGTTAAATCCAAGGTTAGACCATGTTACTATGGTCTAAGGCTAGACCCATGTTACTATTACTGTTGCTAAATCAGGTGTTAGTTTTCCTCTATTTCTCTATGAGAGAAAGGATGAGGGGTCCTGGAGAGAAAGAACATTTGTAGAAGGCAGCCATTGGGCTTCCAAGCTGTAGAAACAGTGGTCCCCAGAGAATTAAAACTTTCCCAGGAATCCTATGCTGAGGGAAGGGAAAGGCTGAAGCCTGGTGACAGCCAGATTGACTTTAAACACTTTTGATGACTTGTTGGACTTGGGGGAGCCTAGAGCTGAGACAATGAAGGACCAGTGATGGTCAGGACCACCCCTTGATTAGGACTGCTAGGCTACACATGCCTCTAGGCATGTTTTCCAACCCAGACTTCAAGATAGCATCCCAAAGAACAACTTGGTTGGGTCTGTGGGGCTCATCATTTTATCTTCCCAGTGTAGCCCCATGGGATAAATCTTTCTTTGCTTTTCACTTTTTTTTTCCTCTTTATTTGGTGTATTGAGGAATGGGCGTCCAAGCCTCTTTGTCCGTGCTTGCCAACAAAACCCCATTGTCACTGTGTGCCTTCACTATTAACAGGCTGCTCCTCAGGGACCCCTGAGCTGGGAGAGGGTGTTTTTCAAGAGGCTGAAGAGGTCTGGGCTCTTGACCAAATTGGTATAAACCTCAACCAATCATAGTCTTAGAAGAAGCGTCCCTAGGAAGAATGCACTAGGTGACCAACCTCAGGCTTGCCCCTTAGGAAGCTTCCCCTTGGTGCTCCAGTGTCAACAGGTCTACACTAGGAGCACAAGTCCTGGGGGCTAGGGGCCCTAGCTTTGAATCCCAGATGGCATTGCATGACCTAAGGGAACTCATTTGACCTTCCCCAAGCCTGGGCAATGGGGCACCCACATGGGCACCTACCCTATGGTATTAGTGAGCAGTTAAAGAGACTCCAGCTAAGCAGAGCTAAGGGCACACAGGAGGGACCAAGCAGTCTCAAAGTCACATGCCAGCTGGACCTGGCTTGGTCCCTGGTGTGTATCTCTGCACAGAACTGATCCACCACTGCCATCAATGTTCATCAGAATTGAGCTAACAGAAAACCGTTAGCAGCGTTCTCTGCAGGAGGCAGATCTCGGCTGTGTCTCATCACCCTATGCTGGAGATGGAACTCAGGGCCTTTTGCTTTATTGCTTAGGATTAGCAAGGGCTCAGCTATGAACTACACTCTAAGCACCAAGGCCTGAGCATCTGCTGAGGACTTGGGTGGGCTTCTCTGCAGTGGTGTGGCCCTCCCATCACTGGTCTCTGGGCAGTTGGCAGAGCTAGACAGAGACACGATTCTGCTGGAGGAGATCAGTCACCGTCAGCCAGAACTCTCCTGGGCCCTTTCCTGGGAGGAAAGAGACCTTTCTTCTCTCATGGCAAACATGCCTTCAGTAAGAACACTTAGGGGGAGAAAGGCTGGGGGAGGTAGCTTGCACAAAACCCTGGGTTTGTGCTCCAGCATTGCATAAACCAGACTAGCCTTACATCCTGTAATCTCAGCACTCAGGAGCTGGAGGTAAGGGAATTCAAGGCCATTTTCATCAACATAGAGAGTTCAAGGTTGGCCAGAACTAAGTGAAACTCCATTTCAAAAGAAAAGGAGAAATAAAAAAGATTGGGTTCAGCCAGGCGTGGTGGCGCACGCCTTTAGTCCCAGCACTCGGAAGGTAGAGGCTTCTGAGTTCGAGGCCAGCCTGGCCTACAGAGTGAGTTCCAGGACAGCCAGGGCTATACAGAGAAACCCTGTCTCAAACAAACAAAAAACAAAAAACAACAACAACAAAAAAAGATGGGCTTCATTTATTGATTAGGTGATTACAGATAGATTCTGCATTTTTTTTGTTTGTTTGTTTTTTTGTTTTTGCTTCTTCGAGACAGGGTTTCTCTGTGTAGCCCTGGCTTTCCTGGAACTCAGTCTGTAGACCAGGCTGGCCCAGATTCTGCATCTTAAACTCATGGAGTAGATGTCCTTGTTACCATTTCTTAGGTTAAAAACAGAAGACTGGGCTATTGAGATGGCTTAGCGGGTAAAGATACCTGCCACGCAAGTCTGATGACCTGAGTTCTAGTCTCAGAATCCACATAATAGTGGAAGTGTGAATCAGCCCACGTGATTGTCCTCTGACCTCCATGTGAACACCTGGGATGCAACTCACAAGTACACATCATGCATACATACAAAAATAATTTTAGAAACTGGAAGACTGAACCATTTGCCTAACACAATACTCCAGGAAAGTCCCAATCCTAAATTAGGAAGGCTCCTGTAATTAGGGCTCTTCTACAGGAAGCAGGACAGAAGGAAGATTCTAGTTATAGAAGGGCTCATGCCGCTAGGTTGAGCATGGTGGGCAAACTGGACACCATTTTTGCCATGGTAGGAGA
Source organism: Mus caroli (assembly GCF_978045245.1). Taxonomy (NCBI): domain Eukaryota; kingdom Metazoa; phylum Chordata; class Mammalia; order Rodentia; family Muridae; genus Mus; species Mus caroli. The sequence continues at coordinate 8,392,921 of NW_028227268.1, read as the reverse complement.
CCCTTTTCTCCACAGGAATCATTTTAAAGAGACTCATTCTGCTTTCGGGCACTTCTGGAAGGCCAAGGCAACGGCTAAAATCACTGTCTTTGCCACCGCCTATTAAATCATCCCCTAGAGCTCACTGCAAAGCCCAGGGGAAAAGGGGAAGCTGATTGGAGCTGAAGGCATCACTCAGCACCCTCTGAGGCCCAACAGGATGTGACACACCTCTGCTCAGCTGTCCCCAACACTTAGAGTAGCGGTTCTCAACCTGTGTGGGTCATGACTTCTTCCACAGGGCTCCCCTAAGACCATCAGAAAACACAGATGTTTACATTAAGGTTCATAACTGTTGCAGAATGATGGTTATGAAGTAGCATCAAAAATAACTTAAAGGTTGAGGGTCACCACAGCATAAGGGACTGCAATTCAAGGGTTGCAGTGTTAGGAAGGTTGGGAACCACTGGCTTAGAGAGGCAGCCGTTTCAAGGCGGGAGGTTCAGGTGCCTGTGTCCTTCCTTAGGAGACTCCTCAATCCCCTTTTCCCTCCCCCTTGCTGAGCCTCAGCAGAGCCAGGCTGGGCTTCACGTATGCCTGCCTTGGTATTTCTGTCTCACCCTAGCCTGCTTGGTCCCAACCTCTGAGTGTAGAACAGAGGGTATCTGCAAGAAAAAGGCTGTGAGAAACATCTGTCTAGACAAATCAGTTCAGAACTGACAATGAGATCGAGTGTGTGTGTGTGTGTGTGTGTGTGTGCTCAAGCTCACAAGCACACATGAGTGTGTGTCCTTTAGTCCCAAGGAAGGTTTTGAGTCATAACAATAACTCAACAGAGTCTCATGTCAAGGCTGATTTACACTTCCCAGCCTGACAGCTTCATGTCGCAGGACACGAGCGTTCTCCATTCCCCGAGCCCTTTGTCATCTTCACGAGTCAGTTGCTCTCCAGAAAGCACTTGTAGTTGAAGATGAGAGCTGTGTTAAGTAAGCTCACTGTGAGGGCGCATGAGTGGAGGGACATGCCCCTTGTCTCCAGGAGAGAGAAACCTGGTCTAAGGTCGCTGATGTGTGGCATCGATGGCTGGAGAAAGGGCACCTGAAACTTTCGCCACTGAATCTATGATGAACTGAAGGAAATGTGAACTTTTCTTTATGATTTCTTTTGTTTGTTTGTTTGGTTGGTTGTTTTTGTTTTTGTTTTTTTGGTTTCTCGAGACAGGCTTTCTCTGTGTAGCCCTGGCTGTCCTGGAACTCACTTTGTAGACCAGGCTGGCCTCGAACTCAGAAATTCACCTGCCTCTGCCTCCCGAGTGCTGGGACTAAAGGTGTGTGCCACCATGCCCAGCTTATTGGATCTCTTGAAACCATTGTGAGCTACTATGTGGGTTCTAGAAATCGAACCCCCAACTCCTCTGGAAAAGTACCCAGTGCCCTTAAAGGCCAAGCCATCTCATCAGCCCCAATTTATTTATTCATTTATTTTTAATTTTTATTACATTATTTATTTGGTGTGTGTGTGTACCATGGCATACATCTGAGGTCAGAGGACAACTTTCGGGAGTCTCCTCTTTCTCCGTCCATCATGTGGGTTCTGGACTATTGAACTCAAGTCATCTTTGGACTTGGTGGCATCTCTGTTGGCTGAGACATCTTGATGTCCCCCATGACCCCTTTATTGTTTGAGTCGGGGAGAGTAAGATGCACGAGAGGCTACTTATCTCATAGAACAGAAAGTAAAATCAAGAGGAGTGACGTCTACAAGCCCACAGCCAGCTGCTAACAGAAACTGAGATGAGAATGAGCTTGCCAGCCCCACCCCCACTCCTGGAGGCTGCGGCTCCTTCAACTCTAAGGGAGGTTGTTAAATGCCTCATTTGTAAACAGAGGACCTCCTCCCACCCTCCAAGAGAGGCTGTGCGATCATAAAGCCAATGAGGTGGTCCTGCTATTTTAGAACACAAGGTCCCAGAACCCCATTTATTCAGCTGTTTTCAATCAAGTCCCTGGGGTACTTCTGGGAGACCCCCCGGGCTTCAAGGCATCTGAAAATCATGAGATTAATCATAGCGGCAAGCCCTCCATCCATGTCAGTTTTTGTTAAGATGCAAAGCCAGCTTCTAAGAGTGTTAAGTGTAGTAGCTCACTGAAACAGTCTTAGCGGGGAGACTCCAGGCTGGGGCCGGAGTCAGCTGGATCATGCTTAGCCTGGAGACTGGTGTTGGTTATCGTCTGGGGTCTCGGCTGGACTGTCAGCCAGAACACCTAGGTATGATCTCTGTCCATGGAAGGCTTTGTGCTTCCTCCCAAGGTCGTGACTAAGGAAATGGTTTGGGCTTCTTTACAAGAGGAGGGCCAGCTGTTGAAATGTATTGCCTCATAGTCCTGGAGGCTATGAGTCTGGTGTACAAGCATATATTCAACACCTCTCTCTTGGCTTCTGCCTCCCTTATCCCTTCCGTGGCTGATGCATCCCTGCAAACCTCCATTTTCACATAGCTTTCTTACTCCAACTTTGTGTCTCTGTGTTTATCTCTATGTCCAAACGTCCCCTCAACCTGCCCTCACCTGTCATTTCCCCCTTTTATATTTTTTATATTTTTTATATTTTTTCATTATATAACCCAGGCTGACCTCCAACTTGCAACCCTTCTACTTCAACCTGCTACACTATGCAGTTATACAGTACTGTGCCTGGCCCAGTTTTTCCAGTCATGTTGCATTAAAGCTCATTTCAGTGACCTCATCTTAACTCAATTATCTGTAGAGAGCCCATTTCCAAATAAAATCACATTTGCAGGTGTGGGGGGAGGTTAGAACTTGTGATGGTTATCTCAGTTGTCAGCTTGGTAAGATTTAGAACTACCTGGGAGACAGATGGGCCTCTGGGCGTGCCTATGGGGATTGTTTTGACTAGGTTAATTGAGATAGGAAGACCTGCCCACTGTGGGTGGTGCCATTCCCTGGGTGGGATCCTGGACTGTACAGGAAGGAGCCAGTAGGTTAGAGAGATGGATCAGTGATTAAGAACACTGGCTGCTCTTCCAGAGGACACGGGTTTGATTCCCAGCAACCACATGCAATTTACAACTCTGTAACTCCAATACCAGGGGATCCAATGCCCTCTTATAGCCTCCCTAGGCACCAGGCATACACATGGTGTACAGACATAGGTGTAGGCAAGAACACTCCAAACACATTAATAATAATAATAATAATAATAAACTTTTAAAGTGACTGCAGCAGCGTTCATTGCTGACTGTGGATAGGACATGGGCGGCTGCTTCCTATCACGTGACTTCTCTACTATGGCGGTCTGTACCCTTGAGTTGTGAACTAGAGTAAACTCTTTCTTCTTGAAGTCCTTAAATGGCTTTTGACAGGATTCGAGTTTGGTTTGGTTTGGTTTGTTCTTTTTTGTTTTTTTTTTTTTTTTGGTTTTTCGAGACAGGGTTTCTCTGTGTAGCCCTGGCTGTCCTGGCACTCACTTTGTAGACCAGGCTGGCCTCGAACTCAGAAATCCGCCTGCCTCTGCCTCCCGAGTGCTGGGATTAAAGGCGTGCGCCACCACGCCCGGCTTTTTTATCTTTTTTTTTTTGTGTGTGTGTTCTTTTTTGAGACAGGCTTTACAACATGGCTGAGGCTGGCCTAGAACTCACTATGTAAACTAGACTAGCCTTGAATTTACTCTGTCTGTCTCTCTGCCTTCTGAGTGCTAGGATTTTGCCAGGATATTTTACACACAACAACAGGGAAAGAGACGTAGTCAGGGCATTTTTGAGATCAGGGAGTCAAATCACAACAATGACCTAAAATGTTGAGATGGTGGCTCATATCTGTAAGCCCAGTACTTAGGAAGCTGAGGCAGGGGGATTGCTTCAAGTTGGGAACTAGCCTGGGCCACATAGTGAGTTCCAGTCCAGCCTGAGCTATGGAGTGAAATCTTATTACAAAAATCCAAAAAGAAAACAAAAATCCAATCACTCATTCTCCTTTTTTTTTTGTTTTTTGTTTTTTGTTTTTTGTTTTTCAAGACAGGGTTTCTCTGTGTAGCCCTGGCTGTCCTGGAACTCACTCTGTAGGCCAGGCTGGCCTCGAACTCAGAAATCCGCCTGCCTCTGCCTCCCAAGTGCTGGGATTAAAGGCACGTGCCACCATGCCTGGCCCAATCACTCACTCAATCACTCATTCTTTTTTTTTTTTTTTAAGATTTATTTATTTATTATATGTAAGTACACTGTAGCTGTCTTCGGATGCACCAAAAGAGGGAGTCAGATCTTGTTACGGATGGTTGTGAGCCACCATGTGGTTGCTGGGATTTGAACTCAGGACTTTCTGAAGAGCAGTCAGGTGCTCTTACCTGCTCAGCCGTCTCGCCCGCCCCCTCAATCACTCATTCTTTTTTTTTTTTTTAAAGATTTATTTATTTATTATATGTAAGTACACTGTAGCTGTCTTCAGACACTCCAGAAGAGGGCGCCAGATCTCGTTACGGATGGTTGTGAGCCACCCTGTGGTTGCTGGGATTAGAACTCTGGACCTTCAGAAGAGCAGTCGGGTGCTCTTACCCACTGAGCCATCTCACCAGCCCTCAATCACTCATTCTTTAAAGATTTATTTATTTATTATATGTAAGTACACTGTAGCTATACTTCAGACACTCCAGAAGAGGGCGCCAGATCTCGTTACGGATGGTTGTGAGCCACCATGTGGTTGCTGGGATTTGAACTCTGGACCTTCGGAAGAGCAGTCGGGTGCTCTTACCCACTGAGCCATCTCACCAGCCCTCAATCACTCATTCTTAAAGCAACACATCAGAATCCTCCTGACCATGATTAAAGGGGATGTAAATTATCCCTACCTTAAGATTTATTTGTTTGGGTATTGTCACACTGGGTATCAAACCCAAGTTTCACACATGTGCTAGGTGAACATTCTATCGCTAAAGTATACTGTACCCAGCCCTGGGCTCTAATTTGCTGTCCTTGAGACTGGGCTCATGTGGCTCAGGCTGGCTCCAAACTCACCATGAATGAGTTTGGATCATGACCAAGGATAACCTTAAACCTCTGACCCTCCTGTCCCAGGTGTGGGGGTTTCAGGCATGCTCCACCACAGCCAGTTTTTGAACCCGGCCTTTTTGATGGAGCAACGTCAAACATATCTGAGACAGAAGATTGTCAGAGCCATTTTTAGGCGGCCCAAGCTGTCGCAAGCAAGCCTGCCTTCGATATATGTGTTGGTTTTAGTTCCTAATATTTAAACATAAAGGGAATTTACATAACTCTGGCTCTGGAGTCTTTCAAAATCAGAAGAACCGGACTGCCCCAGGCTCTCATTTCCCCATGTCAGCAGCCATTAAGGGCTGCCCCTGTTAAAAGGCCGGAGGGTTCCCCAAATGAGCCCTTTGCTTCCTTTGCCTGCCTCTTCCAAGGCCCGCTGTCACTTGTCATTGAGTCACTTTAGTGAGCTGTCATTTCCCTTACAGTTTTTCTCCCATGCAGTGCCTTGCTGCCTGTTGGCTGGGTGTCAGAAGGTGTGCCTCCACCCCCACCCCTAACCCCACCCCCAGAGGAAGCTCCCTGGGGCAGAACCCCGGGAACTCCAGCAATGGTGAAATCCAGGCATCCTGACCTGAACAACCCCACACCACCTTCTCCCCAAGAACCGCAGAAGGCTGCAGAAATGAGCCAGGCCTCTGATTCACAGCCCCAGCGACTGCAGGACTGGTCTAGGCAGGAGGGTGGGGCTGGACAAGCACAGGCAGTGGACTGATTACAGGGGAAGGACTTGGTGGGGGTGGGAGGGTGATGGACAACAGCAGTCTGATGAGGTGATCATGGCCTTCAGCCACCTCCTCGGCCCCTCCCCAGGGGCCCTGGAATGACATCCGGGACTAAATCCAAGGGAGCTTCTCTGACATCTCACCATTCCTTCCAGCCCATTCAAAGCTTCTAGATTCTTCCTAAAGCTTCCCTAAATCCTTTAATGTACAAATGGGAGGGGACTATACTGAGATTGTCAATACTATTTCTAAGTGGCCCCAGGGGCCTGCCTTATCTCCACCCAACAGCTCATGGCTGAGTGTCCCAAGCCTAGGAGTCAGAGAAGGCCTGCTGTTTTAGGTCTATGTAGGAAGGTAGGCAGGTCCCATTGCCCCAGGAGTTGGGCTGTCTCTAAGCTCTGCTTTGTCTGTGATGGTCTCCAGGCACTGACTATGTCTCTGGCATCCTCAGCTCTGTCCCCTCAGCAGATTAACTGCTCTGTCTTTGTCACTCTTATGTCATTGTGACGTGAAATGGATGAGTTTCTGCAAAGCGCAGGGATGTCCTGGAGAGTTATCATACTGTTCCTATGTGTCAATGGCATCTGGGTTTCCTTCCTTTGTCTACCGCTGCACTGTTGGCTTCAAGATCTGCCCTCTTGCAATCCCAGGGTGGGGTGAGGAGGGTAAGGAGGTTCCAACCAGATACCTGCTTCTGCCTCCCACGGGTCAGGCCTGGTGCCAGCCAAGAGAGCACAAGGTCCCACCTCCATCACAACCAGGCCGCCTGTGTTCCCCACTCAGCTTGTACGTCCCTCGGAAAACAGAAGCCCTGAGTTCTGGGATCGGTGTTTTGCTGGTTGGTTAGGGGTGAGTTTTTCCAGCCAGGGAAGGATGGGCTTGGCTCTCAGTGAGAGGCGGAAACAATTTATGTGGGGGAGGCTAGGGAGAGAAAGAGGAAGGCAAGCATCCTATAATTGCCAATTTAACTCAGGACTGGCTGGAGTTTTCTACAGAAACTTAACATTGCTGGAGGAGGAAGGGGAATGGAGGCCTGAGGTCGCTGACTGGGATCCCATCAGCCCCTGTAAGTTTATTGAATCAAACTCCTGGGGAGAAAAGAGTGCAAAGCAACTCCAAGGGGAGCTCTCAAGTGGGATCTAGGCCTGCTGTCACTAATAACCATAAATGCACGCGGTTTTCACCAACAGAGATGTATTCTTCACCCACGTGGAGACCAGGAGCTCAGAATCAAGGTGTCTTCCAGGTACTTTTCGGGGTGGTGGAGGTACCCCTTCCAGCCTCTTGTAATGTCTAAAAACTCCTGGCAAGTCTTCCATTATTAGCCTGTAGCAGCATCGGTAATACTTGGGCTTAACCTGTGTTTTTGTATGTGGTGTGTGTGCGTGTACGTGTGCGTGCGTGCACATGTATACACCTATTGCTATGCATGTGGAGGTTAAAGGACACTCTTGAGTGTCATTCCTAAGGTGCTGTCCACCTGTTTTTGAAACAGGCTCTCACCTTTATCTGGAGCTTGTCTGTTAGGCTAGGCTTAGCTGGCTGTTGAGCTCCAGGGATTGGCCTGTCTGTCTCCCCAGTGGCCCAGTTGTTAAGTGCAGGTCACCATGCTTGCCTTCTCTCCTGGATGTGTCCTCTCCTCCTTGGGCCTCCTTTGAGCTAATTGCATTTATAAAGACCCAGCTTCGGAGGTTCCCTTTACAAGTGAATGTGGGGAAACATGCCTCTAACATGCCTGCCTCATCCAGGAACCATGCCAAAAGCCTACAGAGATCCAGTGAGTGTGTGTGTGTGTAGTCAATCCCAAGTGGCACTAGACAACAAGCCCATTCTGTTTCTATGTGGCTCGTGGGTTAAACATGGTTGTAAGTTGAGGAAAAAAAGAAACCAGAATGCTATTTAGCTACACATGAAATCATACCTGACTCCACACATGAGATCTGCTCAGGACATGGGTATGCTCCTTCATTCATGCACCCTCTATGGCCAAGATGATGCCAGGAACTTTGACAGTGCCTCCTGTCACTCTGCCACCCACCCAGAGTATGGTAGTCTCCCAGACACTGAGTTGAACAGTGTCTAACCTTTGAGCTAGACTGCTCACTAGTTAAAAGAGGAGAGCACCATAGCACATGGTAAGGCGTGGGTTCAAATCCTGGCTCTGGTGTTTCCATAGCAGGCCCCTTATCGTGGGTGGGGTGGGAGGTCTTCACAGCCTTGGGGGTCCTGTGAGGACTGGCTGACACATTAGTGGGGTTTCGGGGCAGGAATGTGGCAGCGCTGGTGAGGGATAGAAACGCCAAGGCACCTCGTGAAATCCCATTGCTTTATATTTGGAGATATGGAGGAAAGACTGTATATATTACATATACACGGAACTTTCTATGGGGACGGGACACCGGTAGATCTCTCTGTGGGTCTGTTGGCTCTTATTTGTCCTGTCCTCTCTCTACTATTCCTTACCTTATTCTCTACCCACCAGGGAGTCTTTTCTACATGGACTGCACCCCAGCACCCTCAAATTCTCATTGGGAATTGGATGTGGATTACAAGGGGCTCAGACAGGAGAATGACATGGGAGGGAAGCAGGGCAAGCCCCCCCTACCCCCACCCAGACTTTTCTGCAAGTTCTAGAAATTTCTCTTTCCATTGACCATAGCATACGTGTGAATGACATTCAGCTGTCATACCCCTGCATCTTGGGGTGCCCTCTGTCATTTTCCACAACTTACCCACAACTGAGGGGAGGGATCTTGTCCAGAGATGACTTTTATTTCTGTGATAAAACACTAATTTTAGGTTACAGACCTCAGTGCACCACTGGGAGAAGCCATGGAGGAATTCTACTTGCAGCCTTGCTCCCCGTGACCTGCTCAGCTTGCTTTCTTATACAACCCTGGGCCACGTGTCCTGGGGTGGAACCACTCAGAGCGGGTTGTGCCCTTCCACATTAATCAGCAATCAATGGAGAAAAGGCCCCACAGGTTTGCCTAAGGGCAATCTGATGGAGACACTTCTTCATCCCGGGTGACTGTAGTTTGTGACAAACTGACAAAAAAGAGAAACCAAGCCAGCATGGACCTCTCCTCAAATCCCTTCCCAGTAGAGCCTCAACTACGTGAATGTCTGCCTTGAAACTTGCCTTGTGCACTCTGATAGGCCTGTTTGCCTCCCAAGGGTTCCTGAATGCACAGGACTCAGTTTTTCAGACATAACATCCAGCTATGGGGAGCCCTGAAGGAGAACAGAGCACAACTTGATGTGAAGATGGCGGTAGAAATGGTGGCACCTGTCTCCATCCCCCGATGCTGGGATTGAAGTCACATGACATCATGCCCATCCTTTTATATGGGGATTCGAACTCAGGTCTTCATGCTTGCAAAGTAAGCCTTCTTTTACTCACTGAGCCACCTCCCCAGCCCCCCTCGTTTTGTTTTCTGAGACAAGGTCTCTTGTAGCCCAGGCTGAACCCAAACTCACAGAAATGTGCCTATCTCTGCATCTAGAGCGCTGGAATTGAAGGACTGTGCCACCTTGCTTGGCTTTCCAGCCAACACCCCCACCCTGAAATCTTGCTGATGGTAGCTAAGGGCTCATTCAGTTCTCCTAGGTAAAGTAGGAGGGCTGGGCACGGTGGCTGGCACAGGCCTGTAACCCTAGCCCATGGGAGGCAGAGGCAGAAGGATCATAAATTCTGGGCCAGCCTGGACTCCACAACAAATCTACATAATGAGATCCTGTGAAAACACTTTAAGTCCTAACATTTTTGAAAGACTGTTCTAGGATTGTCCCTCTCTCCTGGCTTCCATGTTATATGTTTCATTTTATATATAATTTCCATTTTATCTTATTTTCCCCAGATTGTTTTCCTTCTGTCCTCAGGAAGCCAGTTCTTTACATGGGCTCTTGTGGAGGTCATAGGGGTTGAGGTTTGGTCTGCTGCTGTGTATTGTTAGTCTAAGTTCTGTATCCCAGGGTCTAGGGGCCTCCCTATGACAGCTTTTATTGCACAAACCTTGCTCCTTGGTTTAAAACCATTGGTTAATAAAGATGCCTACAGCTTGTAGCTGGGCAGAAGAGAGGTAGGTGGGGCTTCCATTTCCTGGGTTTGGGGTCTGAGGCAGAGACAAGGAGGAAAGGGTGAGGAGGAAGGGAGAAGATGCCATGGGGTAGGTGGATCCTGAGAGTGTGACCTTGAGGGCTGGCCACCTCAAGATGTGGGGGGTGGCCCAGGTGGAACACGGCAAGTTATATCTCAGGGAAGTAGGCAAAACAGCATAGAGAGTTGATGACTGCCCAGCACTAATGCCTTTAAGACTTATTATAAATGTAAATGTTTGGTGTCTTTTTTTTTTTTTTTTTTTTAGGAACGAAATGATCAGAGGTGGGGTAGAAATCCCCTAATGTTTACCATGACACATTGGTCGTGTCTAAGTCGTGGTGGGGTTGCTTCACGATACTCGCTCCTGACCATCTTGCTCTGAAGCGAACAGCTCACGCCATGATGCAGCTTGAGCTACAGCTACAGGAAGCACGCTAGCATGGGAAGCGCTGGTTTCATTAATATCCCTCTTGGCAAATGCCTCTACTATGTTCCAAGTGATGCGGTTCTTTATGCTGGGCACGGTTCCTACAGTAAATTTGCTACACATGGCCGT